>NC_072870.1:10782500-11082500 GCF_028858705.1 Grus americana | reverse complement strand
ACTGCAAAATCAGCCCAATGTGCTCCCAAATGTCTAGTGGGGCTCTGCCAGACCCTCGGCCCCTCCTCACTCTGTGAGCCAAAGCTTGGCTCCCTGATCTGCTATTCTTCCAGCACCAAATGAGCAGAAAAAGCAGGTGGTGAGGTTTTTGGAAGCATCCATCTGAGGATGTTACTTGGCCCATTGGCCAGGGTCCCCGGCTGCCTGCGTGCCTCTCCCAGGCAGGGGGAGGCAGCTCCACGGACTCTTTCTGCACACTGCCACTATTTCCTTGGCGAGGCAGCAGAGCCTGCCCACGGGCACGTTACGCACTCCCTGCCACGCAGCCGCCCCCTCCTTGCCGCTGTGGAGTGGGAACAGGCAGGGCTGCTTCCTCTCCGCTTGACAGCTGGATCCTGCCAGCTGCGAGCAAAACCTCTCGCCACGGGGAGAGCTCCGGGCTGGCGTGCAGGGGCAGAGCGAGACGGGGAGCAGGCGCGGGTGCAACCTAGAGCAGGCTGGTATTTATAAAATCCTGCGTGATACAGCCGCTCCGCTCTGGGGACAAGCTTCCCTCAGCAACCAGCAAGGGGATTTTATGCAAGAAAAACAAACCATCTTTCTTTTTAAAGCAGTGTCTGTTATTTTAGAGCTGCCGGCTCTAATGCGCCGTGCTCTGCGTGCCAGTTGCTTGGAGAAAGCAGCGGGGGCACAGGGCTTACCTGCGGGGCCCCGGTACGTGCCAGTAGTGTGGCCATCTGCATCTTACTTAAAAACTCTGGTCGGGTGCATGAAACACTCTTTAAAAAACCAGAATTAAGCCTTGAGGAGGCATGAATGGGATCCTACAGTTGTGTGCAGCCTCAGTTCTGTAGTCGGCTGAACATCAAGGGCTGTTTTTGAACCCCAAGTGGAGATATCATCTGTTCTGAAGGGCTACAGCTTATTTCACTGCCAGCTGATGGCATCTGGATTGCAGGTGGCTTAGAAAAGCTCCCCTGCTTCCCGTGTCGGAGTGTGTGTGACCCTGGGAGGACATGGAAGGAGAGGAGCTGGGGCATGCTCGGGGAGCGGACCCATGCCTGGCTCTGGCTCCCAGGGCGCTGCAAGCTGGAGCCTTGTTTTTCCCTGCGTAGTCACAGCTTGGCAGGAGGGGCACAATCTCTTCCTTATTAGTTGAACAAAACACAGGGACCTGGTGAGTTTGCTCGTCTGTGACCCTGCTCTCTGCTGGGACCTGGGCTGCTCAGCTCGCACCGTGGAGCTCGCCCAGGTCTACGCTGCCGGGGGTTGTGCCTCTTGCTTATGTGGCAGGGCTGTGCCCTGACCCTGCCAGCCCACCTCAAAACCCATAAAATTGAAGGCAGCTGCAAATTCACTGCAACGTGCCGTGGAAACTGTCTGGTGCTTCCATGCTGGCGCTCACCCGGAGCTGTTCCAAGGGTACTGCCAACTGGTGTGTGCTCTGAATGCAGCCCCGCTTCTCCGGGGGGTCTCAAAGCCTGGCACCCCCTGGTAAACCTGACTGTGACACTCCCCCCGTGGAGGAATCCCCTGTGGGCAGGGGCTGCCCACGCTTTCCAAGGCCAGGCAGTGGTTTGGCATGGGGCAGTAAAAGCAGGAAGCAAGAGCTGAAGGGAGAGCAGCAAGAAAGCAGGATGGGAATGGGCTGGTCGGCTGCGCCCGCCAGCAACAGCTGTAAGGAATGAGGTCACCTTCTGAGCACATCGATGGGGTTGCTTAGGGTAACAGGAAGGGAGGCCAATTTTAATCAATTAGTTGGAAATCAAGTTTACATGCAGTAGCAAATGCTTCCCATGTAAGCAGCGCAGGGCCAGCGCCCCTCGCCTCCTGATATGTAGCTCTGTCTGCTCCGGGCTTGGTGAAATTATATTTTGCTCAGCGGAAGGGACGTGGAGCAAATTCAAGTTTTCTTCGCAAACCAGGACTCCTGCCCCTGTGAGCTGCTGCTCAGCCTCCCCGCAGTGGGAAGGGACCTTCCCCACAGAGGGAAGAATTAAGTCTCATCAGGCCAGGTACCCCAACCTGGCTGTGGGGCGCAGGGCTGGAGTGAGTGTGGTGGTACCTGTTGAGCCTTCCTGCTGGGAAACTAAAACCTGCCTGATTTTTTTTTTTTTTTTTAGAAGCGGGAGAGTAGCTGTGTGAGACCATCCCATGAGCTGTAGTGCTGGCACCAGGGAGTGCTCCCCAGCCCCGCCGTGCCCAAGGAAGGGGGGTGGGCAGTGCATTTGCCTTCTAGTTCAAGGTTTTATTTCCAAGCAGCCAGGGAGCTGGGGCTGCTGTTCAGAGATTTCTCAGCTATTTCCAAATGCCAGAGCCCTATCTGCTAGACGGTCACATTTCCGTTTGCATTACGGTTGCTTGGCCTGTCTTATTTGAAGTGATAAATCAGCGTGTGTGTGGCAAGGGTTGTGCACCTGGAGAGGAAAAGGGCTGGGAGAAGCTCCTGTACCCGGCTCAAGGCATGACCCCCACCTTCTAGGGAAGGCCACCCCGGCAGGTGACCCCAGGAAGGGAGGTTCTGCAGTGGTGGCAGGAAGCCTGGAAGGCTTCTCAGCTGTGCTGGTGAATGGCGTCATGTAGACAGCTCTTCTGGGGCCAGCATGTGGTGAGCAGGAGCAAAGCTGCTGCCTGTACCCGCTGCCTTGCCCGGATGCCTTTTCCCCTCATCCCTGGCTTCTGCCTGGATGCCCAGATGTGCCATGTGCCGGCTCCCTGGGACAAAGCTGGTCCCAACTCTCAAAACAGAGGTCTGTTTGAGACCTTCATGTGCAGGGTTTTGCACTTCTTTCCTCCCTCCTGTAACGTCTGGTTTAGAAGACTTTCCCCCATACCCTATGCATTTCTAGCACTAGAGCAGCATGAGCTCTCTGCCTTTCCAGCACTGAGATTCCAGCTGGGATCAGGTACTGGATTAAGCCGTGCACATTTCAGTATTGCCCTGACCAAGGAGGCAGTGTCAGAGCCTGGAGCAGACCCTGCAGAGCAGCGAGGGCTCGGATGAAATCCCTGGGCTTTCACCTTTGTTTCTGGAGGGGAGCGGGATGCGTGTGCCTCTGTCCAGGACCCAGGCGAACCCCCAGGGACAGGAAGGACAGGCAGAGCTGCACGTTCACGCCTTCTAGGCATAAATTGATTAAAACCTGCTGCATTACTGCTCCCCTCCTGATGTTCACCAGGGTCGCGTTAGTCAAGTCGTGGCAGCAGATCTCTGCCGGTGGGAACTGACACACGCCCTCCAAACTGGGGACTCTTGGTTTTCGTGGCTTGGGAGCTGGAGTGCTCCAGAGCCTGTCCCAGCCACAGGGACCGTGGCATGCACCAAGGTGGATGGAGAGGCCCAGGGGGGAATCTACTCCCTGCCAGAGCAGGGACAGCTGATCCGGTGTATCATAAGGGAGAACAGTGTTTTGTCAGTGCTAATCCCTCCACCATTCCTGTGGCAGCGGCATTAGGGATAAATTGAACTTGCAACGTGATATTAGGACATCTGTCAATACTCAGAGCTTCAGAATAAAAGACTCATTTGCCACCCAGTCGAACAGGTTATAATCCTTCCCCGTCTCCCTACAGCCAAATGCCACTCATTGATTACTAGTGTTGCTCAAAGCAGCTACTCCGGAGCTGAGTCAAGGGCCACGCACACAACCGGTTTGGTTTTGAGGCCAGCCAGCCACAGGCACGCGCCAGGGTTTGCAGGCACCGGGGTGCCCTGCGAGCCGGGGTGCTGGGGGCAGCTGGCACCCTGACGGGCGGGAGCCAGGGATGCACGCTCTGCTCCGGCACTGCCGGTACCGCGGTGTGGGCTGAGGCTTGTTTCCACGTCGAGGAAACACCCGACCTCCGTACCTGGCTATTCTGGTGCAGATCTGGAACAACTCCCTCTCTCCAGCCAGGCTCGCTCGGGGTTTAACCACCCGCCAGCAGGTTTTTGCCTTGTCCTGCTCTTTTTGGGCACCTTCCGGCACGGCCGCCCGCACCGTCCCACCGCAGCCAGCGCCGTCCCGACCCACGGCGGGACCGTCCCGACCCTGGCGATGGCCACAGCGTGGGCAGCCGGGCCGGGGCCGCCGGGGCTGCATCCAGCCCGCTGCGCCGGGGCGCTGCTCCGCTCTCCCTGGGCACCCCGCTCCGGCGGGGGCATCTCCCGGCCTCCCCGTGGGACCGCCGGTGCGGGCAGACCTGAGGCCACGATGAAGGGTTGGGGCACCGGGCGGAGGGGAGGTCGGTGGTCTCGCAGCCGGAGCTGCCCTGCCTCCCGGGGAGGGCGCCTGAAGGCGGATTTACCAGGGTGAGCCGTAAATAACGCAGAAGCAGCGGGGAAAGCCGGCGAAGCCAGCAGCCCCCGGCAGCCCGGCCCCCGCCGGCCGGAGCAGCCGTGGCAGGCGGCGCTGGCTGCCGGCCCCGGGCGGGGGCGAGCCCGAGCCCCGCGCCCCCCTCCGCCCCCGCGGGGCCCAGCGCCCCCTCCCCGGCCCCTCTCCCGGGGCCCGGCCCCGCTGCCCCCTCCCCCTCCCGCCCCGCTCGGCGAGAGCCCGGCCCGCTCTTACCATGGCTCCTCGGCGGCGGCTCCGCGCTCCCTCGCGGCCGTGGCGGGCGGCGGCGGGGCAGGACTTTTATCGGGCGGCAGCCGGGCTCCGTCTCTCGGGCTGCCACCTGACCGCGGCGCTGCCGGGGCCGCCCTCCGCCCGCCGAGCGGCGGTTACCAGGCTACGGCGGGGCCCGGCCCGCCCGGCTCTGCCCCGGGGCGGAGGCAGCTGGCGCCCGGCCCAGCCTTAAAGGCGCCGCTGCCCGAGGGGCCGGGGGCCGGTGTCCCGCAGCGGGTGGGGAGTGTCAGCGCTTCCCTCGGCCCCGGCCGTCTCCGCGGGGAGTCAGTGTGTGGGGGCGAGTTGGGGGTCCCTGGGGCGATGTGCCAGAGTCAATGAAGGGACGTGGCGGGGCCCCGCTGGGGATGGGAGAGGGTCCGTGTGGGGATGGAGATGTGGTGGGGTCCCTGTTAGGGGTGGGACGTGTCGTGTCCCCACGGGGACCCTGCCAGAGTGCGTGGGGTTGCGGTGGGGTCCCTGCGGGGATGGGGACAAGTGAGGGTCCCTGGGGGGGATGAGGATGTGGCAGAGGCCATGAAGGGACCTGGTGGGGTCCCTCCGGGGCTGTGGCAGAGTCTGTGCGGGACACGCCAGGGGCCTGTGGGGATGTGGCAGTGTCCCTGTGGGAACGTGACAACGTGTGGGGAGGGGGATGTGGCAGGGTCCACGAAGGGGCATGGCAAAGTGCCTGTTAGGGGTGGGACACGTCGTGTCCCCATGGGGACCCCGCCAGAGTGCGTGAGGACAAGGGGGGGTCCCTGTGGGGGGGGGGCAGCCCTAGGAGAGGGAGCTGAGCCTGGGTTTTGTGGACTCGGGACGTCCCCGAGCCACAGCTGCGGCTCTCTCCTCCCTGCGCTGGGAACCGGGGGAGAGCAAGGAGGGTGGCCCGGGTCCCCTCGCTCCCATGGCTCCTCATTGGTGTCATGCTGGTGTCCCCATGGAGTGATGGCGTGGGCAGGGGGATCCGCACGGCAAAGGGGAGAGTTTGGCTTTGGCTGGAAACCATCGGGCTAAGGTGGAAGGGTCTGCTCCGTGGGACAAGGCTGCCTGGCGCTGGGGAGAGGAGGAGGAGGGCAGCTTTCACTTTAACCCCCTGACTGCTGGAACGAAGCGTTGCCACCCTGGCCCGCTTTTGTTTGGTTTCTGGTTTTGTTGTCACACGCTCAGACCAAAATACCAAAAATCCCTAATAGGAAGCTTCCCCTACCCTGAGCCCTCTGGCTTGTATCTCACTCCAGCAGGTTTCATGACTCAGCAGCCCAGATGGAGCCATCCCTCACAGCCCTCAGCACCAAATCTGTTTATTGCTCCAGAGGCTGTTTTTCCGAGAGCCTTGCTGCTTTATAACAGCCAGCGCTCTTCCTTAAAACCCTGCCTCTCCAGCGAAGGCTCTCGTCACACTCAGCGCGGAGGTGGGCGAGGAACAAAAATAGACAAATTAAGAAAACCTCAAAAGGCCAAAAAATGAAAATGTAAGGATTTCGGCTCTGCAAGCTCAAGGTTTGCTTTGCCTCTGCGTCGCATCAGCTCTGCTCTGCGAACCCCTGGGCGATCTCAAGTCTACGGAGAAGCTGAGAGATGGGCTGAACCTCCGGCGTGTCCTCTCGGGAGCTGGGGTCGAGGGACCATGCCCTCGGCTGAGGGCTTGGAGCCCCTGCAGCGTGAGCCGGGGGTGGTGTTGGCCACGGGCAGCGTAGGGAACGATGAGGATGGGTTTTGTGGTGGCAGCCTCAGCAACCCGTGGGGTTTCCTCCCCAAGCATCTAAACCCCTCATTTCACCGTCATTAAATAAGAAATAGGCTCGTGCACAGCCCTAGCTGCTTGTCCCGGGCAGTTCTTAACTACTCGCACAACTGTGCACGGATGTTTTTAATGCTGGTGTAACTTGTGCTTTTAACCTTCGCCCTGCCGGGAGCTTTATGTGTTTTTAGTGTGGGTTAGAGGATGCAAAGAGGGGAAACTTGGGAGGCCTTTGACCCAAGGACGCAGCAAATGCAGCGGGGACCGGAGCTAAAAGGAACTGTCGGCTCCTCCCTGCACTCAGCCCCAGCAAAGGGTTCGTTTGTGGGGTGCTGGGAGCGAGAGCGGGGCAGGGCGGGAGCCGGGGCACCCTGCGGGTGCTGCTGAAAGGCTGGTGTCCTCCAGCCCTCCCCCAAAGAGCAATTTTGGCCAGAACGGATGTGCAGAGGGGCAGGTGGGGCTGTGAGGGTTTGCTCTTGAGCGCAGGGGAGGTGTCGGGCAGCAAGTGTGTTCTTGGATGCCTGCTCACCCTCTGCCCTGGCGTGGGGGGCCAGCGGTGCCTCCGTGGGACCCCCTGCCCCGGGAGCGCAGCCTGCGCTCGCAGCAGGTACTGCCCGGGTTACGTGGGGCAGCAAACAGGAGGCAGGCTTCTCCCCCTTCCCGTAGGAACCTGTGCGTGTCTGCACGACACGAAGACAGCGTTGGGGAAAAGACGCTTGAAGCGGGACCAGACCCTCTCGGTGACGCCCCACGGTGCCTTTGGGGGCAGTGGCATTGGAGGGGCTCAAGCCCCCCTTACTGCAGGCCAGCCTGGCAGATAGGCACCGGGGTGAGCCTGGCAGGGTGCAGTCCTGGGCACATTCCCGAAGGGTGCGTCTGGCCCACAGACCATTAGCTGGTCATTAGGGCTATTAGCTTAATCACCGGGGTGTTTTCCTGCCACACTCTGTGATCAGGGTGTGATCAGCAGCCGCAGGGTCACGCAGGCCGGCTGAGTGGGGAGCAGGTGGCTGCTTTCCGCACGGCCGTGGCACGCGTGTGCAGGGATCCGCCGCCATCCATCCATCCTCTCCAGTTTCCATGGCTACGCCAGAGTTTACTCTTCCCCGCCTTCGGCCGCCTGCACGGGCGTGATGCAAAAAAAGGTCTCTGCATGATGCAAAAAGCCCAGGGATGTGGGTCCTCCTGGGTTTTGGTAGCAACAACTGTGTCCCAGGGTGGTCAAACCCCAGAGCAACGGGCGCTGACCGTCCCGGCAGCGCGGGTGTCCCAGCCAAACGGCACCTTTACGGCGTTCAGGAGAGCTGTGGCACGGTTTTGGGGTGCTGCTGTCCCCTCCTCACCTCTCTGACGGCAGCAGGGACCCGGGGGAGGCAGTGAGTGATCTTCTGGGGATAAATCCGGCCGTGGAGCCATTGGCCGCCTCTCGTTCAACGCGAGGTGACAGCGCGGAGCAGAGATCCCTCGGCAGCGCTCAGGCTGTGGCTTGTTAATGGGGGCAACAGAACCTGAGCTTTAGGTCACCGCATGCGATTTAAGTGGCCGAATGTGGGTCACCGGGGTCCTGTCTGGAGAGGCGGGGGGATGTCACAACACAGCAGGATTTTTGTTTGCTTTCCAGTGACACAAGGAGCAGAGGGGGTAGCGCATCCCAACTCACGGGCCCGGTCCCCTTGGGCAGAGGCAGATTTCGGCTTAGGGGGTCCCGGAACGTGGCTGGGGTGCAGTCGGCTGCGAGGGTGCGTGACTGTTTCCAAATTCACGGGGTGCTCTGATTCACGGGGCCGGTGGGTGAAGCGGGAAGTGTTTCCGTAGCCCAGGCGTGTAGCACCCGGCTGCGTTCGGCTGTGGGGAGCCACGTGCACCGGAGGCTTAGTCACTGCATGGCAACCCTCCTGCCTCACCCGGGCATCCCTGCCTGCTCCTGCCTGCCTGGCCGGGCTGCCTGTGCCATGCGAGGAAAGCGCCGTCCCCAAGGCCAGTTTTCCATCTGCTGCCCCACCTGATGGGCTATAGGTGACTGTGGGCTCTACAGGGTCATGGGAAGCAACCCTGCTGCGTATGTTTGTGGCATTGAGGGGTCCCCTCGTTAGAGAGCGGGGGAGCAGAGACGGAGCAGCCGGGTGTGTTGTGCAGGGAGCCCATGGCGCAGGCTGGGTTTCAGCAGCTCTGTTGGTGTGCTGGGGTGCTGCTTGGTCTCGGGAGGGTGGAGTGAGCTTCGTCCGGGCGCTTGCCCACTGAGTCACGGGCCGTGCAGCCGCGGCGTGCGTGCCTCTGGCCTGGCTGGCGGGTGATGCTCTGCGTCCTTCCCCAACCCCTCTTCCCGCGCCCCGGGGAAAGGCTCTGTGGCCAGACGGGGAAGCGAGGGCTGACGGACTGACGTGGCCTGGCCGCTCAGCCTCCCCAGTGGCGCCCGCTGCTCCTCGAGCCTCTCCCCCCACGGCTCGCTCCCTCCCCATCCCAGCCCGCATGTTGCCGCCTGCCTCCCGGGCAGCTGAGCTGGGGGTCTCTGCCCCGTTGCGGGGACTTCAGACATCTGGAAGCCCAGGCTGGAGCATGCCCCTGCAGAGCCTGCCCCACCAGCGCTGCACAGGGGGGCTCCAAGCTTGCGTCCCCAGCACATTTAATGGGAAGGGTTCGGGAGTGCTGGCACCTGCAGGTGCTGGGTCGTGAAACAGTGACTTTTCAGACAGGCTTTGCAAAAGAAATGAGGTGTTAGTGATTATACGGAAAGCTCGAGGGATGCCAGGTTGCTTTCTCTGGTGCAAAAGGTGATCTTTGCTTGGGGCGGGCAGGGAGCCTGTGATGGAGCCAGCATTGCCCAACAGCTCCCGCAGTGCAGAGGCCCAAAACGCTGGGCACCCCGCGTGCTCTGAGCTCATGCTCAACGCCATGTCTGGTTTCTCATGCTCCTTCCTACTCCGTTGGTGCCCATGGGGTTCCCACACGGTCCTGACCCAGAGCTGCCATGGTGTGCCAACATATGGCTGGGATGTGTGGTCTGGCTTGTGGTTCCCCCGTGGAAGCACAGGCGGCTCCGTGGGGAGCAGCCAGCGGGACGGGGGCATTTGTGTGCCTGAGGCTGCTGCTGGGTTTGCTCCCTGGCACCCTCCGTTGGCTCCAGCTGAAGGGAGCGGGGTGGAAACGCGTGTGCTTTCCTTGTGCCACTGCACACACTCTCTCCACACTCACTAATAAATCCGTGCTGGTTTTTCCCGGAAGGTCACGGAACCAGTTTGTTGGAAGAGCAGAGGACATTGCTGTGGGGCATTGCCGAGTGGTTTGGATTTTTGCCTTTTTGTGTCGACCGGCCAGGAGGGCAGCTCTGGTGCTTCTTTAACTGCGGCTGAAAAGCTGCTGTTCCAGCGCGGTGGTGTTTGTCTCCAAAAGGAGGTGGTTTAGGTTTCACAAGCCCCACCTGACGGGAATTCGAGCAGGCGGTAAAACTAGGGCTTCTTGCGCCTTCCTTATCGGCGTGATCTGCTCCGCTGCAGCAGCTGTGGGGAGCGGGGGAGCCCGGTGCTGTGCTGGGGGCGGCACGAGCCCCCGGGATCTGCTCCAGGCAGCCCCCACCTCCCAGGGCTGAGTCACCAGTGGGCTGAGTGCGTTTGCTGCTGGTGTGACGGCAGCTGTGAGACCCAAAAAAAACCCCGGCACTGATGCTTTTAATGACAGGCGAATAACACAGCCCTGAAGAAGATTCATGCCACGCATACCTCATGCGACGGTTATTAGTGGTGACTAAGACCGCGCTGAGATGGAGCAGCGACAGCCTCCCCGCATCACCTGAGTCCTGGCGTAATTAATTCTGCAGGTACCCGTATCGGCACATTAACCCAAACTGGCCGTCTTCCCGCCCGTCCCCAGCCTTGTTCCATATTTAATCTTTCATGTTCACCTGAGTCTCTAATTAAGCCAACTGCAATCCTTAGCTGAGAGCCTGCAGTGTACTAACGAAGTCTGGTGTTCCCGGAGTGCTGTGCATGCGAGACCTGCGCAGCAGCCCGCCAAAAACAACCCCCGGGCTGACTTTTTTTTCCTCTTTCTTCTCTATTTTTTTTCCCTTTTTTTTTTTTTCCCTCCTGAACTAACACTGGGCCCAACGCAGGGCCTGAAGGGAGGGCCCGTTAGCAGCAAAGTTCTCAAAAACAGCATGTGGGGACTGTCTTTTTTTTTTTTTTTCTTCTTCTTCCTTTTTTTACAGTGAAGTCATGACCAGTTAGTTTGAGGTATCTGAAAAGCGCTTTTATTGGGTTTCTTTTCACTGGCAGCAGCTGTGCAGACAGCTCATGTCTGGGTGAGGCAGGGCAGCACGGAAACCTCGCGTGCTGCTTCCCAAGCCACAGTCCAAGCGTTCGGCAGCCGGCGGAGGAGCCGGCCCGTGGCAGGGGCTGGAGCAGTCGCCGTCCTGCCCTGCCGTCCCACCTGCCTGCCTTCCTATTCCAGCATCCCAGTTAAAAATAAAACCACACGCCAAGGCACTGAATGGGGTTCTGATTTCCCTGCCGGGTCTGGGTGATGGGGAGAGATGCGTGTTGTAAATAGAACAGCATATCCATGGCAACCCCAACTTTTCATTATTGTTAATTACTTGCAGAGTGCCAGAGCCGTGCATGGCGCTTCCCAGCACGGATAAAGATAGATCCCCCCTTTCAAAGCCTCTCCAAATGACATCGAGCGACAGCTCGCTCTTGGGAGGCTGGAGCCGGGTCTGGCAGGCAGCAACGGAGACATTTTGTGAGGAGTCGGAGAGGAGCCGGGATTTAAAGGAGGAGGGACCGGCGTGGCAGAGAGGCAGCCAGGAGCTCGGGGGTGGCTTTTCTCCCAAAACCCACCTTCCCCGTGTGTCAGAAAACGGTTCAGAGGGGCCAAAGCAGCGCACGCCCAGCTGGGAGGAGGGGGACAGCAGTGACGGGGAGAGGGGCTGCCCCGTACCCGAGCACTGGCTTTTCTTTCCTTTCTGTTTAATGGCGCTCGAGAGAGCATGGAGGGGAGGAAGCGCCAGCGGCGATTGTCACCGAAGGGGCAGGGATCTGTTGGTGTTGGCTTGAGCCCTCACACCCTGGAGGAACCTCCAGCAGAAAGCCTTGTGTAAAAACCAGCGCAGCTGAGCTCGCTTCTGCGTGGACGAGCTCGGCCTCAGCTGGTGCCGTTTGGGTGCATTTTTGCTTTGTCTGTTTGTTGGGTTTTATTTTATGGGAAGTGGTTTGAAAGCTCCCTGTCCTGCCTCCCCGCCGTCTGCCAGTCTGGCCCCAGCCGGTGCCACCAGCGGTTGAGATTTGTACCCGAAACGCTGCCGCCGGTGTGTCTCGCCCGCCCTCAGAGCGGGGTGTAAGCAGCAGCGGGATGGTCGTGCCTCGGTGGGGTGTGCATGGCCACGGTGCTGGCCAGCCCCCTGCGTGCTGGCCCTGGTCCCCATCCCACCCCCGAGCCTGGTGCAGGCACAGATGGAGCTTTTTAACCCAACAGCCTTTTCCTGATGTGACTCTTCTGGCTCGCCTTCTGCAGCACGGCCGTACGCCGTGTTAGAGCCCGGCAAGTAAAGGTAACAGGAGCGGCGAAGAGGTGCCGACCCTGGCACAGGCGCGCTGGATGCCTGTTACCTTCCCTGCTTGGGGGATGCCCTGTGAAAGGGGAAATCCTGTTGTTTGTGCGCTTTGATGCTACTCGAGGGAAACATCCCAGCCTCTCTTCCTCGCTGCCTTGTGCTCCCCTGCTTACCCTGGAAAAGTCTCTTTTCTGGTTCCCTCCTGGCCGGCTAAAGAATCGCAGCTCTCACCTTTCCAGGCATCTTTTCTCCCAAACATCTTCCAGATGGCCAAATTATTTAGCGCTGCCCAAAGCACAGGGCTCGGCACTGGCTCGGGTTTGGGTGGTTCTGTGTCAGGTCATGCTCCCGGTCCTGTTCGGGTCCCTCGGGGGCAAAGGAACGTCACCAAAGTTCCTTAGTGTGGGGTGGGGATGTCGCCGATCTCAGGATGGTCACAGCAGGTACGGCTCTTTGGCTCGCAGACTGCTTTTGTGTACAAGTTGTGGCGTCGGAGACTGGGCGAGAGGAAAGGTAGTTTGGCTGTTTAATGTTAAAAGACAACTGGGAAAAACATTCCCAAGGATTTACGGTTTACTTTGTCCCTTCCCTTGGCATTCCCAGTCTATTCAGGCTCAATTTCTACAGGCTTTAATCTTCAACATGTAATTTATTACTGCTGCTTTTCTTTAAATAGTAATATTTACGAGAAATTAGTGATCACAGGTATACAGCCGCTGTTGCGTTTCTCTCCTCTCACGGTGAGCTGATGGACACAGATACAGGCAGTTGCATGACCTTTACAGTCTCACTTGGAGTCCAGGGACACGGATGATAAGATTGTTTCAAGTCACTTTTATTTTATTACAAACCAAAACACTTCACATTCAGTGGCACCTCAGGTACGCAGGATAATTACTCTTGGGGGAAAAAAAATCACAACCAAACCTAAACACCTTAAATAGGCATCAGTACAGTTATAGCTCAGTTAGGCTTTCCCACATGAGATCCTAAACTCGAGAGCACCCGACATCCCACCTGGTTTGGCTCTTAGGTTACTTATGGGATGTTATTTCAGCATTACAGGTTAGCAATGGAAGCTGTTTGGCACTTTACTGTCTAGCACAGCGTGCCAAGCTGCGCCTGGAAAGAACCATCTTCATCATCCCGTTGCACTTTCAAATGCAGAAGTTTTGTGCTGAAGTCGTACAACAGACCATTGGATGCGATGGGGTGTTGTGCGTGTGTAGTAACTTGTTGCACCTCATCGTTGCTCTGTTGGTCAGCTGGGTTTGTCGTCGCTGGTGCGGGAAGCTGAGAGCAGAAAACGCCAGAGGAGGAGGGCAGAAGGGGCTGAAGTGCGCGCTCTGGGCAGTGTCGTGCTCTTGGCTTGTTATCTTCTGTGAGGGAATGTCGTGGTCCTGAGCGTCTCTTTATTTATGCTCCGAAAGGCTGGCTCTGGTGGTAACATCCAGCCTTTGCAACGAGGACTTAAACTGAGGGATTATATATAACTTGACAATCACAAATCAAGTAGTGAGCAGTTAAAGCTTATTGGTTTGTACAGCGTGCTCATGCTGTGGTATGTGCTAATATCACATAAAAGTAACAACTGTTGAGGAGCTTCCCTGCAATGTCCTTTCCCATCCTTTATCACAATTAAATTAAAACGACTGGACCACTGCAAGCTCTATTTTTATACCCGCGGGCGTGCGCTATCTCCTTTGAAAGCTGACACTGTTTTAGGAAGGAGTACAAGCAGGGAGGGCACTGCATTTCTATACCCCCGGACTCACACAAAGTCAAAGCATGACTCTCATTACGTGCTGCTCTTCTGTCCTTATTCTGTGTCGCTGTCAGAATAAAAGTACCGTGATTCTCTTTTTAGTTACAAGAGGTGCTAGAAATGAATGCCCATTCACATTTAAGATTAGCTTATATGACATATGATTCTTTCCAGTGCTACGTGGCAGCGTAATTCTGACAACAGCAGTGTCGAACAGCAGAGTCAAAAGGAAACCAGACAAAGAAATGTCAGTATTCATACAATTTAACAAAGCTCCCTACTTGTTTTTACAAAAAAAAAAAAAAGCCCCAAAAGATTTTAAACAAAAGGAAATGTCCTTCATTCAACACTTAAAATCTTTCAGTGCTGTCAAAGCGGCTTCAAAGCTTCTCCACATGTCTGCTCCAGCCAGAGCGCTGATGTCTGTCCTCAGGCTTTCGTGATGTACCCTTCTCTGATAAGGAAGTCATAGATTTTCCTGGTTTTGTTCACATCGATCTTGATGAGTGCTCTAGCCTGCGCTAGTCTCAGGCCTCCTTGTTTGTTACACTCGTTCACTAAAGCAGCTTTATATTCTAAATAGGCTCCAGGGACCAACCTCACCATCTGACAGAGCTGGAAGACAAAAGGTGAAGTTAATAAACACTACCACTTGTCACGCTCTTTCATTCTGTGATCCCTCTTGGGGGAGTAACGTTGTGAACATTTTTCTGAAAACACTTTAAATGTGTTTTTTTGTATGGGGGAGGCATACAGTAATTGCATTATGAGCTGTTTGGATCCACAGGTAGGGAGGGGAGGAGCTCGCTGGCTGCTGCACTCAAAAACATTCCTGACTAAAAAATAAACTAGGAGGATGAAAGCAAGCTCTGGGCTGGCAGGAGCATAACTAGGTGTCCTGTGTGGGCGTTGTTCTTTACAAACCAAGGGAAGTACACATGCCAAAGAGACTTGCAACCAGCAATTCAGCATGTTGGATGGGAGCCAGAGAGGGCATCTGTCTATTAATCCCCTGCAGACTAAGTCTTTAATACCTTTCTACAAAAGCAGCTATGCCCACAACGCCTGCCCCCTCCGCAAGTCCAGGAAGGAAACTGTGCAGGGAGGGCATTACGTGTTTGAAGGTTTGGTGAAAGGAATGGCTTCCAAAAGCCCCCGTGCTCTGCTGTTAGGTTGCAATGCTCCTGCTTAGCTTCCAAATCCCAGCCGCCTTCGAGATGGCGCGCTGTATTGCTCCCAATGGAGCTACCGGCTGTCTCCTCCTTTTAATATGGAAATGCTTAATGATTGTTCCTCATTGATAGAACAGAGGAACTCAGACTTTATGTCTCAGCTGACGAGGAAATCAGATTCCCCATGTACACTAATGTCCTAGTCACAATTATTTATATGCTGAATGGAACCAGAAATGCCATGTTCCATAGTGAATCTGTGATCTGATTTTCAATTCTGCCATCTCCAGTGAAGGGGAAACAGCTTCCTCAGAGGGAAAAGTCTGAAATATGTCTGCATTTCACATACACTGACACCTGCCTCGTGGACAATCTAAGGACAGCTTATGACTTCTACTAAAAAAAAAAAAAATCCTTTCTTTCAATATTTTTGCAGTGTTGCCTTTCACTGAGTCAGAGGACAAGCCTACATTGGGCTGCGGCAGACATTGAGCCATAGATAAACAGCAGGCCCCTTGCTGCGTTGTTTCCTTCTCCTGGGGGTTGCCACATGGGTTGCAGTCCCATTTCCGTCTGCTCAGTTGATCTTCCCGGTGCCTCGATGGCTTTAGGGGACTGTGCAAGAGCACTCTCTACGGGACTGCAAACTGCAATGCCAGGCCAAGCTAACCACCCATCACTCAAAGCCAGATTCTGTTCTCTGCCACATGTGCATACAAAAAGCTTGGTAAATGCACTGAATAGCAGAAATACGGAAAAAAAAAACGTGAAAAGGATATACTGTTATTGCCTCCTTGGTTCACATTAGTGTTACAGTGAAAAAGCAACCATAACTGGTTGAGGTTTGGCTGTGAGGTATCTCTAGTATGGAAAGAGCTCTGCTATTCAGGTTCAGTGATCTCTCCAGTAAAGCCCTTGATGAAATCCTCTGCCACTTTTAAAACCAATGTTCGTTAAGAAAAAATAACCCTTCTGCTCACCCCACCCTCACAACGGAGGAAGAGAGGATGTCATACTCTGGATGTTATAATGGCACATAATAACACCTTGGTGCTCTCCACCTTTCTTTGCTACACAAGCCAATTTGCTGCAGCTATGTTGTACGTATAGTACAGTAACTGAAATGAAGCAGCCAAGTGGAAAACCTGAATGATTTTTGTGAGCAGGAAAGAGCAGTGAGGGCATAGAACTGAGATGATATTCACAGCACCCGAGACAGATGGTGTGAGCACCCCTGCACTGTGAAGATAAAGTTTTATATAGATGATCTTTCCATTCCTTTCCTCACCTCCTTCTCCTTCTCATTAAGTTTCTCTGTCCCTGGGAGACCTGTGAGGTTCAGTGGTGGGGCGCTCCGTCTACCTGCAGAGATGAGAAAGGAAAACACTGAAGAACTCTGAGCAGTTTGGCAGTGGCTGTTCCTTGGGTATGTTATCACAGAGGCAATTAAATTCCCGCGATGTTAACCCAGTGTGATCCAAGTGTTTCTAGAGAGGGTTATTTAGGGCTTAACGCAAAAATTGCACTGATTTGATAAAAGGTATGATTTTGCAGCTGATGTAGTTGAGCGCTGTGAATACTTGCAGGAGGGCTCTGAGGCTGTTAACCCTGACTCACTGCCTGTTAGGAGGGACTGGAAGACAACAGCTTTCTGTCAAATTGGTGCTGACCACGTTAAGCTGGGCTGTACCTCCTGACTAAGCCGACTCTTCCAGCCGGGGTCAGGGAGGTCAGTGCTGTGTGGAGGGTGTGCCTGGGTGTGCACAGTGTGCGGGACCAGCTCCTGCAGGTGTGAAACCAGTACCTTGCAAGGATGCTGAGATTGTTTCTTGGTGTGATTAGCAGCCCGTTTCTCTGGTGTTACTGACAACTTCGTGAAGCAGAGTTTTCTCTAAATGCCTTTAAATATGATCCAGATATTGTAAAGCAAATGCAGTTTGCAGATTTATTTTTGTCTGTTATGAGAAACAGTACTGAAAAAAATATCCGTCACAAGGTAGTCTGATAGTTGTCACTTTCGCTATTGTTTATAGCTTTGCTGAACTTTAACTGGTACAACCTAAACTTTCACAAAGGCTGCCTGCGTGCAGGTTGTTTTTTTCTAATAGTATTTTTTTTTTAATTTCCAGAGCTCAGAACAAAGCTAGGGTTATTTATTTACATTTTTAGAAAGTCTCTTGTCCCTGTGCTGTGGGTTGCATATTTGGCACTGCCAGAGAGAGGTCTCTGTTCCAGGACAAACTTCCCAAATTTGGCAAAGTGATGAGATCTTGCAAAATCCACAGTCTCAGTTTCCCGAGGACTGTGCTGGCCGCTGCTCCAGACCCTGCCCAGGTCCTACCTCTGGCACTGGGGTGTCTCTCTCTCTCTCTTTCCCCTCTGCATCTGTAGGAGACAGATGGGAGCCTGATCTGGGTGGGGGGAGCCTGATCAGGAGGACTAGGAAGAAGCTGGAGTAGTGAGTCTCTAGTAGGTGTAGAGGAAGTTATTTACCAGCACTCTTCCCTCTTTCTACAGCCTGGAACAAGCATGCTATGATGAGACATGACAGAATTTGGGTTTACTCTTTTATAGACCTAGGAAATAACATGCACAAACTACATTAAAGAAAACATATTCTGGCCGCAAAGTCAAGATCTCAAAATCTAGAAGTAAAGTTAAGCAACGTTAATTTGCCCCATTGTATATTCAGTATGACGCAGCCTTTAATTATATAGACACGTGGCAGCTTTTCCGCAGTATCCTTGCCTTATTCAGTATGCAGGATGTTTGCTTAATCACCAACTATATGGTATTTTGTTTGGGTTTTGTTCAACATGTGATGCTGGCTGTAAACACTGCATGCTATCTGAGCTCCATAGGCAAAACAATTCATGTTCTCTTGGGCTCTTCTCCTTCATCGGCCACTGAATACTTGACAGAAAATTAATTTTGTTCTTCGTACTAGCCCTTCAGCTGAGGGGATACTGTCCCTATTTCATGGACTCTGGATGTCCAGCCTGAGATACACAATGCTATTTTCGCTCCAAAATACCAGATCTTAGCTATCACCAAATAGGTTTAAAACATGGTGCACACTGCAATGGCTAATTGCTTGGTATTCTGACCCAAATTTCCAGGGCTCTTGGAAGAAATGAGGAAGGACATATAGACTCAGTGTCCACCTCTGAGACATTTGGTTCAAGTGGTTTATTAGCATCCACATAAAAACTGGATGCAGAGACAGGGCTAGAAGCCAGTTTTCCCTGGCAACATTTAACAGCCTTTAGTAAAACTTTATCCTAGCCTCATGCGCTGCATGCCATCCTGTGACCTCAACAAGTGAGAGGGGATTTTATAGAAGTCTTGTTCACGAGGGCCTTGACTGACCCCTGAATCTGTCCTTACTGGGCACTGAAAGAAGCAGGGGTCCTCTTAGTGGAAAAAAACGTAATTTGTGATTACAGAATTAAAGAATATAAAAGCATATTCATAGAAAAGGAAAAGTGAAGTTGCATAGGCAACCTGTATCATCTCATTCCTGTCACTCTGGAGTGCTGGATGCTGCAACCACTGCCCACTTCTCAGGCAACTGTTTTTGGGGGTTGTGCCCTTCCAAATCTGCTTTCTGTCAGGTTCATATTGCTATAGTATGTGCTATATAGTTTCATTAAAAACTGGATTAGCTTTATCTTTTAACAATAAAATTTTGTTCTCATGTGAAAATTTTTTTCTTTCCTGCCTTGTTAATACAGCTTTAGGATGGGTTTTCCATTTGTAGCCAGAAAAATCTAGAAATTCAGAAAAAAACCTACAGGATTTGCATGTGGAATGAGTTGCAGATTGAGGCAACGGTGACTTGAGCAGTGCTTAACCATGAGGCTTGAGGACTGACGCTTTTGCACTGAAGCAGGAGAGTCACTCTCCAACTGGCTGTCAGAATGGTATTTCTGATGTATGGCTGGCTTTTTATCACAGACCATCATCTAACAGTTACCTGAATTTGAAGGGACTGGTACCGTGGGACTCAGGCCGGAATCACTGAAAAGAAAGGAAATTTTCAAATTGCCTTCATGTTTTTTTAAGAAAAACTGCATATATTGGCCCAGAAACTACTTTTCTCCCAACTTCTAATAATTATACAATTCAACTTGCGTAAATCAGGCCGTAATCTGAAGTCAGCAAGATTTCTAAATATTTAGCACTCCCAGATTGAAGACCACGTCTGAAACCTTTTTTTTTTCTTTTTTTTTTAAACTGGAGGGGAGGGGTGTCAGGGGACACAGTAAAGAATTCAGTGGAGACTGACTGGGGAAATTCCAAATCATCTTCTCAGACCACATAGCATACAGGATGCATTTCCTTTGCATTGCAGCTTGCTCCTTAAATCAAAGTGCTTGTGCAGGGTGGCTACACATTAATAATGCTGCCACATCTAAAATCATCTGAAACATTTCAAGTGTCATCTGTGCCCTCATTAATATCCATAAAGACCTCATTTCCCTCCATGACTTCATTAACAGCAGTTAAGTTCCTGACATACAAAATACAGAAAACTGAGATTTTGAGCTCTTACTAGTCCCTCCCTCATCTGCACTTCAACAAGCACTACTGCTGTTACCCACAGTTTCTTGCCCTTTTGAATTTCGCAGACTGTTCCAACTGTAATAAATTGGGAATGCATTTGTTACCAGACAGAAAAACGTGTTTGATGCACCCTTCTGACTAAAGCATAGGTACGTAAAACGCAGAGTCTTACTGTAACCGTACATATCAGCTTGTCGGCTGAGCCACTGCTGGCAGGCACTGCTGTCCTGGATGTACTGCAGGACTTCGGAGAGCATAGTGCGCTTTAGGCGTTCCTCGTCTCTTGTCTTCTTAAGGTGATCGTATGTCCTGGCACCTATGGCGAACAGACACCACGTTCTCACCAGCTGCCTTGGTCAAAATTTTCAGCCTGTTGTTTTTCTACTTTAGGAAATAAGTGAGAAACTGTTCTCTAGCTCTGGCCCAGACTCTGCTATTCTCCCTCATGACAACTACTTGGCATCAGAAGGTATTAAATTCCACCCTGCACCCCTCCCCCCCATTAATTTCAGGCCAAAAACAAACAAAAAAGGTTTCCGTGATCCAATTCCAGGATAAAATAGGCCATTTCGTTCATGTAGAGGTCTTGGGCCTCTCTCCAGATATCACACTGGTTGATAGCCAGTGAAAGTATCCAGAGATCAAGCACTGGCGACCACTGTGCCATGACATACGTATTTTTCTTCTGAATCTTTTGCAAACTGGTGACTAAAGCAGAGCTCTGCTAGACAGCGCGTTCTCCAAGCTGGTGGCTCAAACTAGCTTTAAAAAAGCACAGCTGGACTGAAGCATTATTGCTAAAGCCTTGTTCAGTTAAACAGCTAGGCAAACGCATTTCAAAAATGTCTTTTTATTCCTATCCTGAATGTTGTAAAATCATCCTTCCTCACCTTGATGAATGGGAATGGGCTGAATAATGCATCAGGTACTTACTACAGAAATTGGTGATTCCTGCTGCTCTGTATTCTTGTAGTCGCTTTATTTCCCTTCGCAGCTCAAATTCCACTGTTTTACCCCAACAGTAAGCAGAAGGGAAATCCAGAAAACAAATGTGGGTCAGTGGGGGTGGCAGTGAACTGTGGGCTATGTTGCTATTTCTTATTTGTCTATACAGTTCAGTTATGAAGTGCACAACACCACAGACAGGGTTAACCTCTGCCCAAGTCTGTGTCAGATCTCAAACTCGCTGTGTCCTAACACTCCTTGATCACAGTTATTTTATCTTCATGCTTTGACAGTTCCTTTGCCATACCCTGGACAAGGCAAATAACAATAATGAAGGACTTCTGGAAGGCATTTCAATAGTTTTGAAAAACTACTCCATCCAGGCTCCTCATAGCATCTAATACTGTCTTTGAACTATGATTTTCATAACTGGACCTTCCAAAATTTTTCCTTGCAGATGACTCTTTCTCTGCAGTCAGTAAGATTAAATACCCATGTTTCTTTTGCTCAGAGATATTTACTGCCTATAGCTTTTATCAGCTGGCTTCCAGGCTTGCTTGGTTTTACAGTGAGCAAGTTTGCTTGTCTCGAATTTGTTTACTCATACTACTCAGGAGATGCGTATAATGCCTGTACTTGACTGTCAGGTTAACCTGAGGACTTCGCTGTCACTACAGCAACGAAACTAGGTTCCAGGACTAGCACTCACATGTGGGACTCATGATTTTGTAGGATCATACTTTTGGTATTTCACATAGGGTGTCCTGAAAATACAGTCGCAACTATTTAAATGCTTTGTTCTTTCTAATGAGCAACAATTTTCCCAGTTTAAGTCACTGAATTAAGCAGGATGTAATGACTCGTACTGGAATTTGACTAAATGCATGCTATGATTATGCATAAAGACTCGAGATGATTCGGTGATGGAACAATGCCTCTCCCTTTAAGGTAAGGGACATAATGACAGCTGCACTATATAATTATGTACACATATAATAGTTTAACATGTATCTTTCAAAGAATTCACAATTCGCTGCTGACTCCCAATTTCTCAATACAGACATAAATTTTAGGGATTTTGTTCTTTCAGTGATACAGAGTCCCAGTAAATGAACAGCAGTCTTTTCATCAGAAAATACTACTTCTAACACATGACCAGAATGTTTAGTCGACTGAGAAATCAAACAAAGAACTCAGACACAGTTTAGTGGAAAAAAAACCACTTGCTGCTCATTTAATGTATCAAACCACAAATGTATTTGTTTTTCTGAGGTAGTTAGATGGGGGATGAGGAGAAAAACAACCTCCTGCCCTCCAGGAGTGGTATATATTTAGGAAAGATTGTAGGTGATGCAACCACTCATTATGCCTATTGAAGAACATATATGCTAAAATCCTCAAAATACTTACATGCATGGCTTTCAATGAACTTATCATGCTCTACCGGTCCAAGAATTCGTGCAAATCGTCGCATTGTGTCATAAAGGTCTTGAACCTCCTTTGGATATCGCCTTTCCAAAACTAGAGGGGGGAAAAAAGTGGTATACCTTATCACTCCTACTGTGAGAAGAAAATAAATTCAGTGGAACCTGAAAGTGACTATCAGCCCCTGCAAACTGCTCAAAGATCCAGATTTGGTTCACTTCCTGGCAATTTTGGTGTCTCAACTACAAATTGCTGAGTAAAAAGCAACAAAATTATACAGCCCTTACAATTCTAAAAGCATAAAGGATGATATTTAAATGTTGTTTGATCATTTCTTAGAATAGTGAGATGCACTTAAAAGGCCTAGATTTCACCTTCACCCCTCTCCCTACTTGGTGGAGACTGAAATGCTTCTGAAGAGCAATTTCAAGGCAATAACTACGACACTGAGCTTGGGAGCAGTTAGAGCCAGCCAGTTGGAAACAGTCGGCAGGAAATCTGCTGGAATTCAGACCATCTGAATGTGGTCCAGTATGAATAAACTAAGCTGGTGCACTGGAAACAGTGACCGTGCAAAGTTTTGCTTCCCAAGTAGAGGCCACTTTAAAGTTAAGCAGTTACATCTGATACTCACTTTGAAATTTTCTGAGGTTGATAAGGCCATGATCTCTTATAATTCTGTAATTGAGAGCAAAATGGTATTAATAAAAGGCATTAACTCCTGTATCACCCCATAAATACAAAGGCTTCAGAAGAAACTTTGATGCAGACCATCAGAGGGGTCTAAAACTAAACATGTATGAAATTTCCATAACCCTTGAGCTGGCTAGCTGAGAAACATGATGCAGTGATGCAGCACGGCTTTAATCATGGTAAATTTGGGACAGTGGTGTGCATTAGTCCAACTCTGACAGCACTAAGCACAAAGGGAGCTACAATTGCTTTAAAGGTTTGAAATTGCTTCTTTAGGCACGCATTTTGCGTCTACAGTGTCTTATAACTTGTCCTTCCAAAACTGGAGGTAAAGGAATGTCTGATGAACATGATTTCCAGCTTCAGAGAGAGACAAACATCCTTCTACTAGAGCAAGGGTGAGAGGTGGACTCTAAATTTCACCACTGGGAGCAGGATGAAGGAAGTTTTCCATGACAGATTTTAAAAAGAGGAAGATGATTTAGGTAACTCCTAAGTTTGAAATGTTCCTGACAGGATCAGGGAAATGAGTGGTGTAAAAAGGCAGGTAAGATATTTACAAGTGCATGACACACATGTTTGTCACAGGTTTCGGCAAATGTCACGTGGCCATTGCTATGTGGTGATCCAATAAACACCCGACTTTTGCAAATGATAAGAGATACTACAAAGTTGGGCTTATCAAGGTCAAGTTGGAATTTGCTCTATAAAATCCATTACATTTTATTTATCATGAATAAAAGAATATTCCTGTCCCATGGAGAGAAGACTTTCTGAGAGTGAGATCAGCATTTTTATGTCATCTTCCAGATTTTTGTCCCATCCTGCTGTAGAAACTTTACAAAAACCAACACCAATTTGAGTTATGTAACTGAGCCGGATGACACTTTCTTTCAGTATGACATGATTTATCATAATGGCAATTATACCACATAAATATTTTTTATTTATGCATTATAAAGAACCAGGTCAATAGATACCAACTCTTACCTGTCATTCAGCAGAGCTATGCTGTATTATGAGGACAAGGAATGGAGGAGTCTTACTCTGAATTACTAATTCTTCCAGCAGGGAGTAATACAGCAAGATATAATTTTAAATATTGCACAAAGTATTTGAAAGTTATAATAAAACTGAATTTAATGAATAGATTGAGTCATTCTAAAAAGCTGTCAAATGAATTGAATAAATTATTCAAACTCACGTCAGCAATATAGTTATCTTCATTACACAAATGCGGAAAACTAACTTATGGACCACTAAGAATTAAAAATAATGATGCAAATATTTCTGTGGAGGAAGTGGGGGTCTAGCAATTAGTCACAGACTGGTGGCTTTTTTTTTTTTTCTTCCCTAAAGTAGAAAATTAATTACGTGCAGTCCATCAGCTTTACATAGAGGCAAATGTCTTTTCTTTTTGTTCCCTTTTTTCTGGTTCCTAGCCCTGGGTCTGTGACCGGTTTCCCAGATAGTATTTCAGTTTCTCATTCTGCAAAATGGCTACGTGATCTCATAAGGTGTGCTAGAAGCTTAGTTATTTATGTATAACTGGATTTGGGATAGTAATGCGAAGAACACCGCGTACGTGACTTTCATGCACTAAAAAGGACCGGAAAATAGGCTTTTCACAATTAATGACTTGTTTTGAGAGTTTAAAGGAGAGTTATGGTGTGTAGAGGTCCTTTGTCAACATTGCGTACAAATAAGTATCAGGGTCTGTTCATTTGTGTCTTCTGGGCTGGTACCATTGCTAAAGCCACGTGCCTGATCTTAATCTATGCCCAGAAGGAGAACCACACATCCCAGATGAGGCCTGTCCTGCAAATCTCATAGCAGAAGGTCTCCATGCTTGGGAATCACCTGGAAGGGTGCTACAGGAAATCAATTACGTTTAGTATTAGGACAACACTGGGGACCAAAACATGGTAATGAAGCAAAGGAATACAGTCACTGCTTGAAAACTCACTTTTTTCTTCTTTGTCTTTCCTTTAACCTGGAGTGATAGATATCTACAACTGCAATCTTCAGAGCTGCAAAATAGTAATAATAAAAAATAATTACAGAATACAGAACTAATCACTGTATTAGGCTAATGTGCAAGCCTGTATGTTTGTGGTAGGCTGAAATGGTCGCTCTGCTTTGCTGTTTTAAAAAATCCCTCCACAATTTTACAGGGGCATAAACTCACTAGAGGCTAACCTTCTGCAGACTATACATGCTACCTGTAGAAGCTTTCTTTTGCTTACTCCTTCCAAATACATTACTGCCTGTACATATGGACCTGGGTAGATCTTGAGAACTCTTTTCCTTCTTGGACTGTTTTACTATTAGCACTTATTTGTTCCTTCATACGTGCACTTATTAAGTATTCCTTCTCCTGAAAAGCAAATTTATCAGGTTTAAGGACCTCAGGTATCATCTTTGGACAAAGGCTTCTTTGCACAGAACAAGGAACTCCAAAAACCAGAAAGACACAGTTCTGAACTGTGACAATTCAAAGTAGCCTTTGCTGCAGTTCTTGAAAACATCTACAAGATTTCAACTTGTTAACTTCTAAACTTATCGGTCTGCCAGGAGAACAAAGAGAATAGTTCACAACAATGTGAAGAAGCACAGGACAAAGCCATGCTCATTAGAAATCATATCCTTTTCAAAATCAAATCTGTCTGCAGTCTGGCTGATCCACTCAGAGATCCTTCAGCTTTTTGTTCCTGTAACCATTAGGTTAATAATCTTTTTTCGTAAATTCTTGAAAGAAAAGATAAGGAGACACCTATCACCTTCCCTCATTTTGTTAAATAATGCAAAAATTCTAGGTCATCAATTAAGCATAGAGTTGGCTGATTTCTTGGTTGGCTTCTTTGCCTTTACGGTAATCATTTCAATATGCTCTCAGAAGGAAGATGCTTAAGACTTGACAGTGGGTTTGCAGTCTGTAGAGACAACATGCAGCTCTTTGAAATTAAGCAAGAGCACGTCCCCTATCAGGCCACTGTGCAGCGTAAACAGGGGTGGCCCAAGTGTGACAGAATCCAGAATCCTCTCCTCTCTCTGTAATTACAAGAAAACAGCAAAACTGATGCAGGCAGGTTATTGATTGGGCTATCCGATAAATAATTAATAATGTAATTAAGAAGTGTGGTTATGTGTCTATTTTAAAATATGTATATGTAAACACCAGGAAGCCCCTAGCCTCTAGGCAATTCATCTGTGCAGACCTCTGGGTAATAAAATTTCTTACAAACAGGAACAGCTAAAGCCCAAGGCTGTGCTTATTAGCGCAGGAGCCAACAGTTTTGAGTTACGCTTGCTGATCCTGTATTAGCAAAAGAATCTTCAATTGATACAAAACTGATATGAAGTTAATCTAAGAGCAAAGGATTACGTATGAAGATAGGAGGAATGGTACAATATTCTTACTTCTTTTTGCAAATTTCTTGCAAAACCAGAGTGTTCAAGAATCATCATATATTTTCATAAAGAGGTGTTTTAAGTTTCCTAATTTAAGAACAAGCACAAGTATCAAATTCTCCTTCTTGCTTAAATGTTGGGACAAGAAATTGGGAAATGCAGTATGTTAAACATGAATGAAATACATTAGTAAGTGCTGTAACTGGTGCCAATTTATGGAAAATATTTTTATATTTTTAAACCCTCTGCAAGCTAAGCTAACGTGTTATTTTCTGGGGTTTGTGTGGGCAGAACTTAATGAGTACATGCAGAAATTGCATGGGAGAACCTCTATAAATATCACAAGTAATTATGCACCTATAACCATTGCATTTTGATGCTTTCACCTGAGTGCACAATATTCTGAAAGAAATTATGATCAACTGGGGAGGGGAAGGAACATTCAAGAGAACAAATGAAGGAAAAAAACAGAGCTTCTGCTTACAGAAAAATTAGTATTTGTTGCCACATGCACTTTTGGAGGGCCTTTGGTTTTAATAGATATATTCACACAGGAACAGCCGATTACAAGATCTGGAATGCATGAATAATCGAGACCACTATACTGTTACATGCTGCATTGAAATGAGAAAAGAGATGCTGTACGAATGAAAATGATTTGCCTGTGCTTTTCCCCATGGATTATACTGAGGCGGCAGTTGTTTGTACTGTTAACTTAAGATAATCCAAGCTGACACTGCGTTCAAAGTGCCCATTTTGGGAAATGATAAGGGTCTTTGAGATGGTCAGAGTAGCTTTGAAGGATCCAGTGATAGGCAGAAATTCAAGGCTCCTTTCTCCATTCCAAAAAATCAAAATATTTTGGTTTCTCAAGAGTGTGTCCAAAACAGTTTCTTTGCTTTTCATTCCTCTTCAGCCTCATTTGGTCTACAAAAACTTTTTTGAACACTAATGAGTGAGACCTTTGTTTCATGCTAGCTAACCTCTGTTTGGCATGCAAGACCCAAATAATGGGAAGAATGCAAACTAATCAAAGTAAACAGGCCGTGTAGCCAGTGTGTGCCTTGCTTGGTACAAACTTAACAGCTACAATCCAAATTCACCCTCCCTGGAGGAAAGCAGGACCCTAGGCAGAGTTATCTGCCTTCAGAGCATGTCAGGAACTTCCACAAAAGAATAATCATCATGTAATATTCAGAAGGACACTGACTGCCTTGTATCTTATAAAATGAAATTTCACTACTGTACATCCAGAGTTGCAGTCTATTTCCACTCACTTCTAACTTGCGGTTTCAGCAATTACTTTCCAGTGTTAGAAGTAAAAATCATTTACGCAAGAAGTAAACGGGAGAAAAAGCCTGGAAAAATATAAATTACTAATGCTATAATTCAGTCTGATGAAAACTTGTAATTCATGAAATTTTCAAGCACTCTGGGCTGAATTAGATTTGTAACTAGTTGTTTCTTTTGATCTGTCCATTATGTTTTTGTTTAACTGCAATACATATTTGCATGCACTTATTATATTTGCCAGTACTGAATAAAAGTTAACAGTTCAGTCAGTTAACTGAAACATGAGAGATTTCATACAATTTCTACCATGTCAGTAACATCAAGAAGTGCCTGAACAGTGCCTGTGGCCTCCTGTGTGGCGGGAGGAGCTGGTGAGTCAGTACAGGTTTCTGTGTTCCTCATAAAAAGCTGCCTGGGAGTCTTTCCACCTTGTATTCAATTGCATTCTTCTTTCTTGGGAAAATACTGAGAACTTGTTTAGAGTGGCACGGGAAAATACTGAGAACTTGTTTAGAGTGGCACAGGAAAATACAACAGGGAAAATGCAAAGATATCAGGAAACACAGGTCAAGTAGCTTAGCTATAGAATTTTTTATAAAATGATTTTTACAAAATTTCAAGAAAAGCAGAGCGATGTGGAAGAAAGGGAAGAGGGGGAATTCCGTTCCAATGACAGCATCAAATATTCCTGTGTAATGTGCAACCTAGACATTGCAGCAGTGATCTGTGACTTGTGAAACAAAAGAAAGGGAGACAGACCATAGATATTGTTCTGGTTGGTGTGTTCTCAGGGTCTAGCTTGAGTAACTTGCAGAAAATGGAAGATAAAAGTAGTTTTCAAAAATTAATCTTGAACCTAGTAAGGTTTAATGTGTGGCAGGAAAAAAACCTGAGGATTTTTTTAACAAACCCGATACTTAATCTATGCTGCAAGACCCCATTTGGGTTTCTCTGGGCTATAAAATGTGTTAAAACCCTGTTTTACATCTTTACCTTTTTTTAAAAAAAAAAGTTTGCTGTTTGGCCAGCAAAAATGTGTCTCAAGCAGGTGTGGAAGACAGCCACAGGGCTGTTTTTCAAGGACGTTTCTGTAATATCTAGCACAAGAAGTTTGCCAGCGGGCAGGGCTGGGGTAGCGAGGCACGTTAGAGCCGCTGCCTGGAAGTAGTGGGACAGGCACCCTTGGGAGAGATTACAAGAACCTGGGCTGCCAGGGCTGCCTACAACCTCTCTGCCTGCTAACTAGAAAGTACAGAGGTTTCTCAGATCAGCCAAATGCCTGTCCCTGCTTTCAGATCCAAATGTTAAGCCATTTTCTACAGTGTGCAATCCTACAATTAGGTTGCAAAATATTTTCAAGCAATCAAGCAAAGTCAGCATCTGAGACCTTTAAAACTGCAGGACGGGGAGGATGTGGCTCCTTCCTTTTCTCTATTCACTTGGAGAATGGAAAGATTGAATTCCAAAATTTCTTTTAGAAAATAATTCCCTCTCTCCCCAAGATGTCTCATGTAAAAGAAAAACAGCTGGTGAGACCC
The DNA here is from genome assembly GCF_028858705.1 of Grus americana. NCBI lineage: Eukaryota > Metazoa > Chordata > Aves > Gruiformes > Gruidae > Grus > Grus americana. The sequence goes on along the minus strand of NC_072870.1, from coordinate 11,053,820 downwards.
TGGGACTTCATTTTTTAGAGGCATTCTCTCTCATGTGGGCAGATCTAGGACAGCTGTGGGAAGGAAGCTGCCAGAGTTCCTGAGCTAAGAGATTGAAAATGTAGTTGGTCACGCTCCATAACCTCTTGCCAAACAGTTTTCAGAGGGCAAATGCCTGACATCCTATACTAAATACTGAAGACAACTGAAGAATGGACTAGAGAACATCCAATGAAATTATCAGGCAAAAAATTTGACAGACAGAAGGAAGTATTTTTTCACACAACACATAATTAAATTGTAGAACTCCTAACTCAATTGTGGAACTCACTGCTACAGGATGTTATGGGGGCAAAAGTACAAATATATATAGTTCTAACAGTAGTTAGCTAAGTTCATGGAGGACAGGTCCTTTGGTCAAAATGGTCTGAACACAACCTATGTCTCAAGAAGTCTCTAAACTTATCTAACCACTGCAGGAGACATGGAAGATATGCCAGAAAAAAGTATCAGCTTATATTTGCCTTTTCTTATATTCTTCTCCTGTGCATTTGCTATGGGTTTAGTACCCCACTGAGCTGGCTGGACCAAAGGGTGTGGCCCTGCATAGCTTTATGGTGTTCTGAAGAGATGAGTAAAGCTGATTTTTGCATTCAGACTGACAACTTAAACAGGAGGCTGGTAGGAGATACCTTAAATGGCTGAACTGCACAGTGGAAGGCATGTGAGGGGTATGGAAGGCAGCGCTCGTAAACCAGCTTGAATGAATATTAAGCTGTCAACTAAAGAACAGAACTAGGAGATTATTTTGCATTTTCAGTTTACCAGGAATCAGTATAGGACATGGAAGCAAGAAAATATATCTTTTACTAGTAATAAAAAGAAACAGCAGAGAGATGGCATGAGGAATCCGTGACATGTCCGTAAGCCAGTCCCTCTTTCAATAAAAGTTAAAAGGGAAGAGAGACTGACATGATTCTCATAACCTTTTGTGAGCCAAGGGAGTTTGCATTCCTTAAAACTCTGTGTACACTGCTAAATTTCAAACTGGTTTCTTAAGTTGGGAAAGACTGTACGTAAAAGGACTTGTCTGTCTCCAAAGGATGCTAAGGCTTTAGCTTAGAACTGCCTGATATAGATGGGAGAATTCTGAAGCATGAACACAGTACTTTTAAACACCATATATACTTATAAATGTGGGGAAACATATGACCTTTTCTTCTCTATGGATTAAAACTTCATTTTAATAATTCCTGTTATTTGGTATTATGAAGACAGCAATGTCCACAGAAACTCAGCAGCAGTAATTGGACTCATACAACAACCATCCCCTTCACAAGAAAAAAGTTGTCACATACAGCTAATGTGGCTATAACTCAGTGTGCATGTTTAACGCATGAAAAACCACACAACTCCCAAGAGCAGAACAGTTTCAATGTTTTGCGCGTAGTCTTCAACTACATACCTCTTTGCTGCCTGTACCCACCTATCCTGATATTAGATTTCCTAAACTAACACAGGTTAGAATAAGTGACAGATCTTCTAACAAAGTAGATAGAGCAGGGGAAAGGGGTATTAGCAAAGAGAAGAAAGTGTTCCTTTTTCTGAATCAGAACAAAAGTTGTGCCTTGCTATGATGCTCACAAACATTATGTAGGTGAAAAGACTATCTTTCAGCAGGAGAGGGGAGGTAACATCAAGGCATTGACGTCTCTGTTTTTTAACAGGCCTGTAGGTCTGTTTATTCAAACACTGATGTGCTGCCACCTGTTTCCAGACAAATTGCTAGCTCAGATAATTTGCTTCTACCTAGCTAACCTTCCTCTACAGTTTATACTGGATAAAATATAATTTGTGTCTTTCCTAAAGAGATGCTTACTACTGGTGGAGACGATGTGATTTCAGTCATGTTCTACTTGACAACTGGCTACATTTCAGTAGTGAGTGAAGTGCATTATTCTATATATAAGTTGATTAAGAGCTTTTAAAAGAGCTTTGAAAGTGAGGATCATAGAAATGCCAGTGTTTAAACCCCAGTGCACAGAAGTGAGATCATTAAAAATGTATGTTTACTTTTTAAAAAGTGTGTAGAGAAAAACAGACCCAATGAAAAGTTGTGCAGGCACTCTGAAACACTGTTTTCAGACAATGTAGGAAAAATGGGACTTACCATGCAAAATGTCTGAATCATCTTCTACAAAATCAATATCTCTCAAATCCCATTCAGCGTAGTTGTCAAACTCCTGTTCAGAGGTAATTAATAAATTGTCAATAACTAGCACTAAAAAATCGGTATCAAGTTTCGGTACACATAGAAGTACTGAAAACAGAGATATTTACTCATACGCAGTTGTACAAGGTTCCATCCTCGAGCAATGTACATCACAGGGGAGCTTTAACCAGGGAATGGGTAATATGCACCCCCATGGCTGTAACTGGAACAGGACGCTGTGATAGGATGATGAGAATTAATCAGGTAATCTCCATGAGTCCCACACTGCTGGGGGAATTCTGCTCAAACGTACAAAACCAACAAGCCCCTATACAGCTGAATTCATCACTTCATGTACAGGAGCTTGTTTTGCAACAGGAACTGGGGCCCTGGGCCAGCAGCTAAAACCACTGAAAACAATGCAGGTCTTTCAAGTGATCTTTGGATCAGGCTCATATGTGCTTCTCTAAGGCAAATGAGAGGGAAGCATGCTGAAGCTGACCCCTTTTGCTAAGCATCCAATTCACGATATCTAGTCCGCTTACGTAAGAGCCATTCCTCACTGGACATCTGGTGGTAGCAGCAAGCCTTACAGCCCCTACACAGAGCCAGTGACTCACAGATTGCCTGCTAGCAGCTTCGCAGCCTGCAGCGCCACCTCTGTAATTAAATCCTTGGATTAATCACTCTGTCCTGTCCTCTCTTTTAATGCCTTCTATAAGAAGAATAAAGATCTAAAGGCAGGGGCAAACAAGCGTGCGTTTGCTGTTCTTGCATTCAGCAGCAAATTTAAAATAATGGGAGAAGAGAGGGTCTTACCTCAACAAAGTCAGCTCTGGCTGGCATATACCCAGCCATGTCCCTGGAGAGCAAGGAATCAAAAGTAGGCCGTGGGGGATCATCAGCAGCTGAAAAAATAAAGGGTTTTAGTTGTTGTGTAGGGCTTGGGACCTTTTTTAGCACAAACCAATCTGTAAATAGGTGTTTCTTTTGCAGGAAAAGTGGGAATAATTGGTTGAATAAAAACACCCTGATTGGGCTTTTATTTGGTGTTATATTCAGAAAAAGACTGAGTTCATTTGGAGAAAAATGCAGTAATCTGAGATCTTCATAGTATTCTCAAAAGTCAAACACAGAAATTCAAGGTAATAAATGGGTTATAAAATGTAAACTCTACATTTCGGAACTCAGCATCCCTCCGGTAAACCTCTGCAGATCACTTGGTCTCAGCGTGCAGGTTCTTTTAGTTAATAGCAATAGGGGTGTTAAATCTGCCATCTTCTGGGTGCCATTTACAGAGAGCTGCAATTAAAGCTATACAACTCTGAATTTTTACAGCGCTTCCCAACTGAGGAGCTCAGTGTTTTACAGACAATAATGGACTGAGGCTCACAACACACTTGTGAAGGAGCTAAGCATTATAAGTCCCATGCTACAGATAAAGGAACCTGAGGCACAGAGCATTTGTCTTGGCCCAGGTCACATAAAAAAATCAATGACAGCCAGGGACAGAACCAAAATTGTCCCATTCCTACTGCTTTAGCTCTAACCACTTTATAGTGAAATTTAAACCGCCAGATACCAAGCAATCTTTGTACCCAGCTATTTTGGGGAGCTTTAAATGGAACATCTGTGAGACTGGGGGAATTCTGAAGATGTTAAATTTAAGGAAAAATGAAAATTTGTTAAATTGCTGAAATTTAGCATATACTTTTTAAAAGGCACTTTTAAAGAGAGAGGTGTGAAATCAGCATAGTTTAAGAGAGTGAGTTTATGACAAATCCCATCAGCAGTTAGGCCTGCTACACAGTGGATAATCAGATGCAGTATTTTAGAGGTAGAAACCTTTCTCAGTTAACGCAGAGTCTGGACACAAACAGTAACCACCCCAGTGTCAGGGTGGGAACTTGCAGTAGTATTTACCATGAAGGACATGCTGTTATATCATGCCACATGTGAAGTAGCTTTGAGGTAGTGTGTCCTTTAAATGAATACGCACTTATATGCTTTTGCTATGGTGATGTCTGTGAGTGACCGCTGGCTGTGCAAGAACTTCTGGTTTTCAGAACCTGATGCCTTTACCAGACCACTCTGTTCCCTCCCTTTGCCCACTGAACCGGCCATCTCATCCATTTGATACACCAATGATTTAATACAGTGTGAAGAAAACCCTACTACTACAATTATTCAAGTTAGCCATCAGAACAAGCTCTCCTTTTGGGAATGAAAGCAAACTGCACATGTGGTGCACGCCTTTCTCCAAAGGCTGCTCATTCCAGTTTTGGCAGAGCAGAGACCTTGTGCGGAAGCTCCCTGTGTGTGCTAGTGGGCAGGGGATACTCACGGTGGAAAGGAATGGCTGTTTCGTTGTGCTGTGCCTCCTCCGCCTGCTTCAGGTTCAGTAATGTAGATGCAAACAAGGGATTGTTGATAAAGTGTTTCATATAATGTTTCTCACACTCCTCCTTGGATTTTGTACACATCTGGTTGGCTACATCCTGCCTGAAGTGGGGAGAGGGGGAAGCTTAATATGAAGAACACAGAAATGTTGAGGTTTTTTTCTTTCTCTAGTGGGTAAAGACAATTTTGGACGAGAGGTTGATCGCATTGTGTGCAGAGAACTGATCTGTGATGATGGCTGAATTCACATTTTGTGTACTAACACTGAGCCAATACCTACATGTTTGAGACAGTGCTAGGGAGCACTTTTTCAGTGGTCATGAGCAATGCAATTCACTGTCTTTACATGAGAAACTCCCTGGCTGATGGAATGTACCAAATCTTTTATATGTTTGAAAATTTAGTATTTGTTATTTGAGAGCTTTTTATACATTTTACTAATTCCAGGTAATGGTAAATTCTGAGTCCAGAATTGCATTCTGCTTCTCAAGTTTCTCTTGCAATTTTAACTGGATCGTGGTTTCCCCTTTCGTGTAGCAATATTAAACAGGCTTTTTTTTAAACACTGAAATGGTTGTACAAAATACATTCTAGAAATCTTTGCCAAACTTTGTTGGAAAAGTGGTTGACTAGAAACATGAAGTATTTTGTCTTAATAAAATTGCTGTGTAAGTTGAGGACTTAAAAAAAATCCACCAGCAGCAATCATTTTAATTTCTGTTAAACTAAAAACTGGATGCAAGAAATTCCAGGAAGAAAAATCATTTTTTCCTTTGTTTGGTAAAGGCTGAAAAAAGTCAAGGAGAAAGTTGAGATTACTTGTATTGCTAAGTAGGGCAAAGTGTACTAGGCAGCATTCTTGCAGAACATAACTGCAACCAGTTTCCAGCCTTAATTATGACAGCGATGTACACATAAGAACTCACAGTTCTGCTTCAGTGAACTCTGGAGTTCTATACTTCTAATACAGTTATTTTTTCATTAAGGAGAAGAGAGATAACTCACGATTACAGATCTCCTTCATTTACAAATGCACAAAAATCCTGTAGCAACTACAGAAATTAACTTAAAAGAACATAATGTAAAAATATTAAATATTTCCAGTGCTCTATCCTAAATATGACAGAGAAACAGGAAACCTCCAAAAATAACAATACCTACCTAGTCAACTGTAAGCAAACCAAAACTGCACAAGATAAGAAATTCTGTAGTTGGTTTTTACATCGGACTACACTGAGGGATAGAAAATCTTGTGCAACAGTTGAGTTCCTTCAAAACCTAGAGACTTTAATTCGAACTGAGTGAATTTTGTACTTCACTGGAGGTGCTCTGCATCTCACAAGAAACCTTTAACTATTTCCTTGTATAGCTAACAGCAGATGTGAAAACAGAATCTGCTACCCGTCTTCTACTTTAGCTGCTACATTAGTGTCTCACTCACAATAAGTCATTGAACATTCAGTGTGCACTGATGTATTCAACAGTAAGGTCCAGTGAAATGAAAAACCACCTATCAGTCACTGAAGTTGGCTGAACCACTAAATTCTCACCAGTTTCCAAATCCACAGTCCATCACTGCTTCTAGGAGTGCCATTTCCTCTTGAGCTGTCCAGTTAGGATCCAAGACAGGGAAATCGGAAGTCTAGAGAAGAAAAAAGCAAATCAAACTGCTGTGATCCTCTGTTATAATCCACCACATGAAGAGCAAAGGAGTTCTAAACTACAGGGCAACACAGTATATAATACTGGCAGCTTTAAACTTTTACTGTGTCCCATGAAACCTGATCAAATAATTGTTGAATTATTTAGGCCATTGGGTCATCAACTACATTAAAAACTAGTTTGTCACTACAGATGTTCTGAATATACTGTTACATCTTGTATCTACCAGCTGTAATTCAACAATGTCATGCTGTGTCATGTTATGAAACACAATAAAAATTACTGAAGACTTTTAAAGTTATTAATTTTGGGGAAGAAAAAAACAGGAATAGAGAAATAGAAGTTGATTCACTTGGTTAAATAATTGGAAGTCTAGTGAGATGCATTGTGCTATCTAGGCACAATAAAAAAATGTAGCTTTAAATGTCTCCACTCTTCCATTATGTTCCAGGTGGATATTTTTCTTTGCTCTCAAGGAAGGCTTTTTCTTTTTTAAATAGTTCTAAACCTCTGAATCAAAGAATTGTATCAGTTAATTTTTCAATGTAATATTAGTAAGCAAGGGTCTAACTCATGGGAAGTTATGAAAGCTCAAGATTGAGTAGGTGTTATCTAAAAGGAATATTTACCATTATCTCATAAGTGTGATCACTTTGATGTTTCTTGTATTCAAATCCTCGTGTGAAACACTGTAGAACAAAAGATTAGCATTACGTTAGTCTCTTACTTCTGCCCCGAAAACATTTTAACTGGTCCATTTTTCCTTTTATTCTCTGACCACTGGCTATCCAAAACTGATCACCTGATACACTGAAAAACATATTCAATTTTTCTGATTTCGTTTTAGAAAAAACACAAAATGGTAGAAAAATCTATGTTAAAATTGTGTTAAATTCATCTTTGTATCTTACTTGTCTTTTGCACCAAGACATAACTCCTGTGAATCAACATATTTTTTTGTTAAGTATTTATGGCAAAGTTAGGCAAGTGGAAGAAGCTTGGTGGTATGTTTTAAAGTGGATCAGGAAGAGAGTGCAGAGCATTTCGTAAGTATTGAAAACGCAGTTTCCCTTTAATCTTGGCTCTCTGTTTAAAAAGCACCAGCATGGTTTGCAGCTATTTTAAACAGTTAAATTTCTGTTTTTTTAAGTACAGGTAAATGAATAAAAATATATCCAATATACAAAATATGGTTTTGTGTATTTTGTACATATCTGAGCACAATGCTAGGCTCCTTTTTCAGTTTTAGAGGTTATTGCCATTTTTAATCATAAATAATGCAAACTTATCTATTTAATAATTAAAATTAGCAGTACTTTCTGTGGTTATCATCACACACATAATTTTTAAAGAACTGTATCTGGTCACAAACAATTATTGTCAATATTGCAAATTTTCCCCAAATTTCCTCTTCCATTCGGGAGAGGAAAAAAATGTGTGGGGACAGGGTGTTTCTCGATGGCTTTTCTTTTCCATGCCATAAAACCTGACAGAAACGATACCTCTCTAGACATGTAGCGGCATGCTCCGTTACACAGTCAGGCTGACTGCATGCCTTTAGGTAGCTTTGGCTGCCTTCACAAAGATCTCCTTCAGCTGCTCATGCCTCAGTTCTTCAGTCTCCAACATTTTCTTTGTCATTTCCCTGTCCCTGAGCAAATAAGTGTGTTGATATAAGTTTACAGAGACCAGTTATTAATGTGTTTATGGAAAGCTTGGCACCGGACAGGCCTTTGATGGTTTTCTCAAAGAAATTAATGCCTATGCTTTATCCTTGCACTCACCTGCAAACACAGGAGGAAGGGAGGAGGCCCACACTCAGCACACTTAACGTAGGGCTCTGTGAGGTACGAAGAGCAACCGCGGCATGGAGGCTTATCAAAAGGGTCATCTGTGAAGCCAAAAGTAAATCTCATGCAACACAAACAAGGCACTGGTTTTGTAATCACCTAAATTCACTCGTGCCCAGTAATTTTAAGTGAACTCAATGGTATGTAACCTCTTTCCGACTGCATCTTCTCCAAATATCCGTTAAAAGTTCCTTATTCAGCTAGACCTGATACACTGAGGGCTAAATCTAAACTTGTGCAACAGAGTCAAAGGAAAATCTTCTCTGTAGCAGCCTCCTGGTACAACTCAGCAGCGATGCCAAGAGATGCACTACCTGGCTGATTCGATCCAGTGCCCATCCTGATCTTCTGCATTGAAGACTAAACCCGAGCAAGACTTGATTTGCAGAGGATACTGCACAGACAGCTGCAGTCTCCCATCCATCTACCTGAAGCCTGACTCGTAAAACATATTGCTGTGGTTGCAAAGGCATCAATAAAATTGTTCTGTAGCTTGTCCAAACCTCAGACTCTGCTCAGATTGCTGAACAAGGAATGAAACACTGCTCTGCAAGTTGTTCTTATTTTGTTCATTGCAAAGTAGTCAAAATAAACAGACTGTCAACTTATAAGCCACGTTTTTTCCAAGAAAATGGATTTGAACTAGCCTAACTATAAAAAGTAGATAGAAAAAAAGACCCAAATTTCCACTGAATCATTCATGTACTCATGCTCTTGAGAATTTGATCAAAGAAGTGACCCTGTGGACCAAATATTGCTAGTTTTCTGTCTCTCTCCCCCAGATGGCTGCTAATGTCTTTAAACTGTCAAACACTTTCCAAATGTCATCTTATGGTACTTACTACTGAAGGAGGCCAGGCGCTCCATTCCTCTCCCTCAACGGTGTTCTTGCTCCTCTGAGTAAAACTTGTCTTGCCTAAAAGCCCTTAGTGTAAGCTTTGGCCCAACCAGGATGTCCAAAACGGTATTCTGTCCCCGAGAGGTCTCTCACGTAGCCCTCGCAGATGAGATCCTCCCAGAGCGTCCTGGACACCACAGGGCTGTCAGCAGTCTTCCTAACAGGGACCATCTGACACGGCTGAGAGTGTTTTCTGCATATGAGAAGAAACCAAATGCAGAGTGTTGTGATACAGCAGAAGACATGTACAGTGATGGGGATATAAATGAATCCCGAACTGAGGCTTTCAGTGGGAATGTATGTGCTGAGCAGAGAGTTACGAGCAGTTGTTGTGCAACAAAGTGTTTTGCACCTCCAGGAAGCACCAGGAAGAGAACGGACAGGTTAGAGGTGACATGGATACAGCAGTGCAAGAATCCACCATGCTGATGCCAACTACATTTTCAGCATTGACTGTGTGGCAGCTCCTATGAACAGGCCTGATTCACCAGCACCTGTACAGTGAGGTTCTACACTGCTGTCCGCCATCAGGGAACTGAGTTGCTTTCCATTGTAGGATCTCTAGCATGTCTCACTTTTACAAGGTATCTTTGCTGGGAATGGCTCAGGCTTCTCACTTATTGAAATTCACGTTTCTCTTTCTGGACTTTTTCCTCCATGCACCACGTGAAGAGGCACGGCCCTCGGTCCAGTGATGCCACTGAAGCTGTGTGATCCCTCCACGCAGATGGCAGCTGCTTCAACCCTGGCTACACATCCCTGCACCTCTGCTTGGATCCTCAGACAACCAAGAGCAACTTCCAGGCTGGATGTTTTACCCCGTGGCCATAAGTGACACCGCACAGCCGCCTCTTCACTCTCTGAATTGCAAACCACTCTAGCCCCATCTACGCAGCTGCCCGAACCTGTGCACCACTAACCCGCCGGAGCAGTGCCAGCACCAAGCACAGCAGCACAGGCCATTGCTGCAACAGCCCTGTGCACTGCCCCACATCCCACTCCCCATATCCCATATCCCACTCCCCACACCCCATTCCCCCACGTCCCACCATCCCAAACTCCACGCCCCACACCCCCCGCCCCACTCCCCACTTCCCAAACCCCACACCCCCCACCCCACTCCCCACACCTCACACTCCCCACCCCACACCTCCCTCCCCACTTCCCAAACCCCACACCTCACACACCCCACACCTCACACACCCCAGGCCCCGTCCAGCCCTGGCGGACCCTTCTCCCCATCACCGCCAGGCGGCGCCCTCCGCCCCGCCCGGCCACGCCCCCAGCGAGACCCCGCCCCCGGCAGGCGCAAGCGCGGCCCGTGGGGCGGCCGTGGGAAGCGCGCGCTCCCGGCAGCCCGCTCTTTCCCTCCCCCCCCCGCCGGTTGCCCGGACGCCGCCTCTTCCCGCTTCCCCCGCCCCGGATCGGCTCCTCCCCGCTATGGTACGGTCCCGTTTCTCCCCCCTTCCCCCACCTCGCCCCTCACGGGTCGGGGCGGTTCGTCGGCCGCGCCCCCGCCGCCTCTCACCTCACGCCGGGCGGCGGGTTAGGCCCCGCGCGCCAACAGCCTTTCGCGCCCCGCCGTACGCGTGCGCCAGTGCGTGCGCGCCCCCGCGCGGGCTCCGCGCGCGCCGCCGGGCCCGCCCCGCCCCTCAGCGGGTGCAGCCGTGGCCGCCGCTCCTCGCTGTGGGGCCGCGAGTGCGTGGGGACCCCACGGGGCAGCGCCAGCGCCCCTGCGCCGCGGCGGGGGAGAGCTGCCGAGTGCCAGAAGCTCTGCGTGGGCTGCAGGGTGTCTCCAGCTGCCGTCCCCCCGCAGCTGGCCCCGCTGTGTGTCTGTCCATGGCGGGCGCGGTGCGCAGGGAAGAGGCCCTGAGGGCCTCGGCTGCCCCTCGGATACGGCGCTGTGCTGCACTGCAGATACACCGGGGAGGAACTTAAGCTCCTTCCCATAGCGGTTCATAAATCAGCTTTCAGATGGCTCCTGCCAGTGAAACAATCTTTTCGGATTCATCCTTGAAGTTCCTGAGGTAGAGAAGGCAAATCTTGGCTGACTTTGACTTGAGAAAGGGGCTCTCTGCTCCCTTCCCTGTCTGCCTGTGGGCACTATCCTGCCCATGAGATCTTCTTGTGGCTGTCTCCTGTGTAGACTGGATGTCCTTGTGAACTGGGTGCACATGTGGGCTTGGGCTTGTTGAGAACATCCAGAGAGATTTGAATAGGACTTAACAAGTCTTGCATTGCATAAAACTCTCAAGCTTGGGAATGGTTTAGCTAGTTACTTTGTTTAAAATAGTCATTCGTTTTTCTATTAGACAGTCTGCAGAGACAACCTGGCACAGTGGCAATGCACAGCTCTTCGTATCTCTTGTCACCTCTGTGGTAGCCTCGTGTGCTGTACTGTGGTCCTGTGGGAACGTGGTATTCATTCAGAGCCTGGTGCAATTGTAACAGCAATGCTGACAATTAAAACGTGGTTTAACACGGATACTAAGTAGATTACCTGTACGTTTATGGTTACTGCTATTTCATGGATTTCAAATACGTGCTTATACTTGAGCACTGTTCTTGCAGTAAACTCAGCCTGCCTGGAAAGCTCACATGGCCAGAGCCGTGTCTACCCCACACAGCTCAGTGACCCCATACCTCTTCCACAAGCAACTCCTGCCATTACTGTTTCTGTGCAACATTTTTTATGCTGTTGTAGGATACTAATTTTGTGTGAAATTCTTCTGGTGCCCCTCCGAGCGTGCATGATGTTGATTTAGATGAACAGGATCTGCATCCCTGGGGGGAAGTGGTATATTGTTCACTGTGAGGCTCGAAGGCTGCTTCTATTCATTTATGCAGATTCTGAAACATTTAATCCTTTGCATGGGAACTTGAGATGAGAGCTGTTCTCTGTACCAGACAGATGTAGCCTTTGGCAGTTCATATCTGGGGGCTGAAGATTGCATTAGATAAAAGTACCTTGGAAATAGATCAGAGATTCATTTTGTATCAGCACACGAAAATGTGATTCACCTACTCAGACCAAGACAAGGGCTAAAGCTCAACAATTAATATCAGCATTATTCCTGTTGAGGCTGGAGGAGAAGGTCTGGTATTCTCGGATGAGTTTCCTGTGTGTATGCTTCTTGTCTGAACTATTTAATTGCAAGACTAAAAATAGTGGAAATTATTTCCTCTTCCTTTTGCCCAGACCCTAAATGCATGTGAAAAATTATAGGAAAAAAATAAGATTTTGGGAGAGGCAGAGTTTGGAATGTCAATGAAATATTTATTGCTTATGCTAACAGGTTTTTCCTGTATCTGGGAATTAAAATAACAATCAGGGTAGTTAATGGAAGGAATCAGCATATGGGTGTCTTCTCAGTGGTTGCTTTCTGCTGTTTCCAGTAAGTGGTGAGGGAAATGTGATGCATCTTTGCAGGTAAAAAGGATGTTCTTCTGAGGCCTGCAGCTTTTTGTGGGTAGGTTTCATGGATGACAATGATTTTGGGTCCTGCTAATATGGCTCTGTCTGGGAAGGGAAGAAAAAACATTCATGAGGAATGTAAACCAACCCTACTCCTAGAGTCTTACACCAGTGCTCGCGTTTTTCAGATCAGTAATTTAGTGGTGCGACATCTCCTGGCCGAACTGAACTGAAGAAGTTCAGTTCATGCCTGGTGTCTCCTGGAGGGAGCAGTGACGTAAAAACTCTTTTACCTTAAGCCTGTTCAAGTGGTTTTCAGCTTAGTAGGGGCCCAAAGGTTTTACCACCTGATGGCTGTTCAATGGCTTGTGTGAAATGGTTCTCCAGGGCCTCGGTTCAATTTCCGAACCTCCCTCTATAGCACATTTCTCACTACAGTTACACGCCAAGAAGATCTAAGTGGATAATTTGTCATGAGTAATGTGCTCACATGCTGCCTTTTTCTACTGAGAAGTTTTAACAAATGAGGTAATTTTCAGTTGCTATTTGAAATTATTTACTGATAATTTCTGCAAATTAAATGCTCTCAAGTGGTTTGTTCTGTACATGTCATATCCAGAGGGCTTCTTGTGTGTCGACAGGGCTAAGCTCTCCGGTCTCACAACAAGGCAGTTAGAGCTGGGTGATAGACAAGTAACTGGATAAGCTTAAGTTAAGCGACTCGATCCCAAGTCACAGTGAGAGGTGGGAGTAGAGTACAACTGTTCAACCTCAGCAGTTCACTTAATGGGGTAGGAAGCACAAGATTAAATAATTTCTTCATGAAAGGCACCTTAATAATTTTGGGTTATTTAATTTTTTGAGGGGGAAGGGACAGGTCTATCTTCAAGCACAGTAATTGTTGCTTAGATGCATGTAAAGGCAGGTTACCCTGTGAAGAGCAGAATGAGTGAGCCCAGACTGGCCCCATACGTCCTCCCCATGCCCCCAGTCCCAGGTTCCCTCCCATCTCACTTAGCTCCCTCCTGTCTCCACTTGTGACTTGTGACCACGGGACAACAGCACATGCTGCGTGTGCTGTTTGCCCAGGAGGTATGCAAGGCTGGTGGGACGGCTGCCACCCAGCTCCCCCCGAGACATATCTGGCTGTCTCCTTAACTACCTAATCAGATCTTCACTTGGAAACTTGCTTGCATTGGGGCCTGCTATCCCTTGGTCAAATTCAGTTGGCACTGACCAGTAGTACCTGGGGAAGGGAGGCTGAGAGTCAGACAAAAGCTTCCAGTGGCTTCTGTTCTGTGCCCTTAAGAACTGGGGTTAAAAGTGGTGCTGTTTGGTCCTGCACTGGGACACAGGCTGCAGACAGGCTTCTGCTGCTGCTCTGTACGCTGTTCATCCAGTCAGGGCACTGGCATTCAGGAAAGAAACAAAAGTAGTTAGGGGTGTGTAGGGGATGGTGGGGAACACCAACTGTTCAAAACTAACAAAAGGCTAAGTGTTTCTTGGGGGGCCGTGGTGAATGTTACTGGATTTTTAGGCATCAAAGTAATATGGCTTTACAGAAGTACGTCGGCATATTGCAGCCCCTGATGTCTTTTGTTCTCAGTGTGTCCCTCTCATATATATGCCCTCAACCAGCATGCTTTAATAGTTTGTGCTGCGTCCTAGAAGACTAGAGAGGGTTACCTGGCCTTTGAAAGCCTTGCCTATTCCACCCCTAAACTGTTCTTCCTCTGGCATCAGGAGTACCTCCCAGCTGGCCAGCAGCTGCCTGTGCACAAGAGCACAAGGTTGTTCTGGGCTGCTTTTTGCCAGAATTGCCTCAAATTGATAGCAGTAATTTGGGGAGCAATTGATTGCAACCAAAAATGAGACTTGCCTCTCATAAATCAGTAGCTGGGTTGCTAGAGAGCTAGTGGATTACTCTCCTGCTAATCTCTGCTTAGAAGGAGGAACAAGGTTTCCTCTAGGAAAAGCAGAGTCCTGCTATATCAAGAAGTCTGTGAGATGGTCATCATAGTACAGTGAATTCAGGAGGTCTGCAAATCTCAGACCATGTATTTTTCTTGCCTCCCTATATTGAGCACACAGCTTCTGCACGTATCTGTAAAGATAGTTCTCCCTTCCTGAGAACCTGGTAACCGTATTTCAACTTATCAGTCATACCTACAGGGCTGTGTTCTGAATGAGTGTGGGGGATTGAGATAAGCTATCATGTTCAAAAACTTACCGGGCAGGGAATTTCATATATAACAAACATGATATAGAGTATTGCAAAGGCTAACAGGATGCAAGCGATGAAGACTTTTATGATGATACTTAGTTTTTGTCTGTTCGGCATATTTTTTTCATTTGTGGATGGAATTCCCTCTAAAATGAGATAGAGAAGAATATTCAGATGTGTTTACAAGTCTTTGACAGTTCAAAGTTTTCTTCATTTTGGTTAGGTTGGGCTACGTTAGGTGGACCAGGGCAGAAGAACAATTCAGAGCCCCCTGTAGGCTTTCACAGGAAGCTGTAAATCTCTCTAGAATCTCAGAAACTTTTTACTTAAAAATATTTCATATACCTTTCAGTTCCTGCCTGGTCCCCAGATGAAATTGGTGTGTAAGCCCAGTCACAGTAGTAAGGCTTGTAACTCCCTCCGAAGTCAGTGAGGTTTTAAGGGAAGCTAGGAGCCCTTGTGGGCACACTTAAACATGGGTATCTTCTTGTGAAAGTCACTGCTTCAATACTGTTTTCTCGTTACAGCCATGGATTCACGAAACACCTGGGCCAAGGCATTTATTCACAGAGGCAATACTGCTCTTTGGGAGAACTTCGCCAAAGTTGTGTGTGTGAAAGCCAGTATCTTTTCCCATGCTTTATCCCTACCGCTGTGCTACCTCTGTGACTCGGGAGGGAGAATTGGTACTTACTCTCTAAAGTTTGGTTTTCTTGGTGCACATGTGGGACAGTCAAACCCTCTGCAAAAACTTTCAGCTTGGGCAGCTTTGCTGTTATAACACAATTTGAGATCCCTGCCAGAAACACTGGAAATAAAAAGAAGTTTTAAAACCAGATGTTTGTTTCTGTTTAAACTGAAGAACCAGAAGCAGTTGAAGGCTAGAATTACTTGCATGCTGACAGGGTTGGCAAGAGGTGGCAGCGTACCTGGCGATTCACAGTAAAGTACTAGAGACGGTTTTCTTGCTTGTATGCAATTTCCCAATGTACAGAATTTTCTATTTGTATTAATATTGGAAATTATATTTGCCCAAACCTCCTGGCCCTCCCAAAAGAAAACAACAGCATGGAATTGTTCCAAACCTTGAAGCTTTCAGTAATGTTAACTCTGGATTGTTATGTTCTCCTAGTTTTTGTTTGGGTTTTTTTTAATAGGGAGAAATATTTTTTTAATAACTGCTAAGGTATCAGCTATATGAAATCAAAGACTGCCATCCTCTGACATACCTAAGTGTATATTTGCTACATTGAACTTTTTTTACCTTTTTCTCTAAGAATAAATTTTCTCTGAAACTTTTTTCTGTGGCGTGTTAGTAAAACACAGGTGTGGCCAACAGCAGGTTTCCTGTCTGCACTGGTGACAGCTTTCAGGCTCTGCAGGGTACGTTTGTCTGCTGCCTGGTTTGTCCAATCTCCATCCATCTTCTTCAAATACAGCAGATTTACTTGCGCGGGGCTTTGAAGACTAAAGCATTCCAGAGTGATGACTTTTTGGGTTCTGCTTAACTTCCCCTTGGTTGCTGCTATCTCAGGGGCTGGAAAAGGGATAAGAAACATTAGAAATGGATTCTTTTAGATTATTTGCAGTTCTTCTTGCAAAAGGTTCAGGCCAGCAGAGGCAGCTGTGAGGGATGTACTGCTGTAAAGGAACTTCAGAGACAGCTCGCTGTTAATGTTGCAATGAGGAAAATTCAAGCAGGTTCTGTGTGTGTAATCCCTTTGGCGGTTCTTTTTTGTCAGGCTAGTTTTATTCTTGGTGCCCAAGCACAGTAAGTTGTTACACTCTGGAGGACAACATTCTCGCGCTTTAACTTTATAGTAACATAACTACCTATGGGCACCTCCCTGAATAGTCGGCTGACGGACCCCTCTCTTTGGGGTCCCTGTTGCCCTTGGGGACTCAAAAGGCGATGTGGGGGCTGAAGCCTTAATTGAGGCACTCAGATGTTGAAATCTGAAAGTTTCAGATTTTATGCCTAGCTACTGACAGCGAGTGACACCAACCCAACAAAGGTTACTATAGTGGTGTCTCTGTTTTTTAGCAAAACAGAGCTAAAAATTTTCATGACCTCTTGTATCCTTTTTGGTCAGGTGGCTGAGGAATAGCTGAGACAGCTGAAAATGTTACCCACGCCCTTAAGAGCCCTGGCAGCTTTCCTCTTCCATTGGCTCCTTACCTTGCAGGAAGATGTTCAGGCTTCTTATGCTGCCAGATATTTCTGAGGCATTTTCCACATGACATTTGTAGTCTCTGGGGTCTGAGGGAGTGGAGTGAAGGATGAACCACTTTTAATTACAATGCACAGTTAAGTCAGTACTACCCTCTTTTAGTAACTAATTTTAAATGTCAACGTTTTGCTGACAGCAAAGGTGCAAGAATTTGAGGTGAGGGCGTATAGATTAAAGACTTAGTTCAGCATGTGGTAGAGGAGAGAAAGTTAACATACAAAGATGTATTTATTCCTAATATTACATAAGTTAGGCTGTTACAAAATCCTTAGTGTTATTCAGTTAGAACTTGCAAGTATGTGAACAACTCACCTTTTCTGCTGAGATTGTGTGCAAACACTAAGCTAAATATTAATATGGTGAGCATAATTGCATCTTCTCTTGATAATCTCAAAGCCCTTTTTATCTTTACTGCTTCCTTTGAGTAATGTTGTAAAGGTGTTTAAGCAGATACTGAGCTGATTAGTAGAGATCCCCGAATAGCTCTGTAGTCATATATTCGAAACTCCTGCACCTTTAACCTGGTCAGCTTATGGAAGGTTTAAAGTCAGAGCCTTAATTCACTGTAGATTGTGCTAATTTGTAGTTTTGATCCAATCAGGAGAAATGTGGAACCAGGTAAAAAATGGACCTGAAAAAAAAAAAATCTCATCTGTTGGTCAAATTTCCTTTCAATAGGTATGTCACCAATTAACCCTGGTCCTGAAGACAAGTCCCAGAGTCAAGCACTGAGACGGGTGAAACAGGTAAACGTGGCGTCTCGTGGGAGAGGGGTCCAGGGCACGCTGGGGTCCTGGCGTGGGCTGGGGGCTGCTGGTTGCCATGGGGCTGAGCTCCTTCTAGAATGGGGCCCCATGGCAGCCACCCCATTGCTGTGGGCAAACAGAACCCTTTCCTAAAGCCTTCTCCCCCAAAGAGCGGGTCCTCAGCAGCCTCCTGAGAGCTGCGGGGGGGCTTGAGCCTCCCCGGGCCCTCAACACCCACAGTTGGAGCAGGCCAAGGGCGAGCCTTGGTGCACGAGCGTGGCTAAATACACTGTGCCGCTGGGTGAAGTGAACCATCACCACGTAATCTCTCAGCCGGCATCGCCTGCCTCACAGGTCTTTTGTAAAGTGGAGCCTTCCCACTTGCCTAGGGCAGCTCCCAGTCTGGGGCAAGGACAGTGCTGTGAAGGGTCACAAGCGGCGGCAGGGATTCCCACCGGAGCTCTGGCACGGGGAGAAGTGATGCCAAGCACACTGGTCATTTTAGGCTTTTTGGATTATTGGTAAAGCCTAAAACTGGTTAGGAAATGAAGGTAGCCTGTGCTTATCTGCCAGCCTTGGTGCAAATTGCCCCCAGGAGTTAGGAGGGAGCCCAGGCTGAGCCCACGTGCCACTGGGTGAAACGCAGTAGCTCTCGAGGGCGGCTGTGCCCAGCCGATTCACAGGCAATACATAAAGGCAGCATCCAGAGATCTGTGGGAAAATTACCAGGCTAGTGTCTGCAGGTTTAATCAAAAAGTCCTGGTGAGGTTTTTTTAGGCTGTTGGACGATTGTTTTTGCAGAATCGGCATTTTCTATATGAAACACAAGGTGGCGATGGAAATCACTTTTCCCTCCTAAGCCTCTGGCTTTTAAATTCTGAATAACCACAGCCTTATGTCCCTGATCACAGGAGGATAGAATATTGTTGTTCAGTCTAAAATAACCCCTGACATTGCAAATGACTGATACTCTAGAGACTCAAGAAAACATTTCCATAAGCATTGATAATGCCAGAAGATGTTTAAGTTTAAAAAGAGAGCAAATGGAGCGGCAAGGGCTTGCATGTCAATATTTATTTTGCATGCCTGCTTCGTTTAGATATTCATGGTGGGTAAGGATGGATTTTAGTATAAATATTTAATATTTACAATGTGTCAGGTGGTATAAAACCAGACTCTGCACTTCCCTCTTCTGCAGGTTTTTTATTTTAGTGTATTCAGCTGCTTTAGTTCAATGATTTTTTTCAATTAAAATTGAAAAGCCAATAGTAGAATTAACACCCCCCCGTGTTAAAGGTGTGAAGAGATAAGATAGTTCTGCAATCTCACATAGCATGGCTAGTGTGAGGTACATGTGATCTGCTCCATGCCTAGGAGGGCTTCCTGATAAATTATGATTATGTACTTTTGTAAGTGCTGTGTTTGTTCATAATTGACATCCAGTTACCATAAACTGCAACTTGACACCGATCAGAAAGAAGGAATGTAGAATAAGGATACCATTCACCATTTTCCAGTGTGAAGAAAAGAAATAAAATCGAATCTTCCTGAGAAGTGTAAAACCCCACACAATTCCCCCTCCCCAAGTGTCATACAAAGAATATGTAGCTGCAAATCAACACATTGAAATGGTTGTCCAGTTGAATGAATCTTTTGGAAATAGTATATCAATGCAAAATAAAATAAAAATGTTCACTCATATTTCTTTGCTCGTGAAATGCGGTGCATAGCTCTCCAAGGGAGACCTCTTAGGATCCTTTATAGAGGATTTCATCAGCTTGTCAGTAAGTGTGTTCTCACTCAGCTGATCAGACACTTCCCTTCTGTAGACTTTTTTAAGCTGTATTTCCATACTTGCTAATTTTTATGCAACTTCCTCAAGATAGTAACCATGAGGAATCCAAAATTCTTCAGCCTTGTAAATAAAACCTCAAAAGTATTGGAAAGAAAATTAGATTATGAATAATTTCAAACAATTAACTGTTTATTTTTAATGCAGTTATTTAATGCCGCTACTAAATATTCACCATCCCATCTACAGCGCTCAGTTTTGCTTTCTGGTTAGTTCTGCTTCTCTGTGTGGGCTGGGAATGCCAAGACAAGCCTAACTTCACGGTTTTACAAGACAATTTGGGGCGCTTCCTGAAGCTGTAAGAAAACTTAGGACCAATAACAGCACATCTTGTGGACTGAGTTAGTGACGGCAGCTAACCTGCTAACTGGACAAAATGAGGCATTTTGTTAGTGATTGTCCTTGAAAACAGGCAGATATTGTCAGTGTTGCAAGGATTAACATTTCAATTTTGATGTTTAAAATCTTCAGTAACATTTTCTAAATAGCTAAAACATGATTTTGCTTTAAAAAAGCATCCTGACCTTTCTGTCTTTTACTCACCTGCCAGGATGTGAGCTGTGCCAGGATGGATGGCGTCACTAACCCCCCTAACCTAGGATGATCTTTCCTGTGTTTGCACTGGTGATGTTATCAGAGCCTGGGGGAGAGACGTGGAACCTTAATCTGGCATCATAAAAGGTAGTAACATTTTCCCTGTTTTTTGTTTTTTGTTTTTTTTTTTTTTAAATTATTTACTTGCATTATTAAGGCTACACTTGCTTTTTTAGAAAATGGAGGTGGGGTTGCACATGTAAACAGTGCATGCACTCCTAAGTCATGTAAGACTAAACAATGTACTGTGTCCAGTTTCTGAACATAATAGAAAAAGGACGTGCATTTAACCAACCCTGCCCCCCAAAGCAGAAATATACAATTCAAAATCTGACAAAACTTTCAGAAAGTATGTCTGAACTTGGTGAAACAATATGTTCCTATTAAAACACACATTATTGCTGCCCACAGTTTGAAGCTTGAGCACATTTTTAACCAGTCCTTTGTAACTACTTCACTCTAGAATTGAGGGAAATTTTGAACCCATTTCTGCTCCTATGTAAGTCATGGCAAAATTCACTGGGTGTCCTAAATGTGGGATTTGATTCAGCATGGCCAATAATAATTGCTGGGTATTCCTTACCCTGCGGTGTATTCCAAATCAGTTACTGTAATTCCTCCTAAATTGTCTTTCCCTGTAAAAAGTGTTCCACCAACAGGTGAGATTTTATTGCTGGCTTCACTGGGTAAGAGCAGGCGTGAAAGATAGAAAGCCCAAAGCTTTTATTTGCTTGTGTAAAATTCACATAATGGAGTGTTTTGGGATGTATCCTGTGCTGTATGTATATAGGCTATTAGTGTCCTCCTGTATGGTGTGCCCTAGGATCCCTCTGTGAGAAAGCCCAACCGTTAATGTTACAGTGATAAATGAAGTGCTGCTTTAAGGCCATCAAAGCTGAGGGTGGCCCAGGGCTATTACCGCTGTTTAATTTCAAAAGCACCTTTCAAATCCGTGCTTTATTTTTAAGGTTAATGGATTTCATTTGCTGTTTTCACATGTTCTTTTCTCTCTTTGCCCTTGAACGGGAGAGTTGCTACAGGATTTAATTATATGTGGCAATCACTCCTACAGCAGTATTTGAATAGTATTTATTAACTAAATGGATGAAATGGGCAGGGCAGACAAGCAGCATGCAGGTTTTAGCACGACCAGAATACTCAGAACACTAGACAGGATGAACTAAGCACCTGTCGTAATCTCTGATTTTGTAAGTTCTGTATATAGTTATTATCGGTGATTTAGGACACAATCCCTCCGCATGCCAAGTACTCCCCCTCACTTTTGTGTGAGCTGGGATTTAGTACTGTGCGCGATGAAGCTAACATTGACTAGCCTTCTCTTTTAGCTCCTTCATAGTAATATTTAAACGGAGGAAGATTATGTAAAAGATGTATCTACAGAGATATAAATAAAAATGTCCTGAACAATTTTCCAGATTTAGTCCTGATGGAGGTGAGAACATGGTCTGCTCCCCCTAATAATATGATTAACCACAAAGCTACAAAGCCCCAAATAAGGTTTTCCAGACGTGCAGTACTTGCCAGCAGTAGGCACATATTCTGACATGTGCTCCCAGGTCGGGGCACTGTTTCCTGGTAGAGCACAGTCACTCCACATCCCCACAAGCACCGCCTCAGTCTTGAAACACGTTTAAAAAAGAAATTGCCTGCAGTTGTAAACTGAAGTCTGTAGCTGAGGAAATTCACTGTCCTGTTACTGCTCCTCCTACTGCTCCTGCTGCAGTGAAGTTTCTGTGAGCCCGAGACAGCTGTCCCAGAGCAGTCCCCACAAAAGAGAGGAAGGTTCAGTGATATACCGGAGTTGGTTCTGTCCCTCTGAGCACTGCAGGAAGGTGCTCGTGGTGACGAGCCCTGCCTGAATGCTGTTTGAAGACCCCCAAACTGTCTGCGCAGGTATTTATGCTTTTATGCCCCTCTGGCACCGCTGCCACTGCCAGCAGGAAGAGGATCTGCCTGCACAGATGACCAGATCCAGTACGTTAGGAACTAAACTTGCATTACTTACTCAGTTTAAGTTTCAGCAACTCTGTAATGCAACAATCTTTGAACAAAACTTACAAAGCAAAAACCCCAGAAGGAGTAGTTCTTTAAACCGCTGTCCATCTACAGAACAAGTGGCTAAAGGTCAAAGAACAGGTAGGAAACACTCTGGCAGCGCCTGGGCACTTTGCAGCCTCCTGCCCACTGTTATCTGCTCTGTGCCCTGCTGTGCCCCGGCAGGGGACAGGTCGGTGTCCCTGCTCCACGCCGTGCTCTCATGCGCAGGCTGCCGAGGCGCCAGGCCTGGCGCGTCGTGTGGCAGGGCTGGGCTCGCTCCTGCTGCACGGCCACGGCTGCTGTGGGCGAGGGTCTCGCTGGGTGGGGGTCCTGCTCCCGGTGCCGGGCCCTGCCGCCGGCTGGTGTAGTCTCACGTGCCGGGGCCCTGGTGGGTGTCGGGCCTGGCCGTGCGTGCCAGGCCCCGCGGCCTGCGTCCGGCCCGTTGTACGTGCCAGGCCCCGCTGCCTGGGCCGGGCCCGACGCAGGTTGGGCCCCGTTACCGTCCCCGCTGCGTGTCGGTCCTGCAGCCCCCCCCCCCCCGTGCCGGTTTCACACGGCAGTTTCGGGCCAGGAGGGCGTGCGGGGACACCGGGGGGTGCCGGGGACGGGGCCCGGAGGGGATGAGGGGGCGCGGGGCCGCGCCAACTGAGGCCGGGGGTGGGGGCGGTGTGTGGGGTGTGTGTGCGCGTGTGTGAGCGAGCCCAGCCGGCAGCGCCTCCCCCGCGCTGGGAGCCAGTGGGCGCGCCGAGCCGGCCGCTCAGGCCATGGGCATCTCCTCATTGGTCACGCCCCGCGCGCGCTGCCTGATTGGTCACGCCCCCCGCTATGTTCTCCCCGGGAGCCAATGGGAGCGGCGCAGGGCCGGGACCGGGAGGGGCGAGGTTAGAGGTGGCTGACCTGAGGTAACCTCTCGCATCACACCACCGCGGCGGCGGCGCCGTCGCGGGAGGCGGGGCCGGGCGCGGGAGGCGGGGCCGGGGGCGGGGCCGCGCCGTGAATGGGGGGGCCGCACCGCGCCCCCGCTAGCTCCGCTGCCCAGCGCCAGGCCGGGGGCCCGCCGCGCCTCCGCAGCACCCGGCACCCTGAGGTGAGCGCTCCGCCCCGCCGGGCCTCCGCGGGCTGCGGGGCTAGGGAACCCGCGCCATGGGGGCCGCCGCCGCGCTGAAGGGCCGGAGGAGCGCGTGTGGGCCGGGGCCCCGGCGGGCGGCGCTGCGCGGGACCGCGGGGCTGGGCGGGGCCGGGCCCGGGGGAGCGCGGGCCGCGCCGTGCCGTGCCGGCGGGAGGCGGTGGAACGCCGTGCCGTGCCGTGCTGTGCCGCCGGCTTTGTCAGCGCCGCGGGCGCGGTGCTCGGGAGCTGCTGGCGCCCCGGGTCCGCCTGCGGCTCGGGAGCGGCCCGGAGCGGTGCAGCTCCGCGTGCGGGGGGCGGCGCGGGGGTTCGCAGCCCCGGGGATGCGGCGCGGGCAGCCGCCCGGCGCGGAGCCGCTCCTGCTGACCGGAAGAGCCGTCCGGTTTCCTCCCGGTGCCTCGCCGCTGCCCGCGGCGGAGCGCGGTGTGGTCCGGGGCCGGCCCCGCCGCTGCGGCGAGTCGTGCGGCACCAGGGGCGTGGGGCTCCCGTGGGGCTCCCGGTCTGATCGCTTGTGGGGCCCCCTGGTCCCGGCCCCCCCCCCCCCTTCTGCCCGCCACGGCGGGCCCGGCGGTTGCGCTGGCTGCTGCTCCAGCGTGGAACAAGAAGTTGGTTGTGGCTTTGCCTCGTGCGAGTGAGTTAATTCATAGAAAATGAAATCGAGTGTGTTGGAGCCGCCGGAGCAGCGTAGGACTGGAGCATGAGGCGCTTGCTCTGCCAGCAAGGCATCCCTTTCCTTTATTGTCATCCCTCTCCTTTACTGTATCCTCCTGGCATCTCTGAAGGGATTGCAGGATCTTAAGGGACAGAGTTTGGGGCCCGGTTTACCCGAGGGGCTGAAGGAGCCCTGCGTGTGCCTTCTGGAAGGTGCTGCGGGGTGCTTGCAAATAATGAAGTCGTAAAAGCGGATTTGCAGAACAAACCATGTTATTATTCTTGCCTCTGCTTTTGTGGTGTCTCTTAAATCTTCTTGAGAACGTCTTAAAATTAAATATACCATGCTTATAAAAATCCAAGGTAAACTTATAGTCTGTTCCAATCTAGCAGGCTGTAAATATTCAGCAAAAAATTTAAGTTATGCCAAGTTCTCTCAGAGACAATGGGATTTAGACACAGTCTTGAGTATTTTAGCAAACCAGGATAGCTGTAAATATAGGCTCTTTTTTTGTCTCTATATTCTTTTTTTGGAAGTGACACAGACATATTTTACCTGAGGAGACCTAGGAAGAATATATTCCATTTGTCTGTTTAGCTTTATGTGTTTAATGTAGATACCATAAATCTGAAAACTATGTAACCAGAACTTCTAACCTGAGGGTATATAGTTTGTAAAGTGCCCTTCAGTACCGAAGCACCAAAAGAACTTCGCATGACATTTCATGCTTGCTGAGAACATTTTAGGACAGAAAGTGAAGCAGTGCCAAATTTTTAGCCAGGAGGCATGGCTCAGGTGGAGCAGTTTGAACAGCGGCCCACTGATTGCGTGGGGACACAGGCTGGCGAAGTTTAGGGATGGAGCAAGTGTTAAAACGCAGCGCAGCTGGCCGGATAGGAGAGCACAGGCAGGCAGTTCTGCGGGTAAAGCGTTTGGTGCTTGGTGGCCTGTCTTGGTGCAGAAAACATCTCTTTGCCCTCTCCGGAACTGGAAACGCACTTTTGGTCCTGCTATAGGTGAGCATGTTGCTGATTTTTTTTGTGTTCAGTAAGAGCAATTAAGTTGTCAACTTGTTAAACAGATACTATCTATTTTTACTTTGTTTTTACCTTTTTTGTTGCTTTGTTTTCTTTTACCTGTGTTCATTCAGCTAGGGTGGTGGAAGTACATATGTCCATTTCATGGTTTTAAAATTATTTGTGGTGATGAGCAATGCCACAGATTGCCAGGCTTTAAACAGGAGACCTTTAAATAAAACTCGTTTTCTTAGATTTCCTTTTTGTATGACTTACCAATATCGTAAAGGCACTATTCTGAGTCTTTGAAGGAATCTACAACACACTTTCACTGAAATAATGTTCTCTTCAGTAGTGTAATTCTCTTCAGAATGGGGTGGTCTGAAAAAGCTAGAAACTAAATTTCCAACTGACGTCATCTAAGTTTCATGGCTAGGTGTATTTTACAATAATAAAAATGAACTTAAGCTGAAACTGTTATAAAAACTTCTAGAGTCTGATATTTTTACACGTGCATTTCACTGTCAAGCCAAAAAATTTTGCTCATGACAGTAGTGCAGCTGTGGAGAAGTGAATCGGGTGCTGTTTCACCTTGGGCAAAAACAGATGCATTACTTTTTGAATTTGGATTGCAGAGTTTTCGTTGTTTGTAGTGTGAACACGGTTGGGGTCTTAAATACCTTGGTATCTGCAGAGCTGGGGAGATATGGAAGTGCTGTGTGTCTTCAGAGCTCTAATGTGAGCTGGTTCCTTCAGGAGGAGGGAGGACAGCATGGCTCAGGTTTTGTAAAGGTTCAGCTGTGATTAAACACATCTATGTAACTGAACGTGCTTGGAGTGCGTGATGTTAACATGTTCCTAAATCTTTGCAGGAGCGAATGCTCAGTCGGTATCCCTTTGTAAATTACAGGGTTTTTTCAGTCTCTGCAAAAGTTACCCTGTTTTATAGGCTGTTGACACCCGCAAAAATAAGTGTAGGGGCTGTATATAGTTGAGGATCCAGACAATTTTGGTATTTTGGGGCCTGGTTCGTTCAGCATTATTCAAACAAACAGTGCATCTGCAGTGGTTAGTGGTACACGAACATTGGGCGGTCAGCTGAATTCAAGGTGCCTATTAGAAATCACGGCCATTAGGTTTCAGACAGTGAATATGCAGAGGTTTGGTGAGACTTGCGCAGTCTGCAGCATTGAAAGCAAAAGGCTTTTGTGAGAGCGTGTACTTTTTATTTGGCCCCGGACAATGCTGAAATTAATTTAAATATGAATAATGAATTTCAGCGTGCTGAGAACAAGCTAAGCTTATGTCTAATTCAGTGCAATGTTGCGTTACCAGCTGGTTGCAAAACATGAGCAGAACTCATGACTTTGGGACTGGACTACAAGAGGTTGGAAGTGCCTTGGTAAATGGACTTGAATGGGGCTTCACGGATAGCTAACTGCTTTTGAAGTGAATTGTACAAACGAGATGTTTGAGTCAAGTCGTCGAGCGTGGCATTGGGGGTCAGGAGCCTTGGCATCGGTTTGATGCTTTCTCATGGCGTGTTTGAGTGAAATGCTTCGCTGCCTGTTCCTGTTTCCTTTTCTGCTTAGAGACTTATTAATGTTCAAGTTCTTGAAATGAGAACAAAAATTTTCTTCATTAAGAAAGGGTTGAAGTTAGTTTGGCTGTATCCCAGATTCTTCAGCGCTGATAATTGTGCCAACAGTAAATCCGTCTGGATGAAATTCTGTAGGAGTGATCCCATGCCAGAATAAATATACACGTAAATATTGTCTTCATGTTTATATGCACAAACAAAATTTGATTAAACTTTGTGCTCCCTGAACTGTAAGTCCTGCCCAAGCGGCTCAGTTAAAGAAATCTTCCTGTATGTTTTGGTTTTTGCACATCACAGGTAGGTATGCAGACTTTATCAGTCCTGCTTCCCCTTCTTCTCCATCTCTCCCCTCAAAGAAAGGCAGATCGTTCCACCCTTTTAACGCCTATGTCAGACAGATACTTGTACCTTTTTGGTCGTAAAATGGTTAAGTATGTCTCTCTGTAAAATGAACTGCCCGTGGCCACAGTGAAACTGGAGTTCGTGGGAGTAGTGATGTCAACATAGGGTTTGATCTAAATAATTCAGTCAAGTACATTCATGGTAAAAGTGCATAAGCCAGTTGGATCAGTTTTTAATTCTCGGTTACTGATGAAAAGAAAGAGCATGGTGTTTAAGGATTGCACTGTCTATAAAGTCCTTATCTGTGCTCTAATTAAAACTATGATCGTGTCCTATGTGTTTTATAACGTGGTCCAGTTTTGCTTGTGTACCGGATGAAAGCTGTCATGTTCATATCAAATGAATTATGCTGCATCCCTGTACTTAGCATAACATGGCTATAATTAGCAGGACTGACGAGGTTTTCCTACCAGTTTAGGATGTCAACATGGCGTGAGAACTGAGGATATCAGAACGGTCCTTTCCGCATAGTGAAGTACCTGTTGGGAGAACGGGGCCCTGAGATAAACATCCCCTCATCTTGTCCTTGTCTGTATTGCTCTTTCACGGTTTGTTTTACAGGTCAGCTATTGGGTTTTTTATGTAAAAATCCAGTACGTCAACTGTGTCTTCTAGCCACCAGTTTTTCACGAGATTTCTAATTGTCATTGGGATTTACTCCTGAGCATCAAATTCAGCTGAAGTGGGCCAGCAGATTCAGGACTTAACAGAGGAGAAAAGTTAGACATAAGTGGATAGTACTGGCACAAAGCATAGAACTAAAACATCCATGGGATGATCAGGTGTGTGCTGACACATTGCTCAGAAGCTGCCAGAATGATGCACTAGCAGGAGGTGCCCTGACTTCACTTGAACATCATGGGTCCAGTTCCCAGTTTGCTCTGTGGTCCGGAGCAAGCGATCCAGTCTGTTTTGTACCTGTGGGTTTTCCATGACGCTTTTTGTGTTCAATGATTTGTATAGTGGGAAAACACACACAGAGTATTCATAATAATAATATTTACTTGTTAATTTTTTTTCCTTTTCAGTTCGTTTTGGAAGTGGCTAACTGCTCAGATTGCAAGAATAACAAGAGGTTAGTGCATTCCTAATTTTATAATGGTGTGATTTCCAGCTGTGTGTAGTTATCATGTAAGTGCATCGAAGTCAGGCAGAGCAGGGTGTATCAAATGTTTCTTCCCCATCCCTCCTGTCTTTGTGCTGTGAGGTGCTCTTGTTTTCTCCATCTGTAATGCTCTTTCTCAGTTGTAATTATTTAATTTTTTTAATTTGAAGAAAATACATTCATTCCTTGTTGGAACAACACTGAATTTTTGATACTCTGAGTTCCCTGTATTAAGAGAGTCTTCTCTATGTAATGATTTTTTTAATGGAAAAGGGCAACCTGAATTCTTGTATTTTCCTCTGTCAATTGTAAATCATGCCACTAAGTTTCAATATGTTACCATAAAGTAGATACTACCCCTAATTGACATGGGACCAAGAGGTGAAAGTCAGGGTGAAGTTACAGGCGATGGCTGAGCCAGTCTGACAGTTCACTGCTGCCAAAAAGGGGAGGTGTTGCTTCTGTGCCCGTCATTCCTTATCAGCATCATCTGCTCCCATTCCACTTGCTAACCTCGCAGGAAATTACCTTGTTTTGTTGGTCACAGTTCTGATGATTTTGTTGAATCAGATCAGAGAGTGATGTGGAAAGCACCAGAGCTGGTGGGGATTAGGCAAGGTGAACACATAGCTGGGGTGAGAAGGGAAGAGGTGGGTATAAATGGAGTGAGACCTTTCACTTCGACAGTGGTGGGTTGTTTGGTTTGTTAAAGTCATCCTGGTGGTGACTTACCCTCAGACTTGAAGGAGCTTTGAAGATTGAAGTCTTCCTAAAGCTTGATCTTTTCAGGTTAAGGGTAAAGCAGCCCCACCTGGCTGGCAGGCTGCTGGCTAGCATGCTGTGTCTGCTCCCCAGTCTTTGGTAGAACAGCTCAGATGCCTAAAAGAATCCCAGGAAACGTCGGGTCTTCAGGGGAAAATAAGTAAGAGATAATGTGTCTGGCATCTGGGAAGGGCTGGGAAAAGGACATTTTTGACCAATCAAATCCATCATTTGAATAGCAGTAAGCGATGCTATGCGCAGTACCTAGCACAGTGAGTCCCAGCGTTCAGATGCTGTTGAAATACAAGTTTTTAATCACAGAATCATAGAATGGCTGAGGTTGGAAGGGCTCCTGCAGCTCATCTAGTCCAACCCCCTGCCTAAGCAGGGTCAGCTAGAGCAGGTTGCCCAGGACCATGTCCAGTCAGGTTTTGAATGTCACCAGTAACTACCTAACCAACCAAAGAGTAATAGCAAAATGAATTTTTTTGATTTCTAGTCATGTATTTCTAGTAATTTCTAGTGTAGTATGTGATTTTTTTCTTTTTTTTCCTTTTGAGTGCCTACTGCGGCTTTGTCTAAACTAGCAGGTTCTGCAACAGATCAGAATGACCAGCTGCTGTGATCTCATAGTGCTTGTGCCAACAGAAAAAGTCAACGATTATAGTAGAAGTAACTATTCTTGATGCTGGACTCCCATCTGGGTTCAGCTGTGGTGATTTAACATTGCATTTCCTGTCAGAAGTGAACCTTGCTTTGTCCTGCAATAGCAGGTATTCACCTCAGGTTTTGTTTTTTGCCACCTTTTGCCCCTTACAGTGCTGAGAGCCCAATTTGTAGGAGCCATGGAAGAGTCTTCCCAATCCAGTAAAGCCGCGGAGATCAACACTCACTTTACTATTGGCTCTGTGTCAGAGGATAACTCGGAAGATGAGACGAGCTCCTTGGTGAAACTTGATCTGCTAGAGGAGAAAGAGAGGTCTTTGTCGCCTGTATCTGTCTGCTCGGATTCCCTTTCAGATCTTGGACTTTCTAATGCTCAAGATGGCCTGGCAAGCCATATGAGGTATGGATAAAAGAGTTCTCAGCTTCAGTCTTCAGTCTTTTTACCCCATCCATTCCAAAGATAATCCAAAGATTCAACTTTATGTCCAGGTTTGGCTTCAGTGGTTTTGTTGTGCCAACACATCTTCTGGCATTTTGTTTCAAAATGACCTCTTGTATGTTTATCTGTATCCAACTGATACTTCCCATTGGTTTTAGTGAAATATCTGTGCCTAAATTCCTTGAGTGCCTTTCAGACATCTCAGCTGTTGAGTGTTATGGTGGGCTTGCTTATCCTGCCTGTCTCTTGCCCCGCCTTTCCGAAAACTAAAGATCTCAGTCAACACATTTCAAAGTTTTCACTTATGTATGTGTTTTAGATGGGCCATGTTTGTTGAGAACAAGGATGTTATTTGCTTATTTTATCTTTGTATGGGATTTGCTGGTTTATATGTAGTCAAAGAATTGGCAGTACCTCTGGGTGAGATCAGTGACTCTGTATCACTTGGAATGGTTTTTGTTTGGGATAGAGAAAACTTTGTTGATGGTTAAAGAAAAGATTAGTATTCTGTAAAGTGGTGATAATCCAGGACTTAATATGGTAGCTGCTGCTTGCAGCTCAGGGAGATGTTGGCCTCACGGCTGGGAGAAAAGCTGTTTCACTCCTACTCCTAATTCTTTGTGGCTCAAATGAACTATGAAGTTGGGAATTTGAGATCGTGGGGTTAATGTTTCCTTGTCAAAACGCCCCTTTATTTTTATGATCTTGCTGATTTGCACACACTAGCGGGATGTACCCATGGGGATTTTCTCTGTTACTGGCTAGGTGTCTTGTACTCCTCAGTGTGTGTACAGCTGAGAGTTTCTCAGTGCCTGATCAGTCTTGCTTCGCTCTTCCACGTGCCCTTCACTTGTTCCCTGTATTCTAGGTCTGGTGCCCAGACCTGTACACAGTACTGGACCTGACGCCTCGTCGGCGCTGGGTAGAGTGAGGGGGCGTTGTACGTGGGCAGCAGCAGTCCACAAACAATCACCACACTGAGTATTGATAAAGTTATCTTTTACTAGGTGTAATATTTGCACTTGTCAGTACTGAACTGCAGCAGCAGCTCATTTCAGGCTACTTTGCCACCTTGTCAGATTGCTTTAGAATTAGATTCTTGATTCCAAAGCATCCTCAGTCATTCCTAGTTTGATGGTAAGCTCATAACTGCTAAATTTAAAAAGAAAATGTTAAAAGAAAACGTTAAACGGTGTTGGTGGCAGAATGGATCCTTACCAAAGCCCTGCTGCTTACATCCTTCCAGTTTAACAGAACAGTTGCTCACTATCTTCTGAATTTCTGACTACCCTGCAGTTGTTTCATGTATACTTTTTCTATTCATGAAAACGTAATTTTGGAGAGTGTTAAAAGTCTTCCTAACATCCAGATTTACTGCAGCAATTGATGGTCCCCTGCTTGTAAGCCTTTTTAGCATGTAAGGAAGGAAGTGCATTTTTGTTAGGAAAGACTTGTCCTTGACATCTTCCAGCTGGGTGTAACTTATTGCCTTTTTGCCTGCTAGTTCCTTACAAATAGGTTTGTGATTGTTTGTTCTGGTGCCTTTCAGCCTCGGGTTGTCCCAGCAGTTCCTTCCAGTGCTCAGAACCAAATGTGAAAGAGCTTCCTCTTGCTTTGCTCTTTCTGCCTCTTTAAAAGGTGTCGTTCCAATCCGGGAACATATAGGACAGTCTGAATCCCACTGTAGGTTTTTAATGAACAATCCCTCACTACCTTTAATGTGTTGCTTTTGAAGAAATGGTTGGTTCCAAAAAGGTTTCTGGCTTTTACTGACCAGTAGTAGTTGTTTATATGACCAGCTGATCCTTTTAGCTTGTTCTTCTGTTTGGCTGGCTTCTTTGCTTGTGCAGGTTGAGGAATTTTAATCTCTCCTTTTATTGGTGGTTCCCTTCCCACTTCAGGGAGATGGCCTCTGAAAACAAATAGTAGCAGACTCTTTGGGTTGGGGCAGAAGGGGGATAGTCCGTACTTGACTGAGTTGTTACGGCCATACCAATGGACATGTTTAGCCAGCTGGCACTAATATAACAGAAAATCTTAAAGCAAATTTAAAGGGGTTTACCTTTCCAAGGACTGCCGGTTATAGTAATTTGGCAGCACAAAAGGTGATATTGAAGAAGGAAAAGATCTAGCCCTGTAACTATATATATTTTAGGAACAGAAGAAACTGGATGAACACACAACCATTAGTGTGGAAATAAACAATAGGAGAGCAAGAAAATCAAGCCACTTCTAGGACACTGCCTGGCATCAGAGAGGTATAATGCAATAGGTCTGCAACCTTGAGCACCTATGTTGTAACTTGCTTACTTTGGCAACTCTCTTTTGAGGGTACTTGACTTTCAGTTAAATTGGAGAGGAATGCCAATTCAAATAAAAACAGTTGCGGCATTATACGCTGTTTTTCAAAGATAAAGTAAGATGAATTGAAAGAGTTTTCCAGGATGGTAGTTGCTTTCATCAAAAGATTTCCAAATAATGTTTACAGATGGAGAAAGTGAGACAAAGACAAGTTCAACAACTTGCCTGAAGTCACTCTGTGACAGTGAATTAATGGAACACAAGTATTCTTGCTTCCAGCTTCCTTTGGTAATCACAAAGGTACAACACTCTCTAAAGCGACAAAGATTAATTCATGGGGAGCTCTGTACGGTTTGACTAGTGGGTCAAGCAAGGTGCAGGTTCAGGGGAGCGTATCTTTTTGAAGAAGCTGCCAAAAATCTTTCCATTTGCTGGCTAGTTTCACACAGGAAATTTTAGTCAGCTAAACCTAGAGAGAGCTTATATTTGAGGTGAGGGGCTTTGCTGCAGAGAAGTCCTCCTTGGGGAGCAATTGTGTCTAAAGACCAGAATTTAGCTGAAAAAGGGTTTGTGAGTGTACCTGAGCTATCCTTTTACCTCTTCACAGAGCAGGTCAGGTAGTATTCCTGTTGCTCTAATGGCTAGAGAAAAGAGATTTCTTCTTGCAGCACAGGAGAGCTGGAAAGTAGGATTGTCAGCCATCTGATTGAGCTGTTTTTTTCCTCTCATACTCCAGATCACTGAAGTTTACACAGTAAAACTTCTTTTCTCCTCTAAACTTCATTTTGTTGCTTTGGGGAGGTTGGCTGTAAGACTGTCTAATCTATCCTGTAATATTCAGTGCCAGCGATCGTTTGTACCTTTTGTGCAGCGGCTGTTCCAGCATTTACCTTGACACCCCAAGCAGAATTTCACCCCTCTGAGGAGCACTGCGTCGATATTAAAATTACTTTAATAATTAGAAATCCTCTTCTTTGGTCCTCAGTTCTCGTGAACTGTCCTGCTTGTGCTCTTTTATAGCAAGCTAACGCATTCTAGTAGAGGCCAAATTAACTATCTGCACGAAAGATGCTCAAGCCTTTGATGCCAGGATGGGAGTCTCATGGCAGTCACACCTCACGTCAAATTCGGTCATCTGGGAGCCTCTTTTCCTGTAGTGACAGGCATTGCTGCTTCTCTCTTGTCTTAGACCCTCCTAAAAAGCAGCATTGTGTTGTCAGTTCATGAAGTGTAGATGTTTCGGTAGGCTGTTTGGCCCGTGTTCAGTACCCGAGACTTGCAGGTCTCCTGCCTGAGCTGGAAAACGTTGCTGAGAGCCTTATCGTCTGACGGGGTTGTGCCGTCTAATCGATATATCCTGACCCAGGTATGGGTAGTCTGTATGCCCACTTGTGTTTCTTCATCCGAGCATGCAGAGTGTGTGTGCGCGTTGTGTTGTTCCATCTATCACCTTATTGATCTTGTTAAGCATTGATGCTGTTGCTAAAGACAGTCTTGCTGGGACAGGTTGTACCCCATAGGCTTCTGTACCACTAGAGATCAGTGAAGACCTTTGACTGTGCCAGTTGGCTACTACTTGATAGGATTGAGAAAGCCATGCTCTGATAATGAACTTTAAATTGGTGTGTGGTACATCCGTGCTTAACAGACATTCTGTGTTGGAAGAGTAACTGTGCAGATTGAAATGTTCTGATTCTTTTCTTGCTTGTAGCTGTGCTTAATTAAAGAGTATCAGTAATAAAAATCATGTAAATGTCCTCCTCATTCTGCTAGTTATGGCATCTAACATTGGAAACAAATGTTCTTAAAATATTCTACTTGTGTGCAGTCTACATCAATAAAACTTCCTCTTTGTTGCATTTTGCACCTTTAGGTAATAAAACTAAGCATACAATTTTTTTCTTAATCTTTTTGCTTTCAGGCATATTTGAGTTCAGAAATTTCCACCAGCACTCCCAACCTAAGGCAGTAGTCCTGTTGGGATATGTTTTTCGCTTGTTATGTAGTGAGCTGTTAGACGATTACTATGGTCCTTTCTGAAGTTCTAGTGGTAGATTAAGTAACTTCTCTACAAATGCCACTTGGAAAGTATTTTGGAGCTGTTTGTTTTGTTTAATAAGTTATTCTTGACTATTGCTAAATTTAATTCCTAGCTTCAAAGATGGTATCTTGTATCAAATTCTTGTTTAAAATAGAATAAATCCTGCATGTCTTCTGGTATTTATACATCAGGGCTCTGGTTTCATAAGCAATGAAATGGGTGTACGAAGTCACCTGACAATCCGCTTGCACCAACTGAAAGCCAGATTTTTGGAAGTAGCTCAGCTGTTACCGCCGATACTAAGCCCACAGAGGCTTTAGCCCTGAGCACCTAACACTATTTGGACTTCTCAGTAAATTGTCTCAATAAATTATTGAGATGCTTAAGAAGAACTAATTATCTATTAAAGCAGTTTTGGAAGAATGCCTCAATTTTAGTCTGGACAGTAGTGTGTTGAGTATGCCCAGCCTGGCACTGGGACAGGGTGCCTGATTAGAAACCAGTCGTAGAGTGATTGCACAGAGTACTAAAAGTAATAAAGGATCCTTTTGAGCTTGTCTTGAATTAAAAACATTCCTTGCCGATCCAACTGTTTGTGGTTAGGAGATTACACTATAGAGCATTGATCTTGCAAAATAAGTGTCGCTGTAATTTTACGCACAAATGCGTGCATAGAAGTCGAAGTATACTTTAGTATCTATCTGCAAGGCTGATGCTTCCACTGCTGTATCCGAGACCAGCCCGGCTGCCTCAAAAAGGATTTTATTTTGCTGTACTGATTCCTTCCTGTTCCAGGTTTTCTGCATCCTCCTGGCTGTGGGGCTGCTGCTGGAGTTGAAGGCTCCTCCTCTTGCTCTGCTGTCTGTGCTATCAGTTGCCATGGTGCTGCTGAGGTTTTTCTGTAGGGCGACTTGCATGGGTTTGCATCTCACGGACCAGAAGGCAGCTAATGAAACTGGAATTGCGTGCTGCTTGCCGAGACATTTTCCTTTGCGTGTGATCAAATGCTGTTGGCTCAGCAGATGGGGGAGAGTGATACTGTTGCATGTTTCTGCAAGTTATTGAAATAAAGCTGTGCATCTTCAAGGAACCCCTGCCAAAAGAAAGGATTTAGTTCCGTTTTGTTGCCACTACAGCCAGTGAGTGATGTGTTTATATTTTGAACTTCATCCATGCAGCTGAATTTCTTCCTGTATCTCTTGAAAAAGAGGAAGCTTGTAAGGTGTTTTGGATTCCTAGCTGTTTCTGGTTATACTGATAATCTGTGAATTCTAACTTTTTTTTCTTCTCTGAAAGCTGCTCTGTTTAGTCAACAAAGGCACTTTAAAGGGCTTTTCACCTGCATACCTCTCAAAAGCAGCCTTCTTACTTTGGTGTAACATGTTTTAATCCCTCTGATCTCAGTTAACATGGGAAACATCATCTCTAAATTTCAGTAATTTGTAGGGAGATTTTGCAAAGATTGGCCAGCTGAGATACCACAGCGGTACTGTCTCCTACTTGCTTACTTATCTGAAAAATCTAATTGAAAAGATAACGAAATATACTTTGTCCATATCGGAATACTTCAGGGCCTGCTCCTGTATTTTGCTGGATGCCCTCGCTTTTCACCCAGATTGGGACGTGTGGGAACGGCATTCAAAGACAAGCGCTCTTGCAGAATCCCCTCACAGCCTGCTGCTTGTGTCTTTGGTGGCTGCAGGGGAAGCTGCCAATGAATGTAGGCTTGCAACAAACCTGGGAAAAGAGAAAGTGTCATTAAACCTATTTTGGGTAAGGAAAGCAAAGAATCTCCAGGCTAGGGGATAACTTGGATGTCTTGACTCCATATCATAACTGTCTGTAGGACAGGTAGCTGAAATGGGTTGCACCGTGCTTTCTGTACAGGATTCTCTTATGCTAGGCAAAACCTCTTTCAGTGATAAATTTTATGCAAAACTTTCCCACCTACCCCCTTAATTCTGGTTGTTAAAAAAGATACATTCTCTCCTTCCTTGCAGATCTGATCTGTTCAACGCCTGAACTTTGTCAAAGAGCACTGGGAAGGCTCCTTGCCAAAGACTTCAATTCTGCTCTCAGTTACAGAACTGTCTTTTACTGTTGTTGTTATTAACTTCTGTCTTGGTGGCAGGGCTTGATCTGGAGATTGTTAGGCTGTTACTCCAGGAACACTTGGAATTTTGTACTTCATGGGGATGTAAAAGTAAAGGTCTTTCGGTACTTTTTGGTTTTAGGAACTGAAGAATGAATATTGATTGGATTAAAATTTGGTTATTTGTTTGGGTTGATGTTTGTATTTACTGGGGTTTTTGGGGGGTGGGAATTTGGTGCTATGGGTCTAAGCAGGAAGGACATAATGAAGAAATGGGTTCTGAAAGATAAATTTGAAGGAGAAGGAAGGGTTGTGGAGCATGCAGGAGGCTAAAGGCTTCCTGACCGTGAGACTCAGGCGAGTGCAGAATACCTCAGAGGGAATGTCGTGGGATATGTAGAAGAGCCTCAGGAAGGAAGTGGTTTTGGTCATTGTACATAAGACTGTGTGATCCAGAGGAGCTCAGTGAGCTTTAAATCATCAGGTTCCCTCCCATAATAAGAGCTGTGACGTTGCTTTGGAGCTTGCAGGGAATACCAGTGATTTGGTGTGTGTGCCCTGTGGCATGGTCCAGTTTAAAAAGCATACGGTATGGCAGATAAAAAACCACGGTTTAGGAAAAGAAAATACCTGGCCGATAGGCATCTTGGCACTTAAAACCTGCATCTGTTGCAGCTGCTGGTACTTGGCTATTTGAGAGGAATCCTAGCGGCTTGTGCCAGTTCGGGCTCTGTAGTTTTGGAACCAAAGTTACTGCTGTAGGCTATAGACCTGCCTCAATGGCTGTTCAAAATCTGCGTTAGTATGAAAGTGAAGTTATTTAACCAGGGAGCAGGGAGAGGGCTGTTGAGGTTTTTTTTGCTGTATCCTTTCTTTAATTTCTTGAAATCTTTAGGCTCCATCCTTTCAGAGCTAAGTTGCATCTCATTTTGTTTTGATTTTTAGGTTGAAGCACTGATTTCCCCCAGTCCCTGCATTCAAGCCAACTGTTCTGTCTCTTTAAACTTGCAGGCAAAAACTGCCTTTGCCTAAATCCAGATTGCTGCCTCCCCGTGCCTATTGCCTGTGACATAGGGAACCATTTACTCCAGCCGCACAACTGTGTGTTGCTTGCTGGACTACACCTATGCTTGCTCTTTCTCTCTGCCTTTTTGTGAAATAGGTTGCAAGGGCAGATTTAAAACTGGAGCAGATCTCACGGCTGCTTCAACTGGCTTGCGTCTTACCACCCAGATCAGAACATGTCCACAGCAGCGCTTACATATTTACAAAATATAAAGTCCCAACTGATGATGAGAGCTGCCCTCTCTCTGCACCCTTTACAGGCCTAATCTGGAGGTGGGGGGGAGAAATCCTTTCTCAGGGGGGTGCGTGTGTATGTGCTGCAGTCTCCTTAAGGCTGCCTTTCAAACAAGCCAGCTAATGCATCACTGCCTTTGGAATAAACTGCTACGTCACTGATAGCACTTGGCATGTTACAGTGCTGGGATCAATGCAGGCTCCTAGCTGCGATGTGCGTCAGGTATGTGTCTGTAATGAATGCTTTTTTTCTGGGAGGCTAGAACAGAAGAGAACCGCGCAGGCTTTCCTTTTGTCTAACAGCAGGCCTAGGGTCTGAAGAGGGGGGATGTTTTTCATATGATATTTGCCATTAGGGTTCTGAGTAGTATTATGTTTAGGAAATGAGCTTTGTAGTGTGTGTGCGTGCCGATGGTAAGTATTGTATTAGAATGACACATCTTTGTGTAGCGTATTTTTGTAGGGATGTTGCAGCAGATCGTGTCTGTTGATTTCATAGCCGTGGATTCAGCTGGTAGAAAGCATGGTGAATATTTTTAACCAGTGCTGAAGCTGCTCCTCTAACATCAAGCTGTGTGTAGATGTAGGATTTGTTTCCTTGCAGCTACAATGGTCAGAAACTGTGGATTGGGGACCATGGGTGGGATTTTTTTTGGAGCACAGGCAAATATTTGGGAAACAATCTTCACAGAAACTGAAAAATGAAATCTCAGTTATACCATGTGTAAATTTTAATCTCGAATCAGGATCAAAAACTGAGGAAATCTAATGGAACCATAGATGGGGCAAGTGTTTTATTTTGAAAATGATGGAATATACCATTTTCTATGCGAAATACATATCCAGTAGGGTCACTGACTATTGGGTTTTGCTGGTGTTACATGCTGATGACCAGAAGAAAGTGACACAGATTTCATCAAGCAGAGTATGTAGGTCCAGGATTCTCTACCCTTACGATGACTTGTTTGGAGCTGGTGGAATGGTGGGTTTGTGGTACCCTGCAGAGATGAAGGGAAGCAGGAGCCTGGAGGACCCAGGAGAGTGGACTTCCACGGCCGGAGTCGTGCGTGCTGGGCTGTGGGGGGCCGGGACCCCGAGTTGGCTCTGGCAGGCTGGGAGCGAGATCTGTACCACGGGAGGCCTCTCAGGATGGAGCTGCTGCGGGAAAAAAAATTCAAGACAAGTTGCTTTTTCTTTTTTTTTGTTTTAAAATGAATTAAGCGGGAAATTTCTGGTGTACTTCATAGTTGGGTGGTTTGAGTAGTTCTTCAAAGAGGAACAAAGGCTGACAGGTGAGAGCGGCATTTCATTATTGGGTAGATATGTAATGTTGGGGTGTTTTGTTTGTTTAAACTGTGTGCTTTCCCTGGTATGTCTTGTCTGGTGAAGATGTATTTCCGCTGTGGCTGCCTTCTTCACTGCCACAGCGTGTCGCTGTCCCCTTTACCCTTCCGCTGACAATGCTTGGGGAAATTGGATCCACACAGAATTGTTTGCCTGCGCTTTATCAGACACATGGCACTTGCTGTTGGTCGTCGCTGGTATTGCCTGGTCTATTCTTAGTTCCCTGTCTCCTGCAGTGACCTCACCTTGCCCTTCAGGGCTCAAGGTTGCACACTGTCATCATGTTTATGTGACTTTTCCTCTGGGTACTTGTTCTTTTTTTCTTTTTTTTTTCTTTTTTTTTTTTTTTTTTTTTTGAGTGATCCCCTCCTGGGTGTTTGCATGACTTTTGCTCAGGCTCTTGGAATGTGAGTGTATCAAATAAAAGCTGTGCTACCCTGAAACAGCCCTATGCTAGGACAGACCCAAATGTCCTCAAATTTAAAAATGTGTCTAGTTCCAATCCCGGTTTGATTGTCACTGTGTTGCTGCAGTCATTGCCCTTGCTTATCCTTTCCCTACCCCCGAATTTGCAATTTATGTTTTTGCACGTGCTCGATACTGAGCGACCGTTCTTCCTTTCTCCAGTGATGTTACTGGACCCTGCAGTACTGTAGCACTTTGCTTGTGAGGATATTTATTCTTATAGCTCTTGGAGTGATCTCACCTCCGTTTTTTAGGTGGAGAAACAGAAGCACAGAAAGCTTAAGTGACTTACCCCGGGTCTCCCAGCTTCCTTCCAGGCTGGTGTCCAGTGCGATCAGTTGTCTTGTGTCTGGATCAACCCTGTGCTCTGTGTGCCTGTACGAGCTGTGCATCTGACTTTCTGCTCTGCAGCCCTGGAAATGCTTTCCTTGTCATCTCCCCACCCACTGTGAAAGTCTGATGTTAAATCCTACATGTTGATCGAATCTTTTGGGCTGGCTGGCCCCCATAGTTGCTCCTCTGCTCTCGCAAAGCTGGCTGCTGCGGAGGTGCTCACCTGCTCCCGGCGTGATTGTGCATCCAGCGGTGCAGAGTTCCTCCGGATGCTGACGGAGCACGTGGGGAAGCTGTGCAGTCTTCCTTGCGTGACCCCCGTTGAGGGGAGCGTGAAGCGGGGCTGACCATTGCTGCTGACAGCCACGGTGCATCGTGTGGGCTGCAGTAGCCGTGCTGTGTGTTAAGCCCGATTACGTAACCTGTAGATCACTTTCTCTCTTTCCTGATCAGCTGCTTTCCTCTGAATGCAGAAGAGGGAAGCTGCTACCCTCTCTGTGCATGCTGCGTCACAGGAAAAGTGACTGAGAGAGAGGGGTGGTGGAAAGCAAGGGACAAAGGTTAAAAGATTGAAGCAATCTGGGAAGTGCCACTGCTTCATGGAGAACTGCCTGAGTGCAAGAGGCTCTTTGCAGCTTTCTCCTGCTGGGTTGTGAGCTGCAGTATTGAGAAAGATAAAATAGCAGCAGCTACACTAGAGGAGTCATAAGCAAGCCTGAAATCTGTTAATTCCTTCACTGAGACAGCATGGAGGATTCTGCAGAGCAGAGTCAGGAAATGAGATATCACATGCTGCAAAGGTAAGAATTACAGAAATTATTGTCGTCTCATAGCAGCAGCTGTCTTGGACTGAGGCAGTTGGGCACGCTGTACTGGAAATGCATACTGATATTTTTCCATGTTAATTTTATCCTCTGAAACCTCACTGGTGGCTGTGAGCTATCTGTGCATGCAGTCTGCAAGAAAGATGCTAAAATACATCTTAGTTGGGGAATCAGTGTTAAAGTTTGAGATTCTGCACAACTTCTGACCTTTATAAAAGTGATGGATAGATGAGCATTTTGAAAGTTCCTACATAACAAACCACTGCAGTTGTGACCTAGGGATTCATAGAGATGACTGTTACTAACTTAGCGTTTATTCTGTTTTGTTTAGAGCTTGGTGTTCTTTCTTCCTTGCTGCCCAGCTTCCATTTCATCTTACCCTGCAAAAAGGAAAAATCTCTCATATTTTGATTATAATGTGCGGCCTCTGGTTATTAGTAAATAAACTTAGTGTTCTTGGTATGCTTACTGTCACAAATTAAATGGAATCATACTTGCTTATAAACAAGTGTTTGTGCATTCTGGATGATGAACTTTTGGTTTTGTTGACATTTTATCTTTATTTTATCTTTGTGTGTAGTAATTTCAGCTTGGCAGGATAGTTCATATTCATACATGCTCACAGATTCTGACCCCAAGATTTTTATCATTTTTCTATTTTTGTTGAGACTACTCCCAATAAACCTGCAGTGAATAAACCTGTCTCACTTGTTGGACTGTGCTCCTTCCTTGCCATGCCAGAGATTCTGACCTTCTTTAAATACACGAATTTATTAGAAATTCAACCTTAACTGCACCTTTCCCCTTCTTGCGTGTTGGGTCCTGTCCTTGAGATTATCACAGAGCAGTTTGTGAACTCTTACTGATAGGGACAAGTTTTAAGTTCAGTGATGATGTCTATCTCTGGAGTGCAGCTCGCTGGAAGAAAGGAAAGCACGCAGGGGAAGAGCGTCCGCACGCTTAACTTGTTCTTACGCCCTTCACAGGATAGCAGCTAGCAGCTCTTCTTTCAGACAAGTTACTAGACTGGACGTGCTTTGGTCTGACCTAGTGCAGCCATTTATATGTCCCAGAACATCACTGGGAGATATGCATCTGGCTTTTTAGCATGCTTTAAAATCACCCTATTGATCTTGTTTTTCCTGTTACCTTTAATTCTCCCACTCTTGGCTTCGTGGATTGCTTCAAAGTGTCTTTCACTGTGTTTAGTACAGGTTTTCACTTCCCAATTAAGCTCAACATTTGCAAGACTATAACTTGAAGTTCTCCACCAGTCTGGCCATTGTTATGGGAATATCTCACGTGTGGGAGAAAAGATTGGTGTGTTCATGCAGAATGCAGAATCTGAATTTCAAGTGCTGTCAATATGCTTTCTTGCTGCTCTGAAAACCCTCGCGAAGTCAGGGTTGTGCCGCAGCAGGGTGTCATGGCGAAAGTAGACGGTGTGCACAGAGGTGGAGAGGCAGGGAAGGATTCGCTCCATCCTGCATGTGGTAGATAAACGTGTCTTTGGTCAGAGCTGGGCACCCATCTTGCCTTGCCTGAGAGATCACCTTTTGTTCTAGTACAGTTCTTGGTTATGCCAGGATTTGGCATGTGCCTTTTTGACTAGGTCGTGCCAGATGATACGGGTCAA
The DNA here is from genome assembly GCF_028858705.1 of Grus americana. Classification (NCBI taxonomy): domain Eukaryota; kingdom Metazoa; phylum Chordata; class Aves; order Gruiformes; family Gruidae; genus Grus; species Grus americana. The sequence goes on along the minus strand of NC_072870.1, from coordinate 11,011,596 downwards.
GATCCTTTTTGTTAGCGTGTACCACAAAGCACAGCGTAGTCTGTGTTAGTACCATGATCGTCCCTAGGAAAGATGGGTAAGAGAAGAATCTGGATTTGAACCAGATACTAGCTACAGTTTGTTCAGGGCTGCTTTCATCAGCAAATATTTTAGTCAAAATACTGGTCTGTGGTGTTACCGCGCTCCTGATGAAGAGCTAAGGAGGGTCTGTGTTCTACATGGGTGAATCTTCATAGGCCATAACGTATTAATGAGGGAAGGTGAGGGGGAATCTATGTGTTTCCTCTCAGGCCGTCACTGAGCACCTCTAACAGCAGCTCGTTCGAGCCCGGATGCCCCAGACCTCGCATGGGGCAGCGAACCCCGCAGGTACAGCTCTCGGGCTACCTGCCCTTGGTGGCTGTGTTTACAAGGAGACCTTTAGATGTTGTACATGACGTGGCTTGTCCTTGGGTTGGTTTTCCCTTCGTGCCCTCCCCCAGCGATTCCAGTTGCTTTCTGCCGCATCCCATCCCATTTCCCAGTGGAGTTGCTCAATGGTGTCAGCACTTGGGCAGCTGATTAGGCCAGAGGTTCCTGCTGGCTTCCCCCAGCCGAAGGGCAGAGCCCGTGGGGCTCCTGGGGACAGACCCTGCGGGTACAGCTGCTCCAGCAGCACTCATCCCCTTGGTGGCAGTTGGGTCTTTCTAAAGCATGGAGTAGGTTTTTTAAATACCTTCCCCATATTCATCTCCCCTTCCTACAGACGGGTTCTGTAATCCTGCGTGGTAGCAGAGGTAAGGACTTCAGTGTGTTCGTGGGAAAGGAACCTGTTAAGAAAAGCCCACTAAACACAGTAACAAAAATGGGTAAACTGGAGTGACCCAAGAGGTAAAACTTTCGGGGGCTTTAAAAGAAAAAGTATCTTGTTGCTGCCACTGTCGTGCTGCACTTTGGTAGACGCGTGGTGCAAAGAGTAGGTCTTTTGCTTTTTTTTTTCTTTTAATTGAGTTTCCTCTCACAATTTCAGCTTTGTAAATTTTAGCAAATCAAATCCTGCAGTGATTGCAAAAGCAATGAGTGATTTATCCATGTGTCACTTCTGAGGAAGCTGAAGCATAACAAAGGGAAGCGACTGCCCTGTTCCCACAGAGGAAGATGGTAGCAGAGCACAGGGTTGATCTTGTCAGACACAAAATTGGCTTTCACCGCTTGTAGTAGAAGTAATGTGATTCATTTGTCCTCTAGCTCAGAACTTTTGAGGAAGATATTTAAGACTGGGTGGTGGAAAATTCTTGTAAAATGATAGCAGAGTCTCTCATTTACATTCGGAGACTTACTTGCTGCGGTTCCCAAGTAGGATTTTTTTATGGACTCCGATCTTAGTAGCTTGGCTCACCAAAGCCAGAAAACGTTGTTGTTGTTTCTCAACTTTCCTAGATGAATCGAAAGCAATGTGGTGGAGTATTGTTGTTCTGTGTTGGGCAGCAGTATACAGCGAACGTGGTTTTACCTATTTATATATTAGCATAACCAGAATTTCTCCAGATAACCTCGCTTTTGCAGAGAGATAGCAGAAAGGTGTTTTAAAAACCAAAGTCATGCCTGTAAAAGCTGAGGACCAGACGCCACAGTGGTTTGGAGGCAAGGAGTCATTCTGCTTGGGGAACACGGTCAAGGGGAACTTTACAAATTATTTACATATCCTTTTCTATTTGTGTACATCTGCACTGCCAAGTTGCTTTTTTCTGTCTCCCACAAATTTCCTTAGGCCCAGTATGTCTGGTTTACACCTTGTAAAGCAAGGCCGGGACAGGAAGAAAGTTGACGTGCAGCGGGATTTCACTGTGGCTTCTCCAGCAGAATTTGTTACTCGTTTTGGAGGGAATAAAGTTATTGAAAAGGTGAGTTACTGACCTTTTTGACTTTAGCATGTTGCGTTTTGTTCCCTTCTCTTGAGCTATGACTTCTCTCTATATAAGGGAGTATGTTGCAGATATCAAAATATTAATACTCCTGAACTTGAAAGTTATGCTTCTGCCTGTAATCGTTGTGTTTCCATTTTATTTCATATATGATAAATAAACATCCCATTGTTTTAGCTTAGTGTGACAGGAAAAAAAAATTGAGTGAGCTAGACCACTTCTGCTTATACAGAAGGATTTATAGACAGATATAACAAAAGTAGACTGGAAAAAACCCTAAGAAATGTATTTAAAAATACATAATCATTTACTGGATGAGGTCTCTTCCTTTCAGGTATCAAATGTTTTAGCCACTTGTTACGCCTATTCTCATGTGTCCTTCTGCTCTGTAATCTAAATAAAGCACAATACATTAAAATCTTTAAGGTTGAGTAAGAGCTGATTTCTGAATTGACTGATGGGCCATTAAATGTTGCTGCTGAAGTGAATGCTGGTTAATGAAACTGCACAGCCCCAAAATTGGATGAAGAGTCTGCAGAGAAAAAAACTGTTTTTCAGTATCACTTAGTGTTACGTGCTATTTAGACTCTGTCTCATCCCTGCTTCTAATGTACTCAGGTCCTGATAGCAAATAATGGCATTGCAGCAGTGAAGTGCATGAGATCCATCCGACGCTGGTCCTATGAGATGTTTCGGAATGAGCGGGCAATCAGATTTGTTGTGATGGTGACTCCTGAGGATCTGAAAGCAAATGCAGGTGAGTTGTAAAGAGTGTGAAGGTGCACAGCCTTCTCCTTGCACAGACCTGTGTACCCACAAGGATACAAGAAGTTGAATGTATGTCTGCTGCATCACGTACCATTCTCTCAAGTGACAGGTTTTTCTGGGAGGAGATTAAGTACTTCCAGTACTGTAGATTTAGGGGGTTTTAGACCAAGTACTGCTTACTAGATTTGCAATCTAAACGAGACCTTTGTGTTTGCAGAGTATATTAAAATGGCAGATCACTACGTCCCGGTTCCAGGAGGACCGAACAACAACAACTACGCAAATGTGGAGCTGATTCTTGATATTGCTAAGCGAATTCCAGTGCAGGTGAGAAGTGTCAAAGGTAGTTTTCAAAACAGGAGGTAAGACTAAGCAATCTTCTCTCCTTAAACGACGACCTGTGTCTGGAGAAAAAGACAAGTCAAGGAAATTGAAATTACAAACCTATACTAGCACCAAAAGGCAATGCATATTGCAATGCAGTGGATTTCCTGGTAGGAATATCTGCAGGAGATAGAAGGTTCCCCTCACCCTTTAGCTGCCCGACACTTAGTTCCTCTCCATCTTGCTTTGGCAGCTGCCTTTGGCTTATCTACAAGATGCAAGACACTAGCCCTTTAAGCAAACCACGTAGTTCAGGAGACTGGTCTGGCTTATGAATGTTATGAGGCTGTTTTCAATGAGGAAAAGACAGACTTGAAGTATCTGCATGCTTTCTGTTTCTGCTCACTTGTTTGTTTTACTAAAACAAAGAGTGAATGATGTTATCTTCTTCTGCAGGCGGTATGGGCTGGCTGGGGCCATGCATCTGAGAACCCTAAACTACCAGAACTTCTCCACAAAAATGGGATTGCTTTCATGGGTGAGGATATATGCTTCTGATCTAACGTCTAGTCCTTATTTTAAGGTGGTTGGTTTAAGTGAAATAGAGAATCCTGAGTCTAAAAGAGAGCCATGAGGTGTGGTTTACAAGAGCGAGATTGATGGTATGTTCTTTACAGTAGTGAGAGCACCAGAATACGCTGTCTAACAGCGTAGCCTGTTTCCAGTCATCGAGGCTAATGAAACTAGAGAAGGTTTGGACATACGCTAGGAAATAGTTCTTGTATGGGAGAAGTGGCAGGTTCTCCACCATGTCTTTGAATATCGTGAGGTACAAAATGAGAAAAGATTCCTGTTAAAGCGGATTGTTTCAAAAGCTGGATGTCCTTGTCATTTTCAGGAGGATGTTTAGAGTTCGGTTTTATGGAAAGAGCGGAGTTTTATGTGGACACTACATGAAGTTTGTAGTCTACTTAGCGAGTGTAGTTAACCAAGTGTTGGAGATGCTTGATGCAGTAAGCCTCATCTCCTGAACCACATGGATCTGAATATCGGATAAGGTTTTGGACACGTGCTGTGTTTAAAGTTAAAGATGGGCTTGTGATAAAAGTCATGGTCTGAACATAGCCTGGGGATAGTTGTGTCACGTTCTGACCTCTCGCAGATCTTTTTAACTGTGATGTCTTGAGCCATAACCACAGAAATACTCTGGGCCTTTGAAGAGGAGTGGATTTAAGAGCTGTATTTTAATACCAGTTTAAATCTCTTACCAATCATACGCTACAGTCCCATGCAAGCCATGTTTCAAGTAAAATCAGGGCACTGAGTTATTATTCCAGTAGCATGTGATGTGCACACCTAATACCAGTTATTGTACCTGCTGTCCCTTCGAGAGCAGACCCAGCTTGAGGACGCATGGACAGAGCGATGCTTGTGAGCTGAGTGTGCCAGGACTGCTTTAACAGGATGGGTGCTTAACAAGCTGTTGAGATGTGTCTGTGGTTGCACTTCCCTCCTTCTTGGTCAAAAGTACTCTAGTCTGTTTGCTTTTTGTTTCCTGGCTGGTAAAGCTAATGCTCTCTATTTTGGCTGAGAAATGTTGATTTATACCAGTTAAGATGCGGCATGCACCAACCTTGCTAAGAGTGTTTATTTATCCCTCTTACATGGAACCTAAATTAGATCTCTGGACACTTCCCTAGTGTCCGATATTTCTTGTGTCTCTCTCATGCATTGTTTTTGCTCTTTGTAGGTCCTCCAAGCCAAGCGATGTGGGCCTTGGGAGATAAGATTGCTTCTTCAATAGTGGCTCAGACTGCCGGGATTCCAACTCTTCCTTGGAGTGGCAGTGGTGAGAACGAATTTGTCCTCTGTTTATCAAGATCATTCTAACCTTTTTTTCCTCCACACACCTAATCTTTAAGAAGTGTCTGTGCACAAAAAGGTGTTCAAAGAGATTTTCCATCTGTTTAGGGTTTTAAATTTGTATTATCTGAGGCTTAGACATAGTGACTTATGATATATATGGATATGTCAGGCAAAATTTACATGTTGTATAACATGCTGTTGGTCTAACAGTACAGCTGTAGTATCTGGTATTTCTGCAGTCTTTAGTTTTCTAGTGTGTAGTTTTGGAGCACATAGCCAGTACTCTGCTTCCATGGAAACTCTGTGCAGTTTCAAAAGACTGTAAATAACCTGTTTCTCAGAAGTGCACAAAGTGAATAAAGGGGGATATAATTTTTTGGATGAAAAGATCTGTTTCCCAGAAAACAGAAATAACTGTTTACATTCTGCATTCTCTCTTCTGTAAATACTTCCAGACTAGTTCCTTGTGAAACTACAACTGCTGGTTGTTTCGCCAGTGTCTGATGTGAGTTCTCACTGAGCCTTGCAGCAGAGTTAACCAAGAAGATAATGCTTATATTTCAGGTCTTCGAGTGGACTGGCAGGAGAATGATCTTCAGAAGCGTATCTTGAATGTTCCTCAGGAACTGTATGAAAAAGGCTATGTGAAAGACGCAGATGATGGACTGCGGGTAGGTGGTTAGTATTTTGGAAGTATTTGAGGTCCTGCTGCATGCACGCCTGGAGAACGCTAGGGGTTTAATTTATTTTTTAACAGGAGTACAAACTACAACTAGACTGAAGACCTATGACCTCACACTTGGTTTCATCTTTTGTTAAGTTTTCATTTGAGGAAGATTTCCAGGATAAGAAATATTCCTGGCAAAATACAGGGTTTGGGAATTTTCTCTTGTGAAGAGAGAGGGTGGAGTTTTCCATGTTACCCTGCTTAATGATTTTCTGTATTCTACAAAAGCTTTTCTGTGAGTTTGTAAATTTAATGGCATGAAACACTGACAAAATATTTTGTGATGACTTCAAGAGGGTAGAGTTCTCTGTAGTCACAAAATCACTGTTGATTTTTCCAACTACAGGCACCCTCTCAAACTGGAATATTTGGTTTCTATCCCATTCATGTTTTGGTTGGTAAATAGTCAGACATGGAAGCTTGGACACAAATCAACAGAGAAATCATGATCTTTTCAACTTGATTCTGCTAACTTTTTGTACTTACCCATGTTTTTCTGCCCATCTTGATCAGGCTGCTGAGGAGGTTGGCTACCCTGTCATGATCAAGGCATCTGAAGGAGGAGGAGGAAAAGGAATCAGGAAAGTTAACAATGCAGATGACTTCCCCAACCTATTTAGACAGGTAACTTTTCCCATTGATTTGTGCTATCTTGTTCTAAATGTTTGGGTTGAGTGATTCTGAGACCACTGTATTGGAAACATTAAAGAACTGAAAAAGACTGCATTATGTATTAGAGCCTGTTTAGCTACTTTGCATCAAGAGTTCATGCCCTCTTTGCTCCGTATGTTGATAGCATTTCAATATATCTGGTTATCCAACACAGTTGTCAAATGCCCAAACATTATAGGAGATGCTGAATAGATCCAAGTAATGGAGGGCATATGCAGTGTAACTCAAAATTTTATGTTGAGAGACATGAGCCTTCCTGAGTTTATCGTTATTTAGGAAAGCTGAGAGGAATGGAAACAGCATTGTAATTGTAGACAGGCAAACACGGGGTATTTTCAGCCCTAAGTGTCCCAGGGGAAATATTAAGGCAGTTCCTTGCTTAAAAAATGAACTTGGGATGATTGTGACTAAGACAAGGCATTCACACAGACTGATCTGTTTATATGCTGTCTCTCCTATAGGTTCAAGCAGAAGTCCCAGGCTCTCCAATCTTTGTAATGAGACTAGCCAAACAGTCCCGGCACTTGGAGGTGCAGATCCTGGCAGATCAGTATGGCAATGCCATCTCTCTCTTTGGCCGGGATTGCTCCGTGCAGCGCAGGCACCAGAAGATCATTGAGGAAGCACCCGCTTCTATTGCAACTTCGGTGGTGTTTGAGCACATGGAACAGGTGAGAGTGGCTCTGCACATTGTCCTTTTCTTGTGAGACTCCAAAAACAGGCAGAACTTTTGGGTGTTTTTTACATCACCAAGAGTTTTGCATTGTTGAATCTTTTAAAGGAGCAATACAGTGTTGCGTGTCTTAAACTGCTTAGCGTAGGCAACCACTCACATTTTGGAAACTGAGTCCACCGTGCGCTGACAGACAGCTGTAGAGCTCCCTTCAAAAATACATGCATCTCAAAAATAGGAGGTAATTGTGTTTTAAATATGTATTGTCACATTAAAAGCAAGCTGTGGGAGCTGTATGAATTGTCTAATGCAGAGTATTATAAATATTTGCTTCAAACTCTGTCTTCTGTAAATTGTAAATGAAATAACCTGGAAGTAAAAACTCCTGTGCCATGTGCTTTCCTTTGAGCAGTTCTTGGGCCTGTTACAAGCTTTTGGATCTTTCAGAATGTCAGCAAAAAAGTCTGAAGTGGGTGGGGTGGATGAACAGAGCACAGGTAACTGAGTGTGGGGCCTGGAAGTGAAATACGCTTTATTCTGGTGTCCTAGTGTGCGGTGAAGCTTGCCAAAATGGTGGGATACGTGAGCGCAGGCACTGTGGAATACCTGTACAGCCAGGACGGCAGTTTCTACTTTCTGGAGCTGAATCCCCGCCTGCAAGTGGAGCACCCCTGCACAGAGATGGTGGCCGACGTCAATCTGCCGGCAGCGCAGCTCCAGGTGAGTCAGTGTTTCTGGAGGCTTTCCGAAGCACTCGAGCTGTGGTGAGTTGAGGAGGCCTGGGCATGAAAAACCTGTTCTGCTGAAGCTTTAGTAAAATAGGGGGGCGGACTCTTGTCTGAGTCACGGCCAGGGTTCTGTGTTAAAACTGGATGGCATACTGACATAATGCAGATGAGTAGATCTTGGTACTGATAGAGGAGAGACTATAAAAAAAGTATTAGAGAGCTCTGCTAAACATGGCCTATATCCTCATGTGCAGATAGGCGATACGTGACTCCCCCACATTTCCTTCTCAACAAAAATACCCAATAACTGAAAGGCCCATTTTGGTACTTTCTCAGCTTGGGATTTCTCTACTGTGGCTGGAGCAAAGCTTCATTCAGTAGTCCAGAATATATATGCAACCCTTCTGTGACAACTGTTTCGCTAAGTTATAGCTCTACCGCGTGGCTCTTTCTGATGTGGAAAGCAGAGAGGTGTGAAGGGAAGCAGTGGAGGAATAAAACATAGAGGTAGGAAAACTGATTTAAGGAAAGATTGTGTAAAAAAAAAAAAAAAAAAAAAAAAAAAAAGGCAAGCCTGTCTCAACAAACTTTAGCCAAGAGTAGTTCGACTTTAAGCTCTGAAATTATTTTGTGAAACTAGTTGGCTTCTGAGGCTAGCAGTGCAATCAAATGCTGTGCCAGTTTTGAGCAGTGCATCACCCACTCTGCCTCCAAGGAACAACAGCCTCTTCCCAGGGTTTCTAATGACAAAAGGAGGGGAAAAAAGAACAAACAATTGGATTTTTCATCTTTCAGCAAGTTCAGCAGTTGTTTGAAGTTCAGGAAAGTGACTTGGGTCTTCTCAATTTTGATGAGCAGTTCCTGACCTCTCTAAGTCCATCACTCACAGCAGATGCTTCCTCCTCCTGGCTGAGGTCCCTGCTCTTTACCCTGTCTAAAAACAGAATTTGTGCCTAACAATTAGGTACTTGAATAGATGCGGCAAAGTGACCAAGAATTTATCTTGATTTATTGCTTTTTTTAAGGGGAAGTCGTGACAGTTATGGCTCACATGAACGAGTAGGCTTTTTCTTGTTCTGATCCCCAAAGTAATGAGGGAATCCTTCACAGATCCTGTGGCAAGCATTTGTTGCGTTTGCTGTGGCTCATCTGTCCCTTGTGCATCCTCACTGAGCTCCCTGTGTGCTGCCATGCTAGCCCCCTTCTCAGCCCCAATCCCTTCCACCGGTGGATGAATGCCGCAGTCCTCCTTCCCTATTTGTCTTACACCACGTTACGGGCTCTAGGGGCTTTTCTACTTCCATCTTCTCAGCCCTCCCATTCCTACCCTCTTGCTTTATATCCAGTTTCTTTCTTCTCCCTGCTGTTTGCATTTTGAAGTTGATTGGTTAGATGTTAGAGAAAACAAACAGTTAAACTGTAATGTCTTGCAGGCCACTCAGGAGCGGGATCATCTTCGTTTTGTCGGGAGGCTATTGGGCTTTGGCCTGAGCCTTCTCTCAGCAGGTGATTCCAGTAGCTCTGTGTCTGTATTTGCCAGGCATTGAGAGTTTTGTAAGTGCTCAGATACTTTCCCCTTTCTTGGGCACTGTTCCTCATATTGCTGATGCTAGATACAATTTCATAGAATGGCCCATTGATATTGTAACCAGTTTGGTCTTTTGTCCGTTGGTGTCTGGCTAATGGACAGCTGAAATAAATGGGTTAAACTAAAGCTCAGCCTTTTTGAACTGTAGCTGTAAAAAAAAAAAATCCCAGCTAATGAACAGAACAAGTGGGACTTTACTCCATAAGGACAGAACCAGCAGCCAGTTCTGCAGGTTACTCTCTCCACAGTTCAAAGTTGCAAAATTCCACGGCTTCCTACAACCGATTAGGGACCTTCTGTCTCACTGGGACCTTAGTATATTTTTAACAGGCCTAATGCGTGCCCATCCTCAGCTGACCTAGCACTGGCCAGCTTTCTCTGGAGCCTTTTAATCAGTCAATGGAAAATACTGGCTGAAGGGCTTAAGGTGGATATTACACTGAGCTCAGCTGACCTGAGAAACATGAGTGCTCCAAGACATGCCAATGGAGAAGACTCCCACCAAAAAATGGGCGTGCATCTTTGCTGTACTAGAACTGCAACTTACTTCATGGTTTATTATTATTCCTTAGATTGCCATGGGGATTCCCCTCCACAGGATCAAGGATATCCGAGTGATGTATGGTGTTTCTCCATGGGGAGATGGATCTATTGATTTTGAGAATTCAGCCCATGTCCCCTGTCCACGTGGCCATGTCATTGCTGCACGCATCACCAGTGAGAATCCTGATGAGGTTAGTGTTTTAAATTCTTTAGTTACTGATCACTCTCTTGAGAACTGTTGGCTTTACACCTAGGTTCAATCCCTGCTGCTGAGCCTGAAAATTTTGGCAGGAAATTTAAAAGATTCTTCCCTTATCCCACTTAGGTGACAGTTCTGTAGACTCTGGTTAGACACAGCCTGAATTTCTTTGTGTATATATCGTGTTGCAGCACAAAGAGGTGCTCTAGCCTTCAGAACTCCTATTACTTCCCTAATTCTGGATTATTTACTTTTTCTTTAGGATGTATAGCAATGTCTGTCTGTCTTTACAGGGATTTAAGCCCAGTTCTGGTACAGTTCAGGAACTGAATTTCCGCAGCAATAAGAATGTCTGGGGCTATTTCAGTGTTGCTGCTGCAGGAGGGCTTCATGAATTTGCCGACTCTCAGTTTGGTCACTGCTTCTCTTGGGGAGAAAATCGTGAAGAAGCCATCTCGTAAGTAGTCAGAAAAGTGATAGAACCTTGGAAATTGCTTGGTTTTGTCCTCTTTGGTCCAAAGTGCCATGGATAAAATGCAACTCCTTACTTCTAGGAGTTTTAAGAGAAGTTTCCCTCCTTTTTTTTACCTTTTTTTTCCACATCGTGATCAGGCTTCTCATCCTGTGTTGCTCTGCAATTCCACTGAGTTGTACCTACATTTCTACATTTTTTTTTTTTTTTACTTCTCTTTATTTTTTTTTCCTTTCTGTTTCATTCCCACCTTGTACACCTGCTCCTGGGGTACGATATAGCTGCCATTGTGTCGAAGTCCCTCTTTGAAAGCATTCAGGTGGAAGGCTTCTATCCGGAAAAACATTGAGAACTTGTTATGCCAATGCCTTACAATGATTTATAAACCGTTGAGTTGTCATTATGTGGTGTGGAACGTTAAAGCATCCAGTCATAGGGCAGGAGTGTCTGACCACTCATCCATGCCTTTTTTTGCCCAGAGCTACCTGGAGTTACCAGCTTGAGCGTTACTGTTAGTGTGGGATAGATAATAGGTATTTTTTTTTCTCTTTCAGAAACATGGTGGTGGCTTTGAAGGAGCTGTCCATCCGAGGGGATTTCCGAACCACTGTTGAGTACTTGATTAAACTGTTGGAAACAGAGAGCTTCCAGCAGAACCGCATCGACACTGGCTGGTTGGATCGGCTTATTGCTGAGAAAGTGCAGGTGCAGCTGCTTTCTTTACAGGACTACGAACTGGAGTGAGAAGGGGAAGGGTGGCTAAGCTTGGTGCATGTTGGTTGCAAGAGGGCAAGGGTTTAGGAGTGGTTAATTTCCACTTACCACTTCATGAATAAACATTTTCACTGGCCTTAACTCTTATTTATATCAAAATCCCAGCTCATCCCTGTCAGGGAGAGATGGTCTTAAAGTTGGCCAGAAAAGCATCTTAGTGTACGTGTGAATTAAGGCTAGTATTTTGGTTTGCAGTTTGGGACAGGTGATAGTGGGAGTGTAGGCAGAGCCTCAAGATTTGATCCAGGAAGGAAAAAAAAGTGGTTTTCTTTTAAGGAGTTAGAGGCAATTGCTTCTATATAGCATTTGCATAGATACTGCTCCAGCTTAATGTTAAATAGAGGGTGGCCCTGAACCAAAAATAGAGCTGAGACTGTTGATTCTTCAAGTGGGTGTCTGGAATGGACGGAAGCTGAAAGAGGTGTAACTGTGTTTATGTACCCTTTCTAGGCTGAAAGGCCCGATACCATGCTGGGAGTGGTGTGTGGAGCTCTGCATGTGGCTGATGTGAGCTTCCGAAACAGCGTCTCAAACTTCCTGCACTCTCTAGAAAGGTACGATTGCAAGCTGGTCGGTAGATAGCTGATAAGCAGATAGTAGTTAGTTTTGATTTACAAGTTTTGTTCAGGTACAGTCCAGTTCAGAAATGCAGAGCTTGTTATCTCCTGACTGTTCTCTGGCCCCAGGAAGCTGTTTATCTACTGGCCTAAGAAAACTGGCAGATACCTATGCATCTCCCCAAATTATCCCCTGCTGTTTGCATAGATTGGTTTGGTGTCTGGCAGAAGCTCCAAGAAATGGCTCAGAAGTGTGAAGTTCTTTCCCTGTGTGCTGCTGGGCAGCTAGGGAGTCTTGTATCACCAGATATTGTCTTCCTCCTGTTTTGAGGATTGATTTAGTTTTCCAGATTTGGCATAATTTTCCAGATTGAATGTTTCCCACTACTACTTAGAAAAGTCTCTCTGCTCCTGCTGGCTTTAAAGTAGAGCAGGCACTGTAGCGAAACTAGTCATAACACTCCGTCAGGCTAAACCTGGTGTGATCCAGGCAGGTTTGTTCTTCCCCTCCGTGTCCTGTTGGTGAGTCTGTATATAAACAGAGAGCTGCAGGGGGAAAAGCTACTTTATCCCTATGTTGTCATGCTGCGCATTCTGTAATTCAGGCCGTGGTGTTCCTTTCGCAGACTCTAAGGCAAAAGCAGGTGAATGGAAAGCAGAGCAAAGCTGGTCTCTGTGTGTGGAGAGAGATGGGCTGGCTTTGTCACACTGCTGTGTCTCTCCTAAGAAGAGACGGTTTAAAAGCCTACTCCCATCTCTCTGCTAGTGTTTTCCAAATTCTTGCATGCAACTTTGCACCTGCTTGGGCCGCTGATAGCCATTTGGTGGCTTCTGGGAGACCAGTTTTGTTTTGTACTTCTCTTTCAAGGGGCCAAGTCCTGCCTGCTCATACTCTGCTAAACACCGTGGATGTGGAACTCATCTATGAAGGGCGGAAGTATGTGCTGAAGGTACGATGCACAGCGTGCAAACACATCCTCTTGCCGCTTTTAGTTGGAAATGTCTGTTTGTGTACTGGTCTGGCTTAATCTTTATAATACGTGTCATTATTGGCATTAAATCTGCATAGGGTTTATTTTCTCTGCTTTACTGGGGTTAAGAAATCAGTACAATCTCCCTGATGATAATACCCCATCACATCTTTCCATTGCAATATCTGTGTATCTCTAATCATTTTAACCTTTCAGGGTCAAGAAATGCATAGGGTGAAGAATACTTTGTTACAGGCAAAGACTACTATCTGTTGGTTGACCAAAACTTTCAATTGATGTTTTTGAATATGTAGATCTACTCTGTTAGGTGTGTGAGCCCAGTTTCATCAGCATGACAGAATTTGTAGCAATTTTTCCCTTTAGTGTTGCTTGGTTTTTGCACATAGCAAAGAAAAATGTTAGAAATGCTGTTTAAAGGTTGCGAAACCAAGCATACGAAAGTTAGGAAATCTTAGACTTAAGATAGCCTGTGCAATCTTAATTATCTTCCTCGGGCAAATTTACTGTGGTAAAGTTTTTAACGACATAACCATATGCTGTTTTTTGCAGCTATAAGTATTCTGCATCCCTGCACCTCCATGATTTTTATCTTGGCACCCCTTTGATGAGAAAGAGGGGCACTGAACAACGGCTAAAGTATGCTTTAAGTGATTTACCCAGCTTCAAATAGGAACTTTGTGGTAGAGAGTGTGATAGGATCCCTTTCTCCAGGGAGAGCTTGTGAGACAATCTCTTTTTTTTTTTTTTTTCTTCTTTTTTTCCCCTCCAAATTATCTCATTCATTATGCAGTTTTAGTACACGACTGTGACTTGTACGTAGATCAGGGTGAAGAAATGGTATATGATTTCGTAATCAAACCAGTACAACTAATGCATAAGTGTGAGAGGATTAAATCAAGATTCATGGACAGTATTAGTTCTGGCATCTCTTGACTGCTAAATGCTTGGCTTTGTGATCCCAAATTTTTTTACATTGTTTTTTTTTCCATCTAACATGAGAACAAATGGCTCAGTTTCCCTTATTTAATTCCACTGCCGCAGTGCTTGGCAAACTGTGTATGTTGTGGCAACCAAGGCACTCTCCATGCTGTGTTTGTTTCATGTGATACATACCATTCCTGTGGATCCACAGGTGACCCGACAGTCTCCCAATTCCTACGTGGTCATCATGAACAGCTCGTGTGTGGAAGTTGATGTGCACCGACTGAGTGATGGAGGATTGCTCCTATCTTACGACGGTAGCAGCTATACTACCTACATGAAAGAGGAAGTGGACAGGTAGTAACCTGTAAAGATTAATGTTTACCATTTACATACAAGCCAAAATTAGGTGGACTTGTAACTTTATGCTTCCCAAAGATCAGCTGGGAATGGAATTCTGTCCTAGGAAGAGGTTACTAGATGTATTATGGATGAGTTTAAAGGGAGAAGTTGCCTTCACCTGAAGAACAGATCTTGACTACTGTTAGAAGAAAGATCCGAATGTGTACCAATGTGGAATCCATATTTTCCTGCTGGTTCTTTAAAAGTGCCCTTTTGGATTATTATAAAAAACCCCACCAACAAAAACCAACCAAAAAAACCCCCCAAAAACCCCGGGACATGAAAATCTTTTAAATCCTTGAAACTCCACAGCTGCCTTAGAGATAGATACAAGATTTACTATTTCAATGCGTTCCCTCAGAATTCCCTGCGGGGATCATAGCCGTAAGGTCAGTAAATCTCCAGCTTCTGGAATGTGAACCGCTGCCCCCTCTGCTGGTTTCTTTTCTGTGACAAATGTAACGAATCGGGTCAGGAGTACAAAGAGCATTTGGGTAACTTTCTGGGTTGGAAAACACTATAAAATCTCAACCTCTCAGTCTGCTACATGAGCGCATCCTGCTCTTTTCAGCTTTGTTCTGTATACAAGAGGATTTGCATGAGATGGGCAGTTTGGTGAATGTACTCTGTGTTATGTATGGCAAGTGTAATCTCCACTACCATCAGTTTTTGGTTTTGAACTTCATTGGTTCTGGTTCTGACACTAGTGATATGTGTTGATAGCAGAGAAGCGCAAAACTAACATAGATACAACCTGGCTAAGGGCTATTCTAGCTGGTTTCTGATCCCTGGCTTCCACATTCCTGTTTTGATGTGATTAATCTGAACTTTCACATGCAGGACTGTACCACGTAGCTCAGAAGAGCTGGTTGAGGTGTTTTTTGTTTAATTTTGTTTTGAAGTAGAATAGGGAAAGAGAGCACAGATTTTCCCCTTCCCATGCTTTTCACAAGAGATTCTGTTGCAGTGATTTGTCCCCTTCTTTCCTAGGTATCGCATTACTATAGGTAACAAGACCTGTGTGTTTGAAAAGGAAAACGATCCCTCCATTCTGCGCTCCCCTTCGGCTGGGAAGCTCATCCAGTATGTGGTGGAGGACGGGGGACACGTGTTTGCAGGCCAGTGCTTTGCAGAAATAGAGGTAAAAGAGTCACAAAGAACTGACTTGGCTGTAGATGCTGAATCTGCCCAGGCAAAAGCTGGAGGGGGGGAAAATTTGAATGCTTTGGAACTGCGAATTGAACGTGAGGGATAATTCACAGTATTTCCTTTCCAAATGTTGTCTGTATTTTAACCTGGACTAATGCAGGAATCAGCAGTGAGAGTGATGGGGTGGGGAAGAAATTACTTAACAGCTGAAATTTGGGTGTTAATGACTGTATACCAACTGATAAACAAAATTTCTGAGCCGTGAGACCACAGTTATCATCTTGCTGTGATACCAAGGGAGAGTGGAATCCATGTTTACTGTGTTTTCTAGCAGTGGTGAAGAAGGCCGCCTACTTGTACACCACTACTTGGTAACTAGCACAGGCTCATAAGCAGAGTTATATGCTGGGGTTAAGTAACAAATTAAGACTTCTCTGATTACCTGATAATTTGTCAGGTTGATTGGATGAGTTAGTAAGTGTCACTCCTCCTTTCTCCCTTGGAAGTTGCTTAACTCTTAGAGAAGAGGAGGAACAACAATTTCTGCATCACTGTGAGGAAAGCACAAGAGGTTGTGTAGGAGTGCATGGCTCAAAACAGATTTGAGGGAGAGGAGGGTGTGTGTTGACAGAGGGGCAATTAAATCACTTGAGGAGAACGTGTGGGTGAAAAATATCAAGCCAGAGATCCAGGTATTTTATGTAAGTGCTTTTACGCTGCAACAGAGCCATGGCTAAGAAAGAACCACCTACTCCATTCCTGTGTTCGCAGTTGTGGTGTATAGTACAGCAGTGGTAAAACTCGACCATCTCTCCCCCCGTACCCAACCCTTCTGCTCCAAAGGCAAGAGCTTCCATGGTTGATCTAAGGAAGCATCTCTGTGAAGAGTGATCTGAGACCTGTGACCTCTAGAAAGTAATCCTAGTTCCTTCTGCTGAAAGCGAATGTGTTGCTGTAGCTTTTGAGAGTGGCTCTCCCAGTTCTAGCCTTTGGAGTGCAGCAGCTGCAGCAGTGAGTTGTATCTGCTTTGTTCATTGTGTTGAATGTGGGAGATTCTTGAGTACCTGTTGGTCCAAGCAGTGTGGAACAGGTAGCGTTCCTGAGGGTGGCTTCCTGCTGCGTTAATTTGTGGCCAATTATTTTGTTGTACCATTCACTTCAGTGTCTGGGGTTTCATTCCCAATGTGTGTGCTTTTATGCCTTTGAGAAAGCCTGAATGCAAAATGTGCTCATGCAGGTTAGTCTGTCTGTGATAGGGCATTGGCTGCTGGCTCACAAAACTAGAACCATTTGAAGAACATGGAAGCTGAGTGTGTAACCTGTTTTCCTTGCTACAGGTAATGAAAATGGTGATGACGCTAACAGCAGGAGAATCAGGCTGCATCCATTACGTCAAACGCCCAGGGGCAGTCTTGGATCCAGGCTGTGTGATTGCCAAGCTCCAGCTGGATGATCCCAGCAGGGTTCAGCAGGTGAGGAGTTGCAGGAGGTGCAGATGTTTGTTGGGTTTTTAATAGGGGAGCAATGTTGAGAGTGGTACGAGATGGTTCAGTGTACTGAACCAATTCGTGCATTGTGCTGGAATTGTCACTTTACCATTTGTTTGTCTCAGAGCAGGACTAAGACTCAGATTATTGTCTCTTTCTCTGATTCAGGCCAAGCTTATGTATCATTCTTGTTCTCTTCTTACCTCAGTACTACTGTGGGTACATGGCTGTCTAGGATATTGGAGATTGGTCAGGTGTTTCTGTCTGCTTTATTCCTATGCAAGTTTATTTAACTTCTTTTTATCATGAATTCTTCTTTAAGTGACCCTCTTTGGGAAGCCAGGAGTTGGGATATCAACTCCAAGAGTGTCAGGCCCTGTCAAAGCAATTGTAGCAAATCTGGAAATAAAAAAACCCAACAGCCTGGGACATGGATCTTCTTAAAGGCGAAAGGCAAAGAGATATATTCGTTTATGGATGGTAGGCTGGGATGTAGCTGCTGGCAGTGGAAGAGAATCTGTTGTTCCTTTAGCAATAGCAAAAGGTTGTTATGCAGGGGGTGGAAAGTGATTGTCAGCACCAAACTTTTGGCTTTTCCTGTGCTTTTCTTTGAGATTTTTGGTCCTTCTAGATCTCAACAATGAGATCAACTGTAACGTATCTGGGAGAGAGGTTGGAAGCTTATTTTGTGAGTGTACACAACATAGAACTGTTGGAGATCCAGCTCATAACTTTTCTGTCTTTCAGCCAAGTGCATTTTCCACTCTGGGAATTCTTCCAAGTTAAATCTGAGCCTCCAGTTGAGAGTAACTGGGTGTTACCACCACAGCTGATGATTAGGGTTAGTGACACTGTGCTGTTCATTGTTTCCAGGCTGAACTGCACACGGGTGCCTTGCCGCAGATCCAGAGCACAGCACTTCGAGGCGAGAAACTCCATCGCATCTTCCATTATGTCCTGGATAACCTGGTCAACGTGATGAACGGATACTGCCTGCCAGAGCCCTACTTCAGCAGCAAGGTACTGCTTGCTTCTTGTTTCAGAGCAGGAGCACAAATATTCTTTCAGTTCAAAGTAAGGCTGGCCAAGTTACATGTCGCAGCCAGAGGACCAAGAGTCAGGGCAGTATTACCCTGATAGTGCCAGCTTGATTCAGTTTTCTTTCTTAAATTTCCTTATAGTCAGTCTCACCAGAGACCAAGCTTGGAGAGTCCCATCTGTGGCACCCAAAACAAAGACAAGGAGCTGAGGCACTGCTTGTGCCTGCAGCCTTGTACGTGGAAGCTGCTTGCATAGCTAGCTGTTGTAGAAGTCCTAGAGGGAGGAGGAAAGGTGGATGAATCCAGGTCAGCTGTTGGCATAAGGTAGCACAGCAGCTTTGTCATCTACCCCCCTGTTCTCTCTTTTAGTCCCTGGACTAGCTGTGTGATAAAACAGTATTGACGACGACCTCAATGAAAGCCTTTCCTTTCCTTTTCTCCCTTCTTGCTGCTTACTCTTTTCTTCACACTTGTCTTTACACTGACTTGTCTCTCTCTAGGTGAAAGGCTGGGTTGAGCGACTAATGAAGACACTGAGAGATCCATCTTTGCCTCTGCTGGAACTTCAGGACATCATGACCAGTGTTTCTGGACGCGTCCCACCCAATGTAGAGAAGTCCATCAAGAAGGAGATGGCCCAATATGCCAGCAATATCACATCAGTCCTTTGCCAGTTTCCCAGCCAACAGGTGATCAACCACACTTACATAGAGGAAGAAAAATTGGTTTCTGTTGGGGTGGAGAGAGAGAGTTCTTTTAAATTATTTGGGCATTAGTTGGACCTAAAAGGTGCGCTTGAATGTGGGGTCTTCATGATGAAAGATCCTTAACTGTATCATTTGAGCTTAAAGGCTTGCCTCCTTTACCAGTGCTGAAGGGTATGCATCCCCTGCTCAGTATAGCTTTAAACAGGCAGTTTGGAAGCAGTTTAATCATATCAGTGGCTGTGTGGACTTTTATTTACTGACTTTTTTGCCTGGTACGTATGCTACAGTGCAATTTGTAGTGTCAACGTGACCTTAAAAAAGAGTGATTGCAACTAAGAGAGGCCCGATCAGGTAGTGAGGTGTTGGAAGATGATTTCTCCAGTATACGATATTGTGCATTGATTTTCGTATCGTTATGAGGTCATTAACTTCCTTAGCAGCTTAGGGCCTTTGCTGGAGTCTGCTGGAGCTCTGGTCTGGCCTGTCTGGAAGTTCTCAGCTTCTCTGCTGGTTGTTCAGCCAGATTATCCCATCCAGGACTGGGACTCACGTGGTTGCTCTCTTTCAGATTGCCAATATCTTGGATAGCCATGCAGCCACTCTGAACCGCAAATCGGAGCGTGAGGTCTTTTTCATGAACACTCAGAGCATTGTGCAGCTTGTACAGAGGTGAGCCATTTTCAGGGGTGCCAGTCTCAGTGCCAGCAGGGCCGTGCCAGTCTCAGTGCTCGGTTTGACTTGTTTGCTTCTGCAGGTACCGAAGTGGTATTCGGGGTCACATGAAAGCAGTGGTGATGGATCTGCTCCGTCAGTATCTGAAGGTGGAGACTCAGTTTCAGCATGGTGAGTCTCTAAATGCATCAAGGATTTGATTTCTGAGAGAACCATGTTTGGTCCCAGAAGGTCCACGTGGACTTGCTTCAAGGAAGATTACCCTAACTTTATGGTGAGGTTAAGCTACACAGGTTTTCTTTTAAAGGTGTACCAGTCAGATCCTGGGTTTTGTAGAGGAGATTATGTCCAGTCTGAGTTTTCGTGGTAAGAGTGCTCATAGTGCTTATGACAAGCAAATGACAAACTCTGCCCCAAAACTGTCTGTTCTGCTGGTTTCCACTGTTGGTATATCCATCATCTTTTACATCCCGTGTCATCTTACCCACGGTTTACATGTCGTAATGTGACTATGGTCTCTTTTTGGTGTAGGAATGCTCCTTTTCCCTGTAAATCTTCAAAAGAATAGCTCCTATATGAGTTTGTGATCCTCTAGGTGAGGACTTTTGTATGACCTGGAGTAAAGGCAGATTCACTGAATTATGAGGTTTTTGCGTTGCCATTTGTAATCTGTTATTGAGCTCGCTAAGGCTCAGCCAGTTTGTGTAGTCTCTGCCTGTTCCAGATCAGAGATGAAGCACTTCTCTGCATTCCCTTGCTCTGCCTCTGTCAGTGGTTCCCCCACTTGGCTGTTCCACATGTAGAAGCTTCATATTAGAAGCTTGATTTTTATTTTCTGATTTCTGAGCATCTGCAGAAAAAATACAATCAGAAAAACTGTTTAAATTCACCACGCTATTTAGTTCTATCTTGCCTGTTTATTAAATACTATAGTAAGAAAAATCAGGCGCAGTAAAAAAAGTCAAGTCAGTGAGTTATTTGGACCTGCTGTAAAATACTAGGAAGCTGTTTGCTGTTCATAGGAACAAACCTCAGCCTGAAACTGAGAATTGTAATAAATGCATTGCACTGCTGTATCCAGGCACAAGATGGCAATGAAGCACTAGCTAATTGTGAGGCTTTAGCTCTTACAGGTAGTTGAGATTCAGCTCTACTTTTCTTTTGTCCTGCTCCAATTCCTGCACCAACCTAATGGTACTGCAGATTCATTTCCACTTCAATTTGCTGGTAGTAGAGGATGGTGCAAGTCTTTTTGCTATTATTTTATTTTGCTTGTCATTTGAATGACAGACTGACCTCACCATTCCTCTCTTCATATTGCTCACAAAGCAGGTATTTGGTATGGGAACTGTTTTAATGAGAGTAGGATGTTTAAATTAAAGTTTGCAGTTGGGGGTGGGGGTGAGAGGAATGCTTCCTTCCCAGAACTGATTGTGTGGACCATGCAAAGTAGATTCTCAAAACATATATGTAGAGTAGTAACTTGTATTCCTTGACACAGAGGTGTGGACTGGGAAAAAAATGTGCATTTCTGATTGCAGGTCACTATGACAAGTGTGTCTTTACCCTTCGGGAAGAGAATAAAAGTGATATGAATGCTGTATTGAACTACATCTTCTCACATGCTCAGGTCACCAAGAAGAACCTGCTTGTTACAATGCTCATTGTAAGTTGTCTATTGTTGCTCTAGAAATTTGCCGCTTCTAGTAGTTGTATGTTTGATGCTTTGAAAGGTACTGAATTGACTGCTCTCATCTGTAAAGACGCAAGCCTTCTAGCTACAGGAGCAGTGGCAGCAGTGTGGAGTTCCTTCACGTTCTTAGGGCAAGCCAGCCATGCATTAGAGGAGACCCAGAAGATGCTGTTCAGCTCAGTGTCTGTGCACCTTCTGGTTCGTGACTGTCCTGCATTGATTGCCTATCAGAGTGCAGCGCAGGCTAATTATGCAAGTGATTTGTGAGCATCTGTGGGGAGATAAGAATGCAGACTTAACAGTTACCTTGGGAGGATGCTAGAGGCTAACTTTCAGGCACTGGGCTGTGACTTTATATTTGGTTTGGTTTGCTTCTTCATCTTTGGGGGTCTTGGAGAGGTCCTATCTTTATATAGCTCATGGTACTCAAACTGGAGTTGCTTGGGAAGCAAAGCAATATGCCAGCAGCACAAAAAGCAGATAATTTTTTGTGGTAATAATTCTGTAATAGCAACTTTTGTATGGTCCTTCATTACTAACGAGGGTGACTTCCTGGTAGTGAATGGCATTAGCCAGCCCATATGGAAGCTCTTGAGAGGTTTCACATGCTCTTCCTTGATGAGCCATAGTTTGGTCATATAGGTTTGGCAGTGGCTGTCTGGCTTCTTCCTGGTTATAGTCTCAGAAAGTCTTATCTCAGGTCTGCAGTGGTGCTTTCAGACCAGCCGTACTCTGGGCTGCATGATGGAATCTGACTGGGACTCAATATCTCAGCACAAACTGGTCACTCCAGATCAGGCCTCTGACCCTTGGGATGCTGTGCTGCGGTCCGGGGGCTTGCAAAGGGGTGGGGAATCTCCTGGGCTTGGAATTCCTCTTGGACAGACATAGATTCCACACTAGAAACACAAATGAATCCTCATGCCGGGACCTGCCATCACCTTCTTGTGTTCTTCTGGCTTGTTACTCTGTGAAAAATCTCAGTTCTCGTTAACTTCAGTCCCACTGTAAGGGGTAAAACTCCTAGTAAATTACATTCCCAGGAAAAATAATTAAAAAACAACCATTGAGTCTTGTCTCTTTTTTCCTGTTTCCTAAAAAGCCTCAGAGAATCCTTGTCCCACATAATGCTTTGAAGCAGAATGAATGCCTGCCTTCCTCAAGGCAAGGAGGAATTTAGCTACGACATGGTTTACAACAGACTAGAGTTAGGTATCCTGCTTTTTAAGAGGCTAATTACAACACTGTATCTCTCTCTTCTTCCCTGAACCTTTTTTTTTTTAACAAACATAAAATGGTCTGTTACTGCCAAAAATATGTCCAAAGTAGCCATCCACAAAATAACTCTCAAAAGCAGAAAGAGTCATAATTGTCCTAGGCTGAGGCTGGGTTTCTTAAATTCTAATTTGTAAGGTATAAGGACCCTGGCATTCTTTCTTTCTGGCTCTCCTTTTTTCCCTTTTCTTTTTTTTTCTTCTTTCCCTTTTTGGTGTGTGGTGTGATTGTAAGTAACGCTTGCCTTAAGAATCTCATTATTTGAACACGGAGCCATATTTCCTCTGAGAATTCTGGAGTAGCTTTGAGCCGGGGCTGTTCATTTCTCAAGTAATCATGCTGGCGTGATGGAGAGAGAAAATGGCAGCTGTTCGCAGCTCAGGCCTTCAATTTTCTTCAGAGTCCAGTCACTCAAGTGTGTAATTACACGGGGGTGCCGGGGAGGCGTTAGGCCTTGTCAAAGAGCTGGTTTGAGGCTTTGCTCGCTGCCTTTGCCAATCAGTGCAGGCAAAAGCCAGCGCAGCGCCAGCTACCTGCTTTATTTTGTTGTTGTCATCCTGATTATTTCTCGCTAAAATGGGACTGAAACTTTTTGTCTAGTTTTTCACCTCCGTGCAAGCCATGTCTTGGAGGCAGAGCCTTGCTGTGTCTTTGCGTTGGCCGGCACAATGTCTGTCTGAGGGAGCGAGGGGCGTGCTGGGAGATAGGCAACATGGAGAAACGCCAAAGAGTTTTCCTTTTTCCTTCCCGTGCAGTTGTTCTTACCACCAGTGTCAGTTACTTCTGCTCAAGTAAAGGCTGACGTCCCAGTTTGCTAGAACTTAAAACATACTGGGCAGACCGCGTGGTGGAAGAACAGCCGGGTAGCTAGCTGGTGATCCAAGCGCCATTTATATGACCTCACACGACTGCTGTGTTGCGGGGACTTCTCACATCGAGTGGGTGATGGGGGCTCAGGAGGGACAACGGGTCTTCGGTCACAGCATCGCCTACGGCACAGCTAGGGGTTACTGTCTGCTGAGATACGGGGTGCCCCATGAACCAGAAGACCATCGTTCCTCTTCTGCCGACTCACATGACTCTTCACGTCTGAGGGACCCCGTGGCACATTTGGTGTAATTGTGGTGAAGGCTGTGGCGTTTTATGGGTTGCCACGCTGTTTATGTGGGACGGTTTAAGTTTGTCCTCCAAGGGCAAACATCATGTCAAAATACCTTGATGCTTATGTTGCTGTTATTGATGTATCCCTAGGAATCCATTATTAACAAGGGCTCTGAGGATGGTTTTAGTAATAGTGTTATGCTGCCATCATTCACCTTTTTTAGCTAGCAGGCGTTTAAGGCAGGATGGGAACTACTTCATCCTTCATATATTTGTTGAAATATAGCGTGATTTGAAGTTGTATGTTCATTTTATGTACTTAACTGACTGTTGTATGCACATCCTAGCCTTAACTGGATGGAAGCGCTTGTGGCATGGCAGATGTCCTGTGTCCTGTCGGATGTTTGTTACCTTGAGCAGTAACATCACAGCACCCAGGAATTTGTATTTCAGATATGATGAAGGCCATTCTTGAATTATTCATTGTGAATTCACACAGTGACCTGGAGTGGATAAATTTACTCAACTTTGGGAACAATCATTGTAATGTTTGCTGGCCCAAGACCGGTTAGTAGGGGGCAACAATCTAATAAGAGTTAGTAGCTTAGATTATTTTAGTAAGAGTGATTTGACTGTGGTCTCTCTCCCTGAAAGACGCACACCATCATTCCTAGAGATGATATCATGCTTGAGTGGGGTTGGAGAGAAAGGAGTCAAGAGCAGTGTGGGGGAAAAGCTATTTAGCTTTGGAATCACATGTAGTATGAGCAGTTATTTGTTAGTCTATGGACTTTTGTTTGTTTTTTTGTTTTATACTTTCTTTTCCCTGGCAGGTTTATCAATCTAGCCTGCTGTGCAGAGGTTTCCCTTTTTCCCTCTCTGTTTCTTGGATCTTCAAAGGGCCTTTTCTGTACTGTATGTGTTTAAAATCTTGTTAAAACTTTAAGACACCAGCTCTCTTTGCTGTTGCAAATCCCTGTTTCATCTCACATTTCCCTCCTGTGATTCATTTACCAAGAGAAAAGCTGTTAAGTGCTGTATAGAAGAAACACATTAGAGGCTCCTAGAGGTTTTCCAGCTTCAGGAGTGGGAGGGAAGAGGCTCACAAGTCAGTGTGAGTAGTTGAAGACTGGGATTATTCATGGGAATTGAAACTATTTTTGGAAGAAAGTGTGCCTGAGAGCGCACCTCTTGTGTTCAGAAAACAAAACAGATTAAAATCTCTACTGTTTACATTTTTTTTAATGGCTGAATCTAAAAGAGTTTTGAAACAGCATTGACACTGAATATTATGCTGTTGAGTTTTATTGTTTTATCCAGCCCATTTAGACGGTAAAGTAAGCTAGTGAACTTCCTCAGAACCAGGATTGTCTGATGAGAACAAATATTAAGGAGCCAGTCCTGTACTGTGGCAGGAAACACATTATATCATTTATGGTTTTAGTTAGCTTTGCTTAGCCTTCTTAGAGGAATGACAGGATCTTGTTTTTTTCTGGTGTGGCTGAAGCTGTACAAAGCATGTGGTTGGTTTGTGGCTGTGGAATTGTAGAGTTGTGGGGTTTTTTTTTGTTTTGAGCTGGGTTTTTTTAAGTGGACTTCAGGAAGTTCTTCTGGCAGTTAAACTCTCTCTGGTCATCTCTCTCAGTGAAAGTTTGCTAATCTTTGCATGCTACACAAGGCATTTCACTACAATTAAATGCTCTTTGAATTTTGTGTTGCTGCTAAAGGAGGCTTCTGGTACAAAGCTGAAATTGGGTCATGGGAAAATGTTTTACTCGAGTCTCTTTGACAAGTCAGTATTTCTCATGTGTTTGGATGCCTACATGCTACAAATAAGAAAATGGGTGATGGTGCCAGTCCCTTCTTTCCTCTGTAGCTTTATTTATATGTGTAAAATTATGGAAAGCCTAATAATTGTACCCTTGTCTGCACAGAATTAGACTAATTTAGATAGGGACCTCTTGAAATTATGTGGTCCAGCACCTGAGCCCATGTGTGTATGTATTTCAGGTTTGAACTCCTTTGTAGGAGGATGGAAGATGGTTTTCTTCTGTTCTAAACATCTTCATTTCTCTTTATTTTTAGGACCAGCTCTGTGGCCGTGACCCCACCTTGACAGATGAGCTGATTAATATTCTGACAGAGCTGACCCAGCTCAGCAAGACAACCAACGCTAAAGTGGCCCTGCGAGCACGGCAGGTACGGGAGCGTGTTCAGCAATCCAAGCGGATCCCTGCTAGAGACAGGCTGTGCCATTGCTGATCAGATCAATAGCGACTGCTCCCACTTGGAGCTCACTCTTTTGGAAAGTCTGTATCTGTTGATGTTTATTTTGATTACTATGCAAATGTGATGAGTAGATTACTGTGAGCAGCGCTTTAACAATGAAGCTAATTAACCAATGATTAACCATTGTGACAGTCTAACAAAGATTGCAGTGGATTCCCAATCACTGTAAAATTTGAGATTAAGATTACATTCCTTTGTCCCTGCTCCTCCAAAAAAGTTTTGTCTTCCTCAAATAGGAGTTAAATGAGAATAGTGTGTGGTTTGTGTGATAGAGGAAGTCGAAATACGCGGTCACTGTGGTTCCTTCTGGCTTTATAATCTGTTAACCCGGCAAGCACAGGCTGC
Source organism: Grus americana (assembly GCF_028858705.1). Taxonomy (NCBI): domain Eukaryota; kingdom Metazoa; phylum Chordata; class Aves; order Gruiformes; family Gruidae; genus Grus; species Grus americana. Next base: position 10,985,728 of record NC_072870.1, on the reverse strand, counting down.
CTGGAATGTGCAGGCAGCTGTACAGTAAACAGCCAGGACGTGCTATCTGGGTTCATCAGCATCTTACAATTGCGAGTCAGTGTGTGCAGAGAACAGGGAGATGAATTTGCTCAAGAACCAGATGTTCTTTGCAACTGCTAAGGAGGTACTGCAGAGAATTACGCTGCTCTGTTGCAGGGTTTCTTCCAGCTTTTGAGTTGCGTTTTTCAATTTCTTTTTAACCTGAAAATAATTGGAAAAACTCTCGATACTGTCAATTCCAAGAGTCTAGTACAGATGATAATTTGAATGCCAGATATCCACCTGGATATTATTGTGAGCTTCGTCTTTAGCAGTTAGTCGGTAGCCAGGAAGGAGTGAGAGGGCATAATTGTTTCACGGTAATGCTAACCCTGTGGTCCGATGGCTGCTCTGACTCCACGGTCCCTGTCTCCATTCTAAAAGTCTTCAGCAGGAAAGCTGACGCTTTGGGGATCTCTCCTTTTATTTCAGAGCTTGACTGTTGAAAATGAATGGGGCGTTTGAAGCTGATCAGTGACCTTATGTTTCTTTCAGGATTGTATTTGTGTCCTTGAACCATTCAGTTATTGAACCTCTCAGCAGCATGCTGGGGATGGTGCTGCAGTCCTTGTGTATGTCTTTATGTTGCTCTTTCACTTCATTTTCCCCTGCAAGCTGCTTCCCCTTCCTATCTCCGTCTCCTTCGTGTTGGGCATTTAATACCTGGCACCAGTGTCTCTTGCTTCCTCTGCTTGGAAGCTGTGAAAGGTGGTCTCCATTGCTGGCCTCCCCACAGCTGCTGCCTGCCAGATCTGCTTTCCAATTAACAGCCGGTCAGGCAATCCCCAGGACCAGCAGCTCTGCAGTGCTAAATCACATGCACTGATGGAACTTGATTGAAGCTGCTCCTTTTCTCCATGGGGAATTGCCAATAATACAAACTGAGCAGATACACAAATGAGGCTGGGGAGAGGAGCGAGTTTGCAGCATCACCCAGGTGCCCCAGAATTCGCAGGAGAAACCGGTCGCCTCTTCTGGGATGGAGCAGACTATTGCTGCCTTGGAGGCAACGGCCTCCTGCTGATGGCCCCACGTAGCTCCTTTCACTGACACTCCTTGTGTTTGCTGTTTGCCAGGTTCTCATTGCTTCACACTTGCCATCCTATGAGCTGCGTCACAACCAGGTGGAGTCCATCTTCCTGTCCGCTATTGACATGTATGGACACCAGTTCTGCATTGAGAACCTGCAGGTATCTACCAAACTTCTTGCCTTGTTTCCCTGCTTTCTTCTCACTGATCTTAATGTTTCTGTATTAAATCTCACGTGTAGTTCCAGGGTCCACATGGCTTTAAATTGTATTGTTCTGGTTTCTAGCTTCTCCCTCACTTTTGTTTTCATTCCTACACTGCTATCAGAATGGCCTCATCGCAGTCTACACCTTCCTCAAGGGGGGCAGTGGAGGGGGGAGTTGCTGATCTCCTCTCTGGTGACCAGCGATAGGACCTGTGGAAAAGGGATGAAGCTGTGTCAGGGGAAGTTCAGGTTGGACATGAGGAAAAGGCTCTTCACTGAGAGGGTGGCCAGTCCCTGGAACAGGCTCCCCAGGGAAGTGGTCACGGCACCAAGCCTGTCGGGGTTCATGGAGCGTCTGGATGGCGCTCATACTCATATGGTTTAGGGTTAGGTAGTCCTGCAAGCAGCAGGGAGTTAGACTTGATGATCCTTATGGATCCCTTCAAACTCGAGATACTCTATGATTCTATGATTTAATGTAAAAAGGTCATAATCCTTGATGAACAACAGGAAAAGCATGGAAATCAGAACTACTCAGGCTTGATTTGAGGTTTTTGCTTTTTTGCCTGACCCTGTTTGCAAAACAGGCAATTCTCGTTTAAAACTCTGCTTAATGTGATCTCTTCTAGAAACTAATTTTGTCCGAGACATCCATCTTTGATGTGCTACCCAACTTTTTCTACCACAGTAACCAGGTGGTAAGAATGGCAGCTTTGGAGGTAAGTTTATTCCCTTTGAAAAAATAAATACTTGTAATTTTCCTGTGGTTTTTCTTTTGGTTTTTTTTGTTTGTTTTAAGAGAGCTGTAGGTTGTGTGGAATCTGGCATACTTGGAGCCTGGCATTTAACAGCCTTAATATTCATAAGTGACTGAAATTTTAGATTTAAGTTATCTTCTTTGCTTGAAGAAGATTTAGGTGGTTAAAAGGGTTGACAGTGAAGCTGCTGTCTGAGGATGTGGTCAGCCTACCCTGTGTGCCTTGTGCTGATGGTTGTATCCTGCCAGACTGGCCTTCCTCAAAGAATTACTTTAAATTCTGGTTGAATTAGAGGTCTATCTAGATATTCGTTTGGCGGTATCTGAGGTTTAATATTGTTGAAGCCTGGTGTATTATTTATCTTCTTTCTCTCTCTCTGCTTCCTTAGCACAGTTAAGCTGATCGAGTTTCTCTCTCACCAGGTGTATGTTCGAAGGGCATATATTGCCTATGAGTTAAACAGTGTCCAGCATCGCCAGCTGAAGGATAATACTTGTGTGGTGGAGTTCCAGTTCATGCTACCTACCTCCCATCCGAACAGGTCAGATCACGGCTTCAGGTGCCTTTGGAATCAGAGGTTTAGGAGGGGCTACATCTGATCTTGGCAAAGAAAACTGGCAGTAGAATTGGTGGAGAAAGAGAGTCCCAGTGCCTCAAACAAGCACAAACTATTTAAGATAAAACCCTACATCACCCAGTTCTTTCTCCTAAGTTATTTAAAACCTCAGGAGCTATGGGTAGTAGTTTCTGCAGTTTGGGTTCATTTAAATATGATACAGTTTTCACATATTTTTCTGATTTTTAAGTTCAGCTGGTGTAGTAACTTCCCTCTAGAACTTCAGTTCTAGCTGAATCCCGAGCCTTGCAAAACATACGGTTCCAGATAGAATAATGAATTACTCGGAATTTTAGTAAAGACCAGTCAGACAGTCTTTGTCCTCTTCCTGCAGCGCTCCCCTGCCAGCCCTTTGTAACTGTTTCTGATTGGCTCTATTTTCAAACCTGGCTTTACCGGATAAGGTGAAATCTTTTCTAGCATGTGGTTTTTTTGACTGAGAAGACCAAGATGCATGTATGAATGTGTTTTATAGAAAAATGCTAGAGTTAACATACTTGGTTTTCAGTCAGTATTTTTCAGAATGTATTTTTCATGACTGCAACCAAAAGCATCAACTACTCACTGCCCTATCTTACAGAAGAAGGGTTGCATCTCCTAGTGTGTGCTAAGATAATTTTAAAAAAAACCCCAAAAGCCAAACAAACTTGATTATCAGAACTTCTTCAGCATCTGTCAGGTTAGTCAGTTACCATGTTTTTTCATTTGCAACAGGAACTCAGGAGGGTATTTTAGAGGATATTTTATTTTTGTCCCAGGCAGGGGAGAGTGTGCTGGAGCCGAGAGGCGCAGTGAGTCTCCGTGGCCGCCGGGTGCCACTGTTGAGCTGTGCTGCTGTGGCAGTACGGTACCGGTGCTATTTTTCTCCTTTGTTTCCAAACATCTTTTTCCTTATTTTGTTTTTGGTGGGGCTGGGCAAACAGGGTCCAGTCTCGCTTCATTGAGAATCCATCAGTACATTTTATGAAATGGTTTTCAGAATCTGGTTTGCTAGAAATGAATGACTGTCCTCAACAAGCAGGACAAAACATTCATGATACAAATGGGACATGGATTTGGTCTCATCTGTTTCCTACATTTCTAGAATATTTGTAAATAATTGCATACTATTTTTAGTACACCTTTATAATACTCTTCCCCCCCATTCTTTCTCCATTTCTTCTCTTTGCTGGTCTCAGTTACCTCTGTTGCTTGGGGGTTGTTTGGCCTGCCTGTGCTGACCACCGCTCTATTACTGTGCGCAAGCTTAATTGGACAAGGTCATCTGGAAGAGGAGAACTGTTACCTGCTTGGGAAACAGCTTCTTTGTCTTGAAATCTCCTCTCCCCTTTACGCTGAGTTTGCTGAGGCAATATTCTGAAGCTCAGTTCTGCTTCTCAACCATCGGCGCTGCTGCTGGTTGACTGAAAATGCGTCGCAGTCCTTGTGCAGAGGCAAGCAGGCTTGGGGACAAATTCGCTGCCTGCATATGCAGGTTAAGTTCCTTTGAGTTGCATCTCTGTCTGTTAGTGATGAATTTGGCTCCTGTTGCTTGACGCAGCTTCTGGCAGTGTGTACCTACTTGTGCAGCTGTTGTGTGGCTGGGTGCTGAAGCAGAGCTGGCAGCAGGATACCTGGGGTCTTAAATTAGCACTGAGCGCGTAGATTTAAGCTAGCTGTAAAGACAGACCTGATGTTAAACCCAAGACACAGAAATCTCAAAACTCTGACGTTGTCTTGCTTAAGTCGTCTTTGTTGTTTTTGACCATGTTCTATGTCCATCGTATGTTTTTCTGTATCTCCTGTAGCATGGAATGTTAGACTGAAAAGCTAAAAATGCATTCCAAGGGAAACCCCAGAGCCAAAATGTCCCTTGAGGCTCTGCAGGGCTGGGTCCTGGTGAACCAGGAGTAGATACCAGAGAGCCCTTAAGAGAGCGTTTTCTTTTGGAGCTCGTGTTAGTTGTACGACGCCACACGTTTTTCAGCACTTTATCAGATATATCTTTAAGCCCTGGTCCCTTTTGTGTCTGATTTCTGCAAACATTTAAGGGCCTGAATTTTACTGGAGCAGATATTCACGTAGAGAAAATTGCAAACTAATAATGGTTGCGATATTTAGATTCTCTGTTATTGGTATTTAACCCTGCTATGCCTTTATTTAATTGTAACAGAAACAATCACAGTCACTACTTCTGATCTGACTAATCACAGCTAGGCACTCAGACTTTTTATTTTTGGCCACTGTATGATTGCCATCAACTACCCACAAGAAAGCTTTACATGGAAGCAGAGAGGAAAGAAAAACTGTTAAATTTGCTAACAAAGTCATAAAAATGCAACCTGCTCCTGGTGGGTTTTGTGGGCAGAAACTGTTTTGGGAATTATTTGTTTAAATTAATAGAAAACATCCTGTTGTAAGAATCCCTGCTGATCCCGATAGCAAGGGTAAGACATGGGGAGAAAAACTGCTTATAATTGAAACCATAGAGCGCTTTTTAGATCAAAACCAGCATTCCGTATTGCCCGGTGCAAGGCAGATGAGGAGAACAGTGTAACCATCTGGTGCCTTTTGCAGTAAATGGGAGTTTGCAAGCCCTCTCCAAGTAGAGGGCGTTGCAGTAATCCAATCTGGAGGAAGCGATACGAGGGTATCTACGGGATGCTGATCGCTCCATGCTGCAGCAGGGTACCGCAAACAAATGCTTATGTGCAGAGCCTCTTGCATTTGGATAACCTGCCGCTTTCAGTCATCTAGAGTCCTGGTGAGAAAAGATGTGAGAAAGAAATGAGCCCTGTTCTGAGCTGTTCTTTGCTTCCCTCTTGTTCAGACTGCCCTGCTGAGATGGGAAGCTGGTGGAATATTGACTGGTGTTTAGAGAGTTCAGCTTCCTTTGTGAGAATGGCAAGCCAGGTGACAGACACTGAAAGGCCTTTCCTAGGTGTTCAGCACATGAAACAGTGCTTGCCTAATCTTAGCTTAAAATCTTCTGTTCAAAGAAACATTGTGTGTCTAGTATAGGGAGAGAGAGGGAATTATAGTGCTTTTTCAACAGGAGAAGTTTTTTTTCTAATAATCCCCCTCTCCTCTCCTGCTTTCGAACAGCCTTTCTTATGTCTGAAGCTGTGAGGTTTAAATTAAACTGGGACATTGTCTGCTGTAGCCAGCTTTTGGAGCCTGCTGCAGAATCATGCTGCTGCACTGCTGCTCCTAAGGCATCGCCTTTTCTCCAACTCGCTGCATTCCCCCAGCCAGGTTGTTCAGCGGCTCTCTTGATCTTTCCCTCCCCAGTAGCAGATGTGCTGGAGGATCAGAAGGGAGGAACTCAGAGGTAAATGTGTTCCCACAAAACAGGTCCCTCTGTTTTACTCAGAGGTAAATGTGTTCCCTCTGTCAGATGGTAAGACAGTTGCTGACAAGGGTGACTTAGAGATGCTGGATATATCTTTATTTTGGGTATGGCAGTGATACCACAGGGCTCTGCCTTCTGAGTATGTTGAGCCCCAAAGGAAATCAAAGTATAACCCAGCCTGTTCTGCTCACTCTGATGCTTTAGCTGTGCCTTCCCAATCCCCCTGTGCGTTGAGACCACTCCTTCCTTTTGTCCCATGTGCCACTCCTAACTGCCACGCTTGGCCTTGAGATGTCCAGGGAACCTTGAGTCAGGATGTACCATTGGAGGGTGGAAGTGAAGGAAAGTTTTAGCAGTGCAGATTAAGACTTTAACTTTTGGTAATTGGCTTAGCTTTAAAGCAAGTTTTACTTTTGAAACTTGATAAACAAGGCGTCTGATACCAGCTAACCCTACAGGGGAATGCACACAACTCGGCAAACGTGGACGTGCAGGCAAATGCCTTAGACTTGTCTAGGTTGAATTCATTCTTGGGACTGCATCCTGCTCTCCGTGATGCTTCCAAGGGTGGAATTCAAGTCTAGTCATTAGTTGCTTTGTATTTCCAAGGGTATCAATATAAATGTCTCAGCTATCTTGTGCTTGGTTTTGCCCAGTATCTCCTCTTTCTGTGCTTGTGGATGTTTGTTGACACCCTACTTGGACTTTGATGTTACTGATTTCAGGGTTTAAGACTGGTGCATGATTTCTCCTTTGCTGTCTCTTGATGTTTTGTCATCTATGGAGTATTTTGGTTGTTCTTTTTTGTCAGCCTCTTCCGTAACTTACAGGTAGAAACCATTTTGAAGGCTGAAAGCCAAATTAAACATTGCTGTTTCCAAACAGTGCTTTTACAGAAGAATAAGAAACCGTAACTCACTTACACTTAGAGCAGTTTATAGGTTCCTTCCTACTATCATTTTACAATGATATACTCACAAGATTTGAATTTCTGACAAAATGGAAGCGTTTTCTATGGACTGAAGGAATTGCTAAAACAGCCTCTTGCATCAGTCTTTGGATTGCTAGTATTGAATCCGCTGGGCTGCTTTGGACTGTCACCGTACGAGCCTGGAGACCCGAGCGTATAACTCGTACTGTATTATTAGGTAGCCTGAGGTCCCCTCCTTGTTGCGGGAGACTGGCTGATATCAGGAGGGAGGAGAGGAAAATGATTCCAGGACACCTGTAAATCCCTGCAGTTTCGTGCTGAGGGTTTGATGTTAATTAGACAGCAGGCAGCAGTAATGTGTTGCAGTTCCCTTGGCTTGCCTGTTTCAGAAAGGGCAAAATCTTCCAACAGAGCAAAGAAGGGGCTGTTGAAGGGGCAGCAAACTGAATGGAAGGACGATAATTTTATGCAAATTGGACTTCAGTAGCAGACTCAGCTTGGCTGAATCACAGAGGGAGCAGAAGAATAAGGAAAGAAAGAGGGAGAGGAAAAACCCAATCAAAATGTATGGTTTGAGGCATGTTTCACAGCCTTCTGTTTAGATTCTTCTACAGAAATGAAGAAACATAAGAGGGATGCCACTGGTCACAGCCAGTGGAATTGCTCTTTCTCCTGTGGTACTGCTGTTAATAACTACAAGTGGGTTATTCAGCCGACCTCTGCTGATTCCGCTTTGCTGCCTGATTTCAAAAGCTTTGCCCTGCGCTGGCACTCAATCACAGCTTGATATAACCAGTGGCGCTTTGCATGCATTGCCATCATTTTCATAGGGGAATGCTCTTGTTTTAAAAAAAAAAAAAAAAAAGGAAGGGGCAAGAGGAAACAAATCCAGATTCAACCAGGAGGCGCAGGGGGGCTAAGGGGATTTTTGTTTGCTGGAGCAGGAGTAATTGTAGCAGTAGAGCTTGCATCGGTGTGGAGCAGGTTCCTAGTGAGATCAGCTTCCCCAGTCAAGAAGGGCCTCTTTAAAAGTTCAAAGGAGACAGGGACAAGGGCTGGGGCTGGTGTGGTGCAAAGGTTTCTGATCCTCAGACCAGCTATGTGGAGTTGACCGTGGAGAACGCGGCCGGCGCGTGCTCCGTTGTCTGTGCCGTTGTTCGGCTCCCAGAGCCGTGGTGCCGCTCGTTGCCGTAGGGCCGAGCAGGCTGGCTTGCAGCTGGCGGCTGGTTTGTCGGAGCCGCAGAGGCGTAGCTCGGTGAGTGGGCTGGGACGCCTTTTCACAAGGCCTGATTGTGCTGCAAATATCAAACCTTCACCTCCTCCTGCATTTCTGTGGCAAGTGACAATCCCGCCCCGATGCGAAAAAGCCCTCTGCAGCTGTGATGAGCTGTAGATACACGGCCAGCCCCATAGCGTGTGAAGACTGTTCCTCCACTCTTTTCTGAGATCTCCAGCCACTGGGTCTTCTGTTTTCCTCATTGTGATTCTTGCCGTAATCTCTTCAGCTCCATACTGAGTGGCTTGAGAACGGTTCCTGGAGCAAGGCAACGATGCCTTTTTTGAGACGGAAAGGAACATCTCTTATGCTGGGTTTTTTTCTATTTTCTGAAAGCGTTCCAGGGACCGCTGCAGAAGTGACCAGGTGTAGGAACTACCAGTCCTCTCCAGACTATTTTTTCTAACTGAAGTAGGTCACATGCAGCTTTCCCACCATTTGCCAAGCTAAAAAACCCCCAAACAAACAAACAAAAAAAACACCCAAAAAACCCTCAACCCCTGAGGCCTTGTGGCCCTTTCGGTCCTAACCACAGGCTCTGCAGCACAGTGTCTCTCCCCACCGCCTCCGAATGAAATGAAATACTTGTCATGTTTGCCATTGAACAGATACGTCTTTAGGCCATTTTGTGCTTTCTCCTGTATGGTTTAAGGAGACAATGGGAGCTTTTCGTGCCCCTACCAGTAATGCACCAAACAAACAACCTCATAGTGAATGTGACGCTGCCGTGACAAAACCAGTTGGAGAACAGGGCCAGGCACAGTCAGTGTATTTGGCGGTGTGACCATGGAAATACTGGCCGTTAATTACCAAGACTTCTTGCCCAGTAACTTGGGGCCTGTTAAGGGTGTTAAGAAGGTCTGTGGTTGGATCTCCCACGGGTTTCTGCAGGGATGGGGAGGGGGATTGTCCAGTTACATGCTCCCTGAAGCTTTGCCTTCAGTCTTCTCGTGTTGGCTTATCTCTGCACAAGCCTCCTGTGCACATGTGGTTTTTTTCCGATTTAATCTTTACTATTTTGAATGTCAGATCACAGCAATGTCTACATCTTGCATGGAGCATTACACCACCTTAGGCTTTCATGAATGTAGCCGGGATGGGCTAGGCTGTGCTGTTCTTATGTTGGTTTGGAAATGCAGCCCTCGCCTTCTTTCTGTCTTACGTGCATTGCTAAGCCCTAGTCCGCATGCAAAAATGTGAAGGGTTGGACTGATGTTAAAAAAGGAACTGTAAAATTTTCCTGAAATTAGCCTTAAGTTCTGCTTGTTCTTTTTGGTATTCAAGGCCTTGAATGCTGAAAATGCAAAGTATTACGTGGCGTTTATGTGTGTGTTGGCTTCATTGCTGCATTGTTCGGGAGCCGGTGCATGGGCCGCTGCTTAGTGTAGAGGTTTGGCAATGAGGATTTGGTTTGGCTTGTTTTCCTGAACCTGTTGCAATCTTCCTGTGTGATATGGTCACTTTTGCATCTGTGCTGTTTGCCCTTCTGTCGGGGAGTGCAAACATCCCCCTCTGGTCTTGCTTGAGAAGTTCACTTGGTGTATGCAGAGGGCTCAAAGTGGGTACGATGAGAGATGCTATAGACCTGCAGGGTACCTTGCAAATACAATGTGTTTTCTGGGGTGTATTACTTGCATGTTATGTGCGTGGTCTGTGCTCATTCCCATGGCAGCCGTGGCAAGCGAAGTCAGGTGGTGGGTGCCTTCTCAGGGGCAATGAAATTGAATTCTGCCTGATACCTGATGGTTGACAAATTTTGGTTTAGTAAATTGTAAACTTGTTGCTGGTCTGTGTATCAGCTTGATGATAGTTCTTTATTATGGCTTTCACTAACCAATCTGTAACTAACTGTGGTTGTTTGATTACAGAGGGAACATCCCCACGCTAAACAGGTATGGTACTTGTCATCTTTTAAAATTTGAAACGACAGACTAGAAAGAAGTAGCCTAATACTTAATGTTTTAACATGTTTTGTTTTAGTGCCCTAACCTTTACTTGGGAAGCTCTCAAACATAACTCCTCTTTTTCCTTCCCTTTTCCTCTCCCTTTGTCTCAAACATGTTTTCAGCTTTTCTTTGCCCTTTAAAAAAGCTTTGCATGCAGCAATCTTTACAATTAAATTTGCCAGGTGACTTGGCTCATCTGCAGTATGGTACACAGCAAACTTCTAGCAGGATGCTGTTTCCAGGGTCTCTTGTTTGGAACTGGATTCCCTCTGACAGGGTGTCACAGTGAAACAGGCAGATACTCCTAGCCGATAGCATACCTGTTGCTGCTCTGGTTTCTTGCAACTAGCTTAGAATTTGTCAAGGCTGTCTGACCTCCCTCACACCATAGATGAATCTACATCTCAAACAGCTGACAGCATGTTTTGTTGTGTTTCAGACGCTAATTTTTCCTCCCGTGTCTCAGTTGAAAAGTATTTCTTGTTTTAAATAATACATGAAAAATGTCTACTGTCTTTTTGTTTAGTTACTGTTCTGTGGTAGTTTTTGTATTAGTTGTAAGAAATGTACACCAAGGCATGTCCTGAAAAATTTTTCTCTTTCAAAACATGAATACCTATTATTTATTACTGCTTACAAGCCTGTTTAGGGAAAAATAGTAAAAATGGGCTTGAAAGTCTCATGGCTCTTAATCAGAGTTAAATTACTGAAACATAGAGTGACTTTAAACGTGGAGAGCTATTAATCAAACTGATGCTTATTTAGACTTGTTAACAGTATACTTAGAACCATATCACAATGGTTTCCTGTACGTGGAAAGACAGAAATCTTAGCAAAGCCGGTAGGTAGCACTGTCAGCAGCCCACAGTCTGTCCTGGTTCTGTGTGGTGCCAGCAGTGCCGGAGCCAGCGTGGCTGGGCCCCTGGTTTGCCACCGGCGTCTGGTCCAGCACAGCAGTTGAGCATCTTTTTGACTTCACAAGTTGTAAATCAAGCATGTGCTGTGCTGAATTGGCACCTTGATTTTTATTTATTTTTTTTTCCCCCCACTGCCTTCTGCCTCCTGTTGTGACACCAGTTGGGGAGGACAGAAACTTAACTTCATTAATGTCTTCCTAAGCCCCGGGGAGAGCAAAGCAAGTGAGAGCGAACTGTTGCTGTGTCACAGAGCACTGCCGCGTGCCAGCTCGGCATCTCTGTCTCTTCAGAGATGAAGGTCTCACCATGTTGCAGGGAGCTTTTGAAGTAGGTCCCTCAGTGAATTAAGATGACTCTGTAGCACAGTTCAAAAATTAGAAACAATTAGTGTAGGGAAGGCAAAACCCAATTCTAGTAACTAGGGAAAGGCTGTCTAGTTAGTTGTAGAATGCTTTTTGTTCGCTGTGAGAAACTTCCTCTGCTAGTCCTGACCATAACATTGTGGGTCTTTAAAAAAAACATAATAATAATAATAATAATAATACCCCAAAGTAACACAAACTATTTCACAGCTGGTGTGTGCTGCCATAGCAGTTGAACTGCATGAGAACTCAGTGATCCTTTAATGTATTCAGGATCTTGCCCTCTGCCAGGAAAGAATGCTGACCTTCAGTGAGCGGTGCTCCTGCTTTAAAGTGTCTTAGTGCCTTCCTCTGAGCTTGTGTAAATCTGTTCCAGTCCTCCTCATTTAAATAAGGAATTGGTCCTATATGAGTGATGTGTGTACTGTGGTGTAGCTCCGTGCTTGGAACAGCAGACATCAGGCATGAGTATGGCAGTAGTAAGTGTCTGGAGCTCTGCCTTCCTTGCTCCTTAAGATAGATGTGTTCTGTGGCCAACTGCTTGTATTTAGCAGCTGCTACCTTTTAGCAATGAAAACTGAGCAAAATAAATGTGATGGGGGAGTTGCAATATTTTTAAACTGTAGATTAAATTAGGTGGAAGAGCACGTTAATTTGGTCAGCAGTTAAAGTGGAAGGCACTGTAATAGGACTTTATTTAGGGTAGGAATACTAGTGTAAGACTATAGAAAACCCCGTTTCCAGTATAGAATTTTAGAGAGGTTACTGTACCACACTGCATTTGAGGAGCATGAATTATAGTATGACCAGAAAAAATGTGGAAGCAATAAGATAATATAGCTCATTTGTAAAATTTACTAAGTCTTTAAAGTGTCAAAACTTAGAATTATTGCTGTTTATCTCAGCATTCCACCTGTAAAGCAAACCATACATACAGGAGGAAAAATACGTTCAGCTTTGCGTAGTCATAATTCACCTGTCATCACAAGAAACTCCTTAAGAAATACTTGTTTTAAAGGGTTATAACATTATTTCCTAACTCTGTTAACTGTTCCTGTACACTGGGACAACGTCCAGGTAAGGGCATTAATGGCACCAGAGGCATGCCAGCGTTGCAGGGACTTTGGAGAAGACAGCATGGCAGGTCTGGTGTGCTGAAGAATCTAACAAATCATGCCACAGTTACATTGGACAAACAGCCACGCTTCACGTGGTCAAAGCATACGCACACGCACGAGTCTTTTTCCAGTGATATTCTTCTCTCCCTTGTCCCTACTAACTGTGATCTTATTGAATTGCCGTTTAGAATGTCCTTCTCTTCCAACCTCAATCACTACGGGATGGTCCACGTAGCTAGCGTGAGTGATGTGCTGCTAGACAATTCATTCACTCCACCGTGCCAGCGGATGGGTGGAATGGTCTCCTTCCGCACATTTGAAGATTTTGTCAGGTACGGGGGGAAGGGTGATGGTTGGTTGTGTTGCCAGCTTCCTAGGTTGGGCCCAAATGGAGCTGGAGAAAATCTTTGCCTTGTTTAGAGTCAGGTTTAAACTGGTCCTGAGCTTGTTTGCTGAGTTTCTGGAGTTTCAGGTGGAAGTTTTTGAACCCCCTCGTCCGTCTCCTTGAGATAACTGAAGGTTTCAGACTGCTGTAAGAGCAGTTTGCAGCCAGAAGGATCAGCATCTTGAATTTCTGCTGATTGGAGATAATTTGCAAATGTGCTGATTTCTTCTAACGCTCTTGTTCATGCATATATACATGGGAGGATGTGTTCTTCATGCTTTCAACCTTCTGGGGTAGGCAAAAAAACCCAGCAGAGCCCATGGCAGTCATGAGGGCCTGCAGCCATAAGATCTCTGGCAGGTGTTGGAGTATCTAGGCTCTGCTTTGGTTTGAGGAGTGGTGGAGGCGTTGCTGCCTCGTCTTTTGAGTTTCAGTCCTGCAAAGGGAAGGAGTCTTTTTCTCTCTCTCCCCCCCTTAGCAATGTGATTTGTGGATTTTAGTGCTATATGCTTTCAGTGGGCTAGCGGCAGTCTGTCGATGACTAATATTTCTCTGGTGTATTTCAGAATCTTTGATGAAGTGATGGGTTGCTTCTGCGACTCTCCTCCTCAGAGCCCAACCTTCCCCGAAGCTGGCCACGCTTCCTTGTATGATGAAGATAAGGTACGGTAGTTTGTTCTCTTGAGATTGCTCTCAAGTTGGAAACAGAAGGCGTGCAGAATGCCGCAGTGACTGCAGGCTAGACACTTTTCACTAGTTGGAGTGCTGGAAGCAGGAGTTAAGAGCTTTATGTATTTATGTACGTGATTTGTTTGCTTGTTCCACAGCAGGTGATTCAAAGTAGGTGGCCATTTTCTGACTCTGTTCCAAAACTACGGCAAAGTCTCTTACTTTCCATGTAAATTTAGTTTGTAGCTTTTAACATCAGTACAATTACTGGATCCGCAGCAGCCTAACTGAGAGTTTAGACTCATGATTCAGTTTCCAGACCTTCTCTGCACATCAGGATGTTGAACTGCATATTCAGCTGCCTTCACCTGAAGTCTAACTGGCTGTGTTTTTTGTCTTACACCCTTCCTAGTCAAGTTAGGTCCTGATTCTTCCCTCTGTTCTACCTCAGAACTGTTCTTAGGAGGAAAAGATGAGAGGAACCCCTTAGTTTTTGCACTGATGTGGAGAAGGGGTGTAGAAGCAGCAGATGGTTTATAATCCTTAGTGACGACTGAAGACCAGTTTCCCTTAGAGACACAGGTAGCTGCTCCACTGCTCTGTCCTGCCCCAGCAGTGGGTAGCTCTGTTGGAATACAGTCTGTGTCCAGAGTAGGGCTTGGTTTTCAGCTGATCCATTGATCTGCATGTGTGTAAGTACTGTAGCCTTGTTCCAGAATATTACCGTCACCCTTAATGTCCTCAGCTCTCTCTCTACCTCTCCCTCACCTCACCAAGGATAATTTCCTGTTCATACTCAGCTTTTCACAGTGAACTGCAGGCTCTTAGATGCTAAACTTGTCATTTCTCAGAGCTCTAATGTAATTGATGCTTCCACATTGTTTCATTTGGTTGTAGATATGAAAACACACATTGTTTTGCTCCTACGCTTTGAATTTGCTTAATTTCATTACTTTTCTTGATGCCAAAGTCCTCTAATGGCCTGCCTGTACTGCATCTTGTAAAGAGAGGACCTGACCCTGCATCCTTTCTGCATCCAAATGAAGCACACTTGAGTTAGCCTGGTCAGATGTGACCGTCAAATTGGATTCTGCAGATGAAGAAGGAGAATGTTTGTGAATGTCAACTCTTCCTTTTGTGAAACTGCAAATTTGTGAGGCTGCTTGGTCCAAGGATTTCCCTCACAGTTTTCCTTGGTTTGCAGTGTGCTCTGCTGAGGTCATTTTTCCCTGGGGCATCTGTATTTTAGAGTTGTGTTTGGGGAGCCGCTTCTGAGCGCTCACAGGTGTTAAGTTGTTAACCATTTATTTATGGGGAATATTTTCTTTAAATTGCAGACTGCTCGCGAGGAGCCCATTCACATCCTTAATGTTGCTATTAAAACAGACAGCGACGTTGATGATGATGGGCTGGCAGCCATGTTCAGAGAGTTCACGCAGAGCAAGGTAAGTTGCCTTGATTCCCTCTCTGGAGCTGTGTGATTGTGCAGGACAGTTCTGTCTGCTTTGCAGAAAGTCAGTGTATTCCTCATTTTTTTTGTTTGCTTGTTTCAAAACAAATAAATGCAACAGTTACATCCTTATTTTAGCCCATCTAAACCCTTACCACTTCTTTGGATGTAGCTGCACCTTTCTGAAGCCTCCAGGTCATTGTTTCTCTTTGCAGTGCATTCTAATCCATGAGGTCAGGACTTCTTCCCTCTAATTTTTGATAGAGTAAAAGACCTTTAAGGTTTTAAATGCATCAGGTCAATATTCAGTGTCAATCTCCAGATCCACTGAAAAAATGTGCTGTATCCCTCTCCCTGGTGGTGAGGAGTTATGAGAGTAACAGAGGCACAGAAAGCGACATTGAAATGGCCTGTATTTTCTGTATCATGATAGTCTTAATGCAATTAAAATTTGTTCTCCTTGTTGTTGGCATACTAGCATCACCTAGTATGATATTTCTGGCACGAGGTGGAACTGATTTGGTGTGCTCTGTTGCTCCTTTGTAAGTATGGAATAGACTTTAGAGTACCAAATGTTAGTCCTGTGGTCAGCTGTGAGACAACACGGGTTGGGCATAGGGTTGGGGATCCCCTCCTCGTCTCCCCTCTGGGGTCTGCCTGCACTTGCTTTTCTGGTCGGCGTGAAGAACTTGGGTGTGAATAGCCCATCAGGCACTGGGACCTGCTGCATCCGTGGGACCTGCAGTGACTATGGGAGGACTGAGCGAGTAGTTTCTAACTTCCCTTCCCAGTGTGGGAGGTGGTAATACATTCTGCAACAATGAGGGGTTCCCGAATGGGGCTGGTATCCACGCGAATTCAGCAGCTGTCTCTTTAAGCAAAGAAAAGAATCAAATATAAAAATTAAAACTAGTTCTGCTTTTCATCTGCTTGATCGTGCTCCAGGCGTTTTATGGGAGGGGATAAAAGGAAAGAAATAAAAAAAAAAAAATTCCAAAACACATTAAACTATCAAATAGGTTGATCCAAATTGTCCAAATAATCTTCTAGTCCCAGCATGTTGTGTGTGTTTTTTTTAATAGAAATTAGGATCATATACTTGTAAATGACTTGTGGAGGAGATTGAGGCAGTCAGTGTAAATGGAGTTTCTCCAGGTGCTGATGGCTAATCGCTCTGTAATAGCTGTGGACTTGCTGTGAGACCCACATTATTACGATGTAATCAGAATCCTGTTGCTATGCTGTTATTGTCTGCCACTTGTGGAATTTTAAAAGCAATAACAATTTTTGCTTTTTAAATCATGGCATTATTAAAGTTATTTTCTTCCTCTTGCCATGAATATAGTCACTGATGTTCATTTTCAAAGGGCTTAACCTTAGTAAAACATTTCAGTCTGTGCTGAAAGGGGTTGTTTTGTTCCTGGTCTAGCTGAGTTCTTTCTTTTTTGTTCTTTTTTTTTTTTTTCCTTTGCTTTTAAATTGGAAAACAGAGGAGAAAGGAAAAAGTTTTAAAAAGAGGAGCGGAATTATGAAATCTTAACACTTTAAAAGACCAGTGGTGTGGCAAATACTGATGGCAGCACTCATTTGAAATGTGGCTTAGTGGAATTTGATAAAGAAGCAACCAGAACGGATATTCTCTCATCTATTTGAAAAAACTAAGTGACACCTATCATTTATCACCTTTGTAATATTGACACATCTGTCCTTTGGTCTGGGTTGTCTGTGTGCTTATTTTGCCAAAATCAAGTATGCGCTACGTTCTTCTTGGGTAGTTCCTTTAAAACTTATTTTCCATCATTTTCCATGGCCTTACCATGTCTACGCTGTACTCCCTTCAAAAAGGAGTCTTTGCAAAAAAGACCAACTTGGGCTAATGAAGAAGAGTATTTCCTGCAAGACTTGTATATGACCCTTCTGCTTTACTCGTTAGCAAGGCTCCGCTGGAACGCTGCGACTCAGTTACTTACCTCTTCAGACTTCATGTATTTGCTTATGTGTGCTACTAGATGATCATCGGATGAGAAGTCTTAGCTCTGAGTAGCCTGAAGGATGAGGAACTTACAGCGTAGATGCAGGAGGATCTGTAGAGCTTTTTCAGTTCATAGAAGACTTTGACATGGTTTTGATGTGTTGTTTTTCTGTTAATCCAGTCACCTGATTCCATACTTGCCTTTTTACAGAAATCAGTCCTGATTGAACATGGGATTCGGAGGCTGACTTTCCTTGTAGCACAAAAGGTATTTTGATATCTCTCATGCTGCTCAGAGCTCTTTGGTTTCTAGCTCATAATAGCATTGACAGTTGATGTGGGTTTTTTCCCCAAGTTAAATGCTGTGTTAACTATATTTAGTTCTCTCTTCACTGTTTTTGTTCTCTAAAATTTGAGATGGTTTTGATGAATTCACTTAAAATTAATTTACAATTGTAAACAATCTTAGCACCTCTTGTATTCTTGAATTAATTAATTTTTGATTGTAATCCTAATTGCTAGCTTTCTTCTGCTTTTTTTTTTTTCTTGTCTTCCTGTGTCTGTATGTTTCGTTTATAAGGACTTCAGGAAACAGGTCAACTATGAGGTGGATCAGAGATTTCATGTAAGTAAAAAGGGCCTAGAACACAGTGGTATTCTTGGCCAGGAGACACATAAGTGGCTCTGGGCTTCTCGTTTGGTTCTTAGTCAGGCATTTCGTGCCAACATTGGTGTCAGAGTTCAGTGAAGTATTTAAACACGCATCTAACTTCAAATACAGGAGTGGGCTTTCTGCATTCATGTGCCAAAGTCTCTCTCATTACCTTGCTGAACTCTGGACTCCCACGTTAATAAAGATTTTGTTTGTTTCAGTGTTGTTTTCTATTCTAAAATGTAATCATACAATGAATTTTTTTTATTTCTTAGGTAGTGTGGTGATTTTTTTTTTAGGCTTCTTACTGATTTTAAAATAACTTAGAGGAGTTATTGAAGTGACTTGTTAAATTCTGCATAATGACTTAGTGATGTGGAAAATGTTTGATGCTCTTACTGCTAAGAATTACTTCTTTTCCCCAGGGATTGGGCATAAGCGAGGGTTAGTTTAGCCCTGTTTTCAAGGTGGTAATGTAAGGCATAAAACAGATTTTTATCCCTTGCGTATCTACTTTACAACTCTGGAAGTTATTAGGAGTCTTGAAAGTGCAAGAAATTCATCCTGTGCTCAGCACACCTGGTTTAGCAAGCTTTACGAAAGGAAAACGAGTTTATAAATCGGCAAAACTAGTATTTGAACAAACGTGGGTATCACCACATGGGAATCACTGCCCACAGTACAGGCAGGGGTATGTGTCAGTCAACGGCTTATGTAGGAAACTGGACTCTTTGGAGAGGTGTTGGGACCTTAGGCAAGAAAGTCCAGGCTTTAGATTTAAAAAAAAGAAAGTTTTAGAGAACTGAGCTGATACTTGGAGAACGAAAGATAGAGTCTATGAATAAGCACTGTAGAATGTGTCAGTGGTCAGAAAGGAGGCAAAGAATAAAAGGAGTCATCACAAAAAGTTTTCCCTGCCCCGCTGTTTAGAGCGATGGACTGTTTAGGATGCTCCTAGTTCCTAAGCACGGTATCACGGAGGCAGCACGGTATGTCATCTGTTTGCAAAGTTTGTAGAGTACCTCTGGGATCTTCTGCCAGTGTCAGTCTCTATTACTGTCTCCTATTCTATTCCGTTTATTGCTGGACCAACTATTAACTTAGCCAGGGCCTGGGCTTGGGTTTGTTTTTGTTTTAATTACAGTCTATATAATTAGTTCCCAGCATGTTGAGGTAATAGAGAGTTGCTCCAGCAAGCTTCCAATTTCCTCATCTCATTAGGTTTTTAACGTGATTATTAGTATAATAATCAACTATGATGATTTCTGTTGTAGCTTTTCACATTCTGTGGTTTGCAGGGTGTCTTGATTGGCTAATTTAGGCAAATTATTTTGATTGTCTTGATGATGGTTGGTTGATTAGAACACAGCAGGGGTATAATTCTTCTGCCTAGGAAATGGAGCACTCTTTTGGAGTTTGGTACCAGAGCACTGAGAATTTTTGTGTGTGTGCACATCTAATTATTATATTTGCCCACAACACTAGTCAAATGCCTTGAAAACAATTACATTAGTGATGGAATGAGCATGGATGGTGTTAGGAGAAACTGGCAGTGTGCAGAGGAGGACAGGTAGGAGGGATTTGGAAGAGAAGTGAGGAAACATGGAAGTGGTTGTTTCCTTAGTGTAGAGCTGATGCTCGTCGGCTCACCTAATACGCCCATTGCCTGAACTTTCAGGCAGCATTTCGTGTACTGCTGGCTAGTCTGGAAGACACACTCCAGGCAAGCACAAGCTATTTTGCTCAACTGAGAGTCATCAGGTGAAGTTCTGGGGACTGTTTTTTATAGGAGGTAAGGAAGAAGACTAGCTAGAACTTACTTCTAGCCTTAAAAGCTGTGTTGCTCAGTGGAGCCTTGTACTCTGTCACCATGCACTGGTTGTTGCGCCGAATCGAGCTGGGGTCGGAAGTCTTTCATTGATAGCGAAATGTGATTCAGAAATTCAGTGACTCCAGGTCAGACACCTTCTTTTCTTCGTAAGGCAATTCTGGCAAGTTGTGTCTGCTCTCTCAGGTCACCTTCAGCATAAATGGCTGGTTTTCTTGTGTTGGTGCAAAGCATTGACAACAGTTCCTCCACCCAGTACAAGTCCAGTTCCACGGAAATGAATGGCTTTGCTCGAATGGAACTGGAGGGATAGGCAGAAGGATGCTGTCTAGTCTGTCGTCTTCTAAGACACGTGCAATATGCCACAAAACTGCAAAGCCCTTACAGTTTGCTAGGGTTTTATCTGTGCAATCAAAGAGAAACCTAATCATGTTTGGGGGATTTTTGTAGAGTACTAATACATGAGAATAAAGTTATTTGATTACAATTCATAGTTTTCCTTGGGAAGAGAGTATTTCTAGCAGTAACAGTATGAAGAGAGCTTTAGAATACAGATCACTGTTTTGTGTACATCTGCTCACATAATGGAGTGTTAATATCATTGTATGGCTCCCAAACATTTCCACAGTAATCATAATCATAATAGAACTAGAAGACATTTCCCACTACTGTCCGGATAGTTCCGTGTTGTTGTCTGTTAATAATTGACAATAATAATCAAAAGCCAATCAAGTAGCCTCTGTGGCATTAGCAGTGAAGACAGGTTTACACTACCTCTGCTGACTTCTTGAGGGTAACTTGATTTTCCACCATCCTTTGTGATGTTGAAAAAGTCGCTTGTAACAACTTCTGTCACGTCCTCTGCTGTGGTGCTACCCCGGGTCTGGCCCGTGAGCACTCTGGGTAGATCAGGTGGCTTACTTTTGGAGGGCTAACATCACTGTTTTTATTTTCAAACAGAGGGAATTTCCAAAGTTCTTTACGTTCCGTGCCCGGGATAAGGTAAGTTGTATCTTCTTAATACTTTTCTTTAAGTGTTGGCTTTATCCTTCTTTCATGTAGCTGTTCCTTGCCAGTCTAAGAGGGTGGGAGCCCCTTCAGCCCGGCGGCACTGCCCAGTGCAATATTTTCCTCCCTCGCTAGGCCAGTTGTCTGCACACGCAGCAATTGCTGTCAGTGGCAGCGATGCATCTCTGATACTTGGGGATAAAAACTTGTGCATTTGGAAGCCTGACCAGAAGCTTCTGCTCATGCAGATTTTAGTCGCGGTGTAACGAGGAGTGTTGGAAGCAGTACAGTGATTCAATACCAAACTTTCTGGCTTCTGCAAAAGGGAGGGGTTGGGGAGGTGAGGTTGAGAACTTGCTGGTTTGCAATTTGTCTTCTGCTCTCAATATTTCAGCAATTTCACCACAGCTCTTAGTGCTAAGGATTCTGCCTGAGATAGAAAATTCTGGGTTGGATTCATTTCGATTTTTAGTTTTTTAATTAAATATGACACTTCATAAGGGGTGTTGTCTAGTTCTTCCCATCCTCAGCATTTCAGCTTCTTAACCCACCTTCCTCTTTTAACCCTTTTCTACCTGTGTGATGCTGGGTGCCTCTAGTTCGAGGAAGACAGGATTTACCGTCATCTGGAGCCAGCTCTGGCTTTTCAGCTAGAGTTGAACCGAATGCGAAACTTTGATCTCACTGCCATTCCGTGTGCCAATCACAAAATGCATCTCTACCTGGGAGCAGCTAAAGTTGAAGTGGGAACAGAAGTGACAGACTACAGGTTCTTCGTGCGGGCCATTATAAGGCATTCCGATCTAGTTACCAAGGTGAGTTTTGTCACCCGCGCGAGGTCTCTTTCCAAGACAGCGTATGAAATGCTAAGTCATTCTAGGAACCCGCGTGCGAACATATTACCTGTGTAGGGTGGGGGGGTGTGCCCTCTCCGCTGGTGTTGGCTCGGCAGAAGCATATCTTCGAAGACCTAGTATTCCTGTGCTTCAAGGGATTTTTCTGTGGCCCAAGCGGATAGTCAGAAATCCTTCATTTTGGGGCAACGGTTGTTTCTCTGTGTTTCTCCTGCAGTACTGCAGTAGTGGTTTGCCCTGTCTAGTTTCGGATTTATGCTGACCTAACTAAGCGAGGGCACAACTGAGCTGGGTATGTGAATTCAGGCAGAGGGAGTACTGGCTCTGTGATTGTGATGAATCTGTTTTGGGGTCACACATCCTGCTGAAACTAATGTAACCTATTTTCTCAGTCAAGTCTTTCTGCAGTTTTTCAAACACTGTATTCTTGGGCTGTGATTTTTGAGTAGAAAGTAAATTATTTGTTGACAATATCTGGCAGGAAGCGTCCTTTGAGTATCTGCAAAATGAGGGAGAGCGATTGCTTTTGGAAGCCATGGATGAGTTGGAGGTGGCATTTAATAACACTAATGTTCGCACTGACTGCAATCACATCTTCTTAAATTTTGTGCCTACGGTCATCATGGACCCGTCGAAGGTATGGTCTCTTCCCTAGCTCTGAACTGTTGTTTTTTCTTGGGCTTGACTCAACAGAATGAAATGGTTCGTTGGTGCCTTTTATGCTGTGTAAGTGCACCTGTTGATTGAGTATGTTTTAATACCATTTGGTGAATGATGTGCAGTTTCTACTAGCTATTTTATAGCAGAAAGCACAAGAAATTGGGGACCAGTATTAGAAGTGGTGACACGAGGGTTGGTTTAGTTACTCTACCAATACTGGAGTTATGCTTTTCAGTAAAGAAAACAGCGTCACTGATAACTAATGGATGTCTCTAACTCACGATTGCTTGTTGAGCTGCTAAACCAACTTCTCTTCAAAAGCAGAGAGAATACTTTTTATTTTAGCTAGTTAAGGCAAGCAGTTAGTTTGCTTCACATTAGGAACCTGTTTGGCAGTGAGGAAGGGAGAAAGCTTTGTCTTTTCTTCCAATCTATGAATAAATATTAAATGTAAGTTTTCAGAACTAGCAGAGCTCGTGTTTTTAGTAGAGTAACACTGTCCTTCAGGCAATGCAGCTCACCTCCTCTGCGGAGTATTAAAAATATGTTTTGTATTTGAAACTAAACTTATTTTTTCATTATGTGTTTGAGAAAAACAATTTTAATAAGGAAATAGCTTTAAATGCTCTTCTGTTTCTTACAAAAGTCCAGATTCTATCCAAATAAAATGTGAGATAAATCATGAACTCAAAAAGAATTTGTAAATTCAGCTACAAAAAAGTGCCTTATTTTCATTCTCTGATACAAAACCAGAGATCAACATTGTAAATAAATGAACATTAAGCTTTGTAGATGCATAAATGAAAGTGTTTAGGCATAAAGCATGTTTCTGGTTACCAGAACCAGCACAAAGAAAGTCCCAAATAAACTGTAAAGGCTGCATTTAGTTGGAAATGAACATTCTGTTCATGGTTACTGAAAGATGAGAGCTGACCTTTCCTTATGAGAATAACTGAAAGTTTAAAAAGATGAATTGGTTATCAAAATAAGTATCTCTTGCTTGCTGACTTTTAAATCATGATTAAAAATTGGGGGCTTAAATTGCTTTTGAATAAACCCTCTGTTGGCACATCCAAAATCTTTAGTTCCCAGGAAGTTCAGAAGAAGCTGGGATATTCAGCCCCTGGAAGTTAGGCTGCCCTCAGATGCGTACCGTGACTTTTCCCTGAGCTTCTGTGGAAAAGAGACTTTTTATTTTTTGAAAGAATGTTAAAACCAGCCTATAAATTGCCTTCTTTTAATATGCGCTATTTGCCAACAGTAGTATATTATAAAGTTTAATAGAACACCAGAAGGCCAAGCTCCAAGTAGTAATTGCTTTGTTGATTTAAAGCACCGTACCGCGTGTGCGGTGAAACATGATTATTGTGCATATAAGTGCTACATAACTGTTTGTCAAGAATTTCCCTTTCCCACATTTTGTAGTTCTTAGCTGTGAGCTATGTCTGCAGGCAGAAAGGTAAACGAAGGGGAGGGCAGCAGTGGGCACGCTGTGCTTGGCTGGGGTGCGATGTCCCGGGAGGAAAAAGGGATGCGGATCCAGCACTGTCCCTCTACCTCAGCGGTCCCCAGGTTGAGTTCAGGTCCTGCCTCTCTCGAGGCACGTTGGGATGTGAACGAACAGGCCGCCGAGGTCCCACAACGGCGTTGGGCACATGCTGCTGCTTGGTGCTTCCATTTCTCCTCTCCTGCAATGTTCCCCCCGCACGCTGGGGTGCCCCTTTGAGCAGGACCTCGCAGCAGCGGGATGGAGGAGTGGCAAAGCGGTGGATGTGTCCAGGAAGGTGAGAAAAATTATTCTTGTGTGTTTTAAGATCGAAGAATCCGTGCGGAGCATGGTGATGCGCTATGGGAGTCGCCTGTGGAAACTCCGCGTCCTCCAAGCCGAGCTGAAGATCAACATTCGTTTGACACCGACTGGGAAGGCAATTCCCATTCGTCTCTTCTTGACCAACGAGTCGGGCTACTATTTGGACATCAGCCTGTACAAAGAAGTGACAGACTCCAGAACAGGGCAGGTATGGTTCCGTATGGCTCCACGGGCTGATGAGCAAATTATTCGTGGGGGACACATTAGACCCGATAAAGCTCTTCCGTGATTTGTGGTGTTTTCAGGTAATATAAAATTGCCATTCAGCTTTGCCAAAGGAAGAAGAACGTAAAGATAATTTTGCAATAGGCGTGTAGGCGTGCAAAATGTAATCAATTATGTAAAGTGCATATCTTCTAATTGTTTTCAGTCATTTGTACATCTGTTTTCCTCTGTGGCAGAGTGCTCAAAAAACTAATAGAAGAGTAATCACTGTTGGTGCTCATCCTGTAGGTCGTAATAAAAAATATTATTAATTATACGTTTCCCTGAGTAGACAGAGAAAATCTGTGAACTTGTCTTTTAAATTCTAAAGATATAGGGAATGACCTGGGTAGGATGATAAAAATTATTGAAGGTGCTTTTATATCATTTTTATGAAGCATAATGGGCTCTTTTGTAATGGTTGTGGCTATTCTGGTATTTTTGCTTTTCATGGGATAGGAATAGTGTGGTTAATGGAAATACCTACATATGCTAAAATACATGGAGCATAGGAAGCATGAAAAATATTTAAATGCAGAAATGTTTACATCTGCCTCTGTAATAATCTCTCTGCCATGCAGTAGTAGCAGCAGAATAAATCATTTGGGCACTGCTAATGTTGAACACAAAGTGCTGAATCACCTTTTCTCCCCCTCTTCTCCATTTAAATTTTTCCAGCAAACTGCCTGGTCGTACAGTCCGTCCACTTCTGGAGATCCTAGAACAGATAGTGTCCGTATGTTTTACTTCACTTCTGCCTTTGAGTGGAGATGAGGAAAGAAAAGGACATTTTAATAATCTCCAGTAGCTGAGCTGAACATTTGAGTTTTGTTAGTCATTTGTGAAGGTCACCTTGCCTCTTGAACTCAGTCTCTGATGAGCTTCATGTTTTTAAAGCTAGGAGAATGCGCTTTTAGCAGCTTTTCCAATATTTGATTTTTTTTTTTTGACACCCCACTCCCTTGATATTAAACCAGTTCTATTAAAAAAAAATCATACTGATAGGAATTATTTCAATTACCTCTTTGAGTAGTTGGGAGGAAGGTTTGTCCTAAACTAATACCTTCAAACTTTTTAAGAAACTCTGTTAAATCTTCCTCCTCATGATGGAGGTTTATAGGACACGTTCAGATCTATGTGGTTTTTCCTGTGTTTTCAGAGGGTGATTTTGAACTTAGAATTCTTTAAAAAAAAAATTCAACTGCCATTGATGTGTGGGGTGCTGGGCACTTTCATGACTTCTGAAGGATGGAAGAAGACATTCATCATGAGAGAATGACCCCGATCTCTTGTTTTGCAGTTTCTGTGGTAGTGAGTGGTGATGCTCCGTGCTGACTTCTCCAGTTCCCACAGAACTGCTCAGAACCTTTCCAGGGATTTGAGGAGAATGGGGCCCCAAGTGCAGAACCAGATCCTAACCCAGGCGCTGTCACTAATACTTGTTACCCTGAATAAATATTTCTTCCATTGAAGAAGCTACTTCACAAAGCAACATTTGTGAAGACTGAAGAGAGCATGAACTATTATTTTTTTGATCTAAAAACTAAAGTAGGCTTTGCATACTGAATTTTATCTTTAGTGAAATTCTTCAATTAAATCACCTTCACTTAGAAAAAGATCTGCAGTTTGTAACATGAGATCTGATCACCATTCTGTTAAAAGCAGCCTAATTGTGTTGCTTCTGTCAGGCGTGTTTCTGTTAAGCAGCATTTGTGCAGCGTCGTCCCAGTTAAGCAGTGCTCCTCATGTTTCTTAGTTGAAATAGATTTCCTTCCGAGTCCTGGCTGAGTGGAATATATAGTGCCATGAAGCATGGCAGCTGATAATTCATGTTGCTACTCTGGGAAAATCTTTTAAACTTATAATATCAAAACTTCAAGCCAAATGACATATGCAAGTCTTGACCTAGCTTCCATGATCAGTCAGTGGAGATACGGATACCGTGCTGCTCGACTACATAAATAACAGAGTTCTCCTCCCTGCGCCCAGCTATCACAATCCATCGGCAGAGATACGGCGTCAGGGGAAATGCTGGTGGATGTGAAGTCATCTAAGTCACAGGCCTTTTTCTGTGGGGATGTGGCTCTGTTCACTTTGCTCTCTGCTGTGATATGATAATAAGTCAGTGATACTCGGATCTGTGCGGTAATGGTCCGGCGCTGTCTCCAAAGGGTAGTAACGCATGATGAAGCACGGTGTTCCAGGATGTGCAAGCATTAACGCATCTGTAGAGAAGAGAAACAAGCCTGATCAGTCTGGAACAGCCTGATGATTTTTTGTAAAATCCGGATGAGATAGGTGTATGGAACGAGTGGATTAAACTGTAATTGGTCGTGTTTTGTGCTGCAGATTATGTTCCAGGCATACGGGGATAAACAGGGACCACTCCATGGGATGCTGATCAATACCCCGTACGTGACCAAAGACCTGCTTCAGTCCAAGAGGTTCCAGGCACAGTCTTTAGGGACATCGTATGTCTATGACATTCCCGAGATGTTTCGGCAGGTAAGTGTTCTTAAGGCCCGGTGGGTTGTTCTAAACTTTGGTACCTGCAAAGCGCTTCTGTCAGTTGCCGTCCTTGCTTGTCAGGGAAAAAAGTGGCCTGGAGTGGCTAACAGCGGTCCCCTGGGGTCTGTACAGCTATGGGTTGAGTCTGCTTGGAGAGAAATGAGGAGTCCCGATACCCTGCTGCTGTATTTCCATTAATAAGTCAAACGGTAGAAGCTGAAATGTAAAACGTCTTGTGCTTCTTGTTTATGTTTCTTTGTTTTCCCACCCTGTTATCCAGCCTTCCTAGAGGGTTGGATGGGGCAGGGATGATAGTTCCTAGGATAGGACTCGTACATCGTTAATGTGTTAATGAGTTGCAGAATTGATTGTATATCTGACCTGCTGGTTCTATCCTGAATCGCATAATTTGAATTATGCTACTTTGGGTGAAATTGTGTTTCATGGATTAAATTCCAAAGTAAGTGATATCCACGGAACATTGTCAGTCAAACTGGGAAGAGGGATATTTCGGAGTGTTCTGTCTTGAATATTAAGTCACAGTGGAATGAATAAAAATATTTGCAGATGATATTCTTAACAAGAATTTATCCTTTTATCCTCTAGTCTTTGATTAAACTCTGGGATTCCATGAATGAACATGCATTCCTGCCAACACCACCGCTGCCTTCTGACATACTAACGTACACTGAATTGGTGTTGGATGATCAGGGCCAGCTCGTGCACATGAACAGGCTGCCGGGAGGAAATGAGGCAAGTTGCACTTTCTTTAACGCTACTTTTCTTTCCATGTCCTGCAGTACATTGTGTTTTGGACTAGGTTTGACAATTGTAATGAAAATTTACCAGCCAGGCACAAAATCTATTCATTCAGTCTTTCACAGATGAAATCTCTCTCTTGAAAATGAGATTTTTGTTTCATTAAAAATTAATAACTTCCATGCAATGGGTATTTTAACCTCCATAGTAAATGATGATTCCATTTCAAACCTGTGCCTATGCTGGTTTTCCTTCATAATTAAAAAGTGCTCACTCAGCTATTCCAGGTAACTGGAGTTTGTATTTGAGCAAAATATGTTTTACAAGACTAAATACAAATGTTTTCATTTGCTTAAGAAAAAAAAAAAAAAAACCAATTTTATGCTTTCCATTTAAATACTGGCCATGTGGTGTTTGTGCAGCACACCGGCAAGGTGTGTGCAACATCCCCCTCTAGTGAAGGATTTCCTTGAGACTAACGACCTGCTAATGCCATCGGGATAATAGAGTTACTCCTTGGACTCAAGCAGGAGGAGGCTGTACTGTCGCTGGCGTGTCGTTACATTAGCGAGCCAAAGGTTGCAGCATTGAAATGACTGGAGAATAAAGCTAACTAGTAGAAGATGTGTTAATTTGTGTTTGCCTAGGCTAGGTGGGATTCAGTAAGCGACTGTTCCTACAGGAATTTAAATTTGAATAGTTCTAAGCAGTGACGTAATTTATTTTTTTTTTCTTGGCATCATTGAACTAGCACCATCCTTTTACTAGGTATGGAACTTAAGATTTGCAAAAGCTCTGTTCAAAAACAAGTATAGTGGTGAGAGGAAGTGTGGGTTTTCATCACTATTTACTGCATGTGTCTTGTCAGGGGAAGGTTTTGAATATGATGGTTTCAAATTGAACCTAATCAGTAAATGGTGACTATGGGAGCACTACGTCCTTGTCTTTTGCTGGCCTATAGGAGAAATGTTTTAACTAGTATAATTACACCTGAAATGAGCTGTTCCCTGCGTTCTTAGCAAAAGCTGAGACTGCGGTGCTGTGGAGGCTTATGCCATCATCTTTCTCTCTTTCTCTGCTCTCATTCAGCGTTTGAGTGGATGGTGACTGGGGAAATAGCAAAGTCCCTCAGGGACGTAGCTCTGTTCTTGCTGAAATTACAAGCACAGAGCTGCCTGGGCATGAACATGTAGTGTTTACTCTGCCAGTATGAATACAAATAGTCTTATTATAAGAGATTCTGTACCCAAAGACCACCAAAAAAAAAATTAGGAGGTTTTTTTAACCCTTGCTACACTCAGTTGTGCTCAATCTGAAAAGAAATTTCATGGCTGTTGCGGTGTGCCTAGTGTTGTTATCTAATGCGCGGCCTCTGTGGCTGTTACGCCGAGGGGTTGACTCACTGGCAAGCGGGATAAACAAGGGGAAAATACGATGTTTTCCCCACATTTTTCAGTCTGGCTGCTGAAGATTGCTTCTTGTGGAGGCATACAGCAGACTCTAACCTGCTTTTTGATGACTTCCCAGAAGCGAGGTGAGGGCGCTGGCCACAGAGGTGACATCCCAGCCCAGGGTCCAGGTCCTGAGGAAGCCTAGCGAGCGGTCAGACCGAGGAAACGCTGTGCATCCCCAGAGCGGCGTGCAGCTCGTGGCTGGGAGCGCTGAACTGTCAGCCCGGCCTGGCTGCGGCTGGACGAGTTGCTGTAGGACCACGTGCAGCTGGAATGAGGTTTGAGGCTTTGGTATTGAATTCTGTTACCAATAGCCAGTGCAGACAATGGCGCTCATTCACAGGTGAGAGCGGTCAATCGGAGGAAGAGGTTCCAGCAGCAGTCTGAAGGACAGCTGACATTCAGGATGTGACGAGCTGCTGAGCAGATTCATTCCTCCGTGCTGCACTTTTATCTGGATGAGCTGACTTTAGGCTTTTATGGTTTAATTCATTCAGCTGAGGAAACAAATTTTCACAAACGGGCACTCGAGTTTCTCTTTCCAAAGAAGATGGCTGCGGGGGTGGAGAAGGAAGAGACAGGATGCTAGATAAATTCAGAGCATAAGCCTTTTCTTTGTTAAGGCTATAAGTGGATCCATCCTGCTTTTTTTGAGAATCAAGTCTGCATAGCATCTGGGCAGGGAAATAACACCTCTTATCTGCCAGGAAGCAAAGATCCTTGGGGTAATCCATCTATGTGGCAGTAGCTGGTGGTATTGCATTGGAAGAGGAGACATGCCACAAGGAGCAGGAGAAAATATTAGTTGGTTCTGCACTTCTTCCAGTGGTGAACCATTGTCAAAATATGGCACATTTTGTTGGCTCTCTAAACTATCTGAATTTGTTAAGGAAGAGTTTTGTCCTCAGATGGATGTATTTGACTTCAAAATGCCAGAAGCCCATATACTCTGAAAATCATGTTAAAGGGGAGAAGATCCCTAAAGGCATGAGTACGGCGGGGAGGTCGAGGTTCCCAAGCTTTGCAGTGGCTTGGTAGCCTTAGTCAGAGTTTCCACTGCTTCGGTTTGTTCATATCCTGATAAGATGGGACTGCTTTGGGGTGCTGCGAGGATAATTTAGACAAACATGTTTTAAGAGTCTTTGAATTTCTACTTGCTAAGTCCTGGATATTATATCATACCACGTTACTGCAGTTTTGGTAGTAATGCTTGATGGTCAGCGCTGAAGGAGCCTCTTCCCTGGAGCTCCAGAGGTGTGAGCTGTTCCCAGTTCAGAGGGGTGAGAGTGCTTGTAGGAACGTTCAAAGTAAGTGTGGTGATTTTATTTTTTTTTTCCCCAAAGCTGCTGATTTTCTGAATCCAAAGTCTTTTGAGAGATTGTACATCATGTCTTTTTTACTAAAGAGGAAATTTGTGTTGAAAACTTCTGACTGTGGTGAATATAGCTGCTGTTTCATTCAGTTAGGTTCCTATTACTGTTCTACTTCTTTTAGATGAAAGACTTAAGCACAGGAATTCCCCATGGCAAGTGAGTGCCTTACCATCGTGGTATCAGCTGTTTGGAGGTAGGGCTTGTCTTTCCTGGTGGAGCTGCGCTGCACAGTATGAACGATTACATTTTCTCTATCTGAAAAGGGGTCAAGACACTCTTCCTCTTACAGCATTCAGCTGAGCTGAGTGCCCTAATTGTTTTAGCTAGCAGGCAAAATTGAGAAACCAGCATAAAATCCAGGAGACTTGTGGTCAGTGTGTTCAGCTGGATGTCAACGACCGAAGTTACAATCCTTGCTCTAATCTGGGGCCGAGCAGGAGCGCAAAGCTGGGGTTCTCCTCTTGTCCTTGCAGAGTTTGGAAGCGGCGCTCTGGGCTAACCTGGCTAACCTGTCTGTGTTTTCAGGAAAATCTGTGAAATGGGAATTCTCAAGAACTTTCACAATACAAGAGGTTTTTCTCCGCTTAGCTCACGACCACTTCACGTAGCCCACCACCTCATTTGGCAGTAATTATCTTTTTGCTAGTAGTCTCAACAAAGAAGCCGAGGACTTAATGGACCGTGAAAATACAACTTGCTATTTATTCCTAGACAGTGCTTGCTGCTTCTGAGCAGAGGATCCCGTGTCTTGTCATGGCCACGCGAGGGAGCTTGCAGTGCTGCTGGCCCTGCGGCACAGAGGACATCTCTAACGGGGGCCTTTTTCCAACCCCTCGTCCGTTCAGTGCAGCCAGAGTTCTTCCTGAAGCACATCTGCTGCTTTGGACTGCAGACAGGATCCTGGATGTTGCCTGGAGCTTTCTGCTAGATGGTTTCTGTTCTGGACCCTTCATGTTAAGCTTGTGAACTGTGTCCTGGTCTCTAGTTACTCCTTGTTTTGGTGGGGTTTTTTTGGTTTTGTTTTTTTTTCTTTTGGTGTGTGTGTCCTCTATTACTAGTCTGGCAGCTTTGACACCTCTGCTCACATGTGAGACTTGTACCATAGGGTTTCAGTAAGCCAACACCCTTGACAAGACTGAATGTGCCACACTAAAAACTTGAGAACAGTTTGTAAATAATTCTCAGAGCCAGCAGGTACGGAAGGGAGCTGAAGAAGATGGTATTTTATCAGCAGAACCAAACACCAGTCGATAGCTCCCTTCTAATGGTCCTGAGTAAAGACTGACTAGACTTTGGGACAAATGGGGTATAATTTATTGTACCACTGTGAGCATACCAAGAACTAAGCACCAGAGGTGGATGCTCAGCCTGACTCCAGTCTCACTCTAAAGATAGACACAGACCGTTGAAATGTACAGAGTTTATATAGGTGGGAAGAAAAAAACCCACTTGTAGTTGTTTGTAATCTTAGACATTTTACTCTAAAATGTCTTTAAGAAGAAAAGTTCATACCACATCCTGGATGCTTATCTAGATTATAACACAAGACTTTTAACATTTCTTCTAATTTTTTTTAAATAAGTGGAAGCCTTTTTTTTTTTTTTTTTTTTGGTAGCACAATCTTTGGTGTTTCTGGCAAAAATCTTCACTGGGCGTGTTGGGTAGAGCTGCGTGATTGGGACTGTTTATGCCAATATTGGGAGGGATGGGTTGAAAGGATGCAGCTCCTCACCCTGTTTGGCAGTGCGAGAAGAGCTGGCGGCTCTGGGAGCCTTGTGCCCTGGCAGCTCACCTCCGTCCTGTCTGCCGTCAAAGCCTCGGGGTTTGCTCTGTGGTTACGTGGCTGTGCTGAAATGGAGAAATCTCTGGAAGAGTCTGAAATGGTGGGAACATAGAGAAGTGAACAGGGCTGGAGTTCAGAAGTGTACAGCAACTCACACGGTATTTAAAAGCATGTTGGTTGCGGTAGCTCTGCTGAAGATACGACCTGTAATGTAGTGACACCCTCTTCAAATGCCCGTTGAAGACGGCTTTGTTCCGAAGATTAGCATATTAGCTGAAATCTTAGTGTGAAAAGGTAATTCCCTCAGCCTGCTGGAGAACTCAATATATTACTTGTCATCCTTGAGCTGGGCATTCTGATGTATTTCTATAGCACGTTATGTATTTTGACTACAATTTACCGCGATCCTCTGGCACTAGGACTGCACCATCCCCTGATAAGACCCGACTAATCTTCAAGGACAAGGAGAGAGTGAGTGTAAGGAGTGCCTGCAGCAACACCCCACCTTCCCCTTCATCTCACTCTCGTGCAGGGTCCATGTAAAATGTGTCATTTTCCCTATTGGCACTAGATGTCACAGTTTTTCCTTCTCCGTAGCATGAGGATCAGAAATAATCCATGATCGGAGCTGTTAGCTGGAGCGTTGGCAGGCACCCTTTCTTGGGAACATGGGAAGGTTTGGCCAGGTGAAATTCAGGATGACAACGGGCAGAGGGCTGCTGAAACTCCACTTCGGCAGCTCCCTGGATTGCCTGGGGCTGAAAGGTGTAGCTAATGAATTTCATACAAGCAAAGCTTAATAGTTGAACTGCACGTTCTGCTTTGTCACCCTGTGTTCCTACATTTTATGACAGGCACGGGGTATTAAAACATCCGCTGGGCGACTGATGGTGGGTGGTAAGTACTTGAGAAAGAGCAGAGAACGGGTGATGCTGAAGTCAGTGAATTAACGCGAAGGTGAAGGAAAACACCCGTGCATCTTCTCCCCCTGCCCCAGCTCCACCACTAGTTTTCCCAGAGGTTACTGTAAAAATAGTTGTTTCTCTTTGGGTTTCCCAACCCTTCTTCTTGGTGAGTTTTGGGGACAATCCTGACCTGAAGGCTCTTCTGACAGTAGGAATGGGTTTAGGCAACAGGGAAGCTGGACAACTGTTTGTGCCGCACAGCAAGTGGTGTCTCCTCATCGGAAATATTCCTGATGCGGTTTCAGAAGGTGATCCTCCTTTGGCAGAATAATTTTGGCCCCTATCAACGAGCTGCTCGGAGGCCACAGTGAGACGTGGGGGTAGGGATCAGACAGAGCACGTTTTGTCATGGACCAGAGAGTGTTATTTTTAGTAAAAAGGTGGAACGTCTTGTGACAAGTGGAATATAATACAAATTAAAAGAGGGGTCCCCCTGGCATCACTGAAAGTTAATTTTTTTTTTTCCCTCACTTAGATGCCTAGATGATTTAACGTAACTGGAAGAGTAGCAGGTGTGTGCGTGGGAGGACGGAACTGGCGGGGGGTTCTTTGGAGCTCTCTTGGAGTCAGGATGGATGGCCGCATGTTGCGGTGTACATGGAGCACCTCCCTAGCTGAGCAGTGCTTGTGCAGTTAAGCAGGAGTACTCTGTAATGCCTTGAATTGTTTGAAGGGTTAATATTCATCCAGCCCGGTGTCTGCAACGTGCTGTTTCTCACTGTTGTAGACGCAGTGTCTCCCATGGCCAGGTTTTTTTAAAAGGTACATGTACGTTGTAGCAGTACTAGGAGTTCAAGATTTGAAGAGGCTTTGCTTGCAGAACCGGAGGTTATGAGCCTCTAACATACACATTTGAGTTAGAATTTATCATCATTATGTAAAAGATGAATTTTTTGAAGGTCATAAGTAATTTTTAAATTTTTTTAAAATTTTCTGTACTCAGATATGACTTGAATTTCATAATGCTGTCAAACAAATACAGAATTTTAGTTTTGTTACCTTTCTTGTACTTACAAGTGCTTGCGCAAAGAGTTTTATTCTGTATTTTGATACATATGTTTGAACGTGTGTATATGGATAGTATGGATACTGTAGACAAAGTTCTTGCCTCTAATAAAGGAACTTTCAGCTGAAGTTTTCAAGCCTTCCACTCTGCCTAGGGAGAAGTTATTTACTGTTTAGTGTGGAAAGCTTCATCAAAAATGCTTTTGTTTTGGCGAGAAAGCAGGCCGTGTTGCTCACGGTTGGTTTTGCGGGTTTGCAGCAGGAACTGGAATTTGATAGAGTATCTGGTTTGGGTTCAGCATGATGCCCTTTGCTATCCCCAGGAGACACCATGCAAGCTTCATACCTTGCATCACAGATGAGTGTGCAGTAAAAACTATTTTTCCACTGTCTTTAACGGGTTTCTTTGAGCTTTCCTTTTGGTGCCCTGGGTGCCCATCTGCTCTCCCCGAACATCAGCCAGCCTTTTGCTGCTTTGCTTCCTGGCTTGCCGACCGAGCGCCCCTTGGTGCGGTGCAAGGAACCGGGATGGGACGGACCGACGTCCCCTTCAGTCCCCCGCGCTGCAGGACGCCGGTTACCGAGCAAGCCTTTGTCACGTCTCATCCTGGAACCGTTTCTTCCCATCTCTGATCCGCTTGGCCGCGTGCTGTTCGGAAGAGCCGTGCCAACGCGTGCTTGGCTGTGCCGCCTGCGACCACTGCTTTGATCGCTAAATGACACCTTGTTCAGAGCCAAGAGGAGAATGGAGGAATCCTGGGTTTTGGCACTCCACCCTTGTCAAGGCATTAAGTCTGCCTCTAGCAAACCACGTGCGTCTTGCCCTTTTTCTGGCAGTGGTTCATGCTGAAGATAAAAATTTTACACCTTTTGGTCACAGTGTAAGTGCAGAGCCTGCCTGTTAGATCTGAAGTTCCAGGCGTCAGATTCAAATGATGAAAAACCAAAGTTGCTACGTCTGCATCGAGTAAAATCTCCGGGGATGTCTTTGTTCCCTTTCTAAAACACACCTTGTCCGTGGCTATGCAGCAGAGTAATTTGGCATCCCGGGGTCAGCGGACACTGTTTTACCTCCAAAATAGACAGAGGTCATGAAGGGGGAATAAAGCATGTGTTCCTTCATTTAACAGTGTTGGAACGTGCGTGCACAGCAGGGCAGAAACGTGCTTTCATTAATGTTCAGCTTCGCCATTTCCAGTGCTCGTATGCTAGACCGCTACAACTGTTGCATTTCCTTTCTTATTATAACTTTTGAATGTAATAAATACTGACGTACAAATGTATTCATGGTTTATATAATTTTTTTTTTTACGTATCAAACTTAGATATGATACAGATGCAGCAGAACAGGAACAAAACAAAATTGTTGTCAGGGTTCTGTAGGTTCACTTCTCCTACTTGGAGATTTCGAGACCCACATTCAGGTTTCCAAATTTGGACGTAAATAAATAGAATGAAGCATGGCATAAAGTATCTAGCTCAAGCATCATCCTTGTTGCGAGAGAAGTAGAATAAACCCACGCAATCGGCATGGCTCAAGCGTAGATGCTGTCTAATAATAAGCTGTTCTCGTTTACATCAGATTTGGTCAGCTATGCTTCTCCAGGAATTACAGATCCTGCTAGAAAGAGACTTAAAAGCTCCCTCTGCCCGAGCACCGGCCACCATTTGCGTTGGCTTCGCTCCCTCCGGAGCAGGTTGTGCTTTCGGGATGGAGACTGGGATCGGTTTCTTCCCCGTTCCCCTCGGTGCCTGTTGTCAACAGCTCCGGCTGCCACTAGCAGTCAATTTGTAACTGCATCAGTGTGTGTATTACTGTTCACATCGATAGCGCAATTAATGTTGAAGTCAATTTTGGTGTTAATTTTAGGCCATGATTAGTGTTGACACTGTGCGTCAGACGAATGGCATTTATGAGCACCATGAAAACGAACGTTAGTTAATATCGTGGTTTTACTATCTGTTAATGGTTACATTAAGCCCAAGCTCTAGTGGGAGAAGGTGTGTATAGAATTATATATATAAAACTTGTGTGTAATATATGTGTGTCATGCAATTCTGCATTGCTGGTGCTATTCAGGGAGCAAATGACATCTGAGCACTGAATCCTAATCACAGTTTGGAACATCAGAAATAATGATCACTTCTGATCGGAGGTTGTGAATAATTCATCTGGTTTGATTTTCACGTTCTGTCCAGTGATACTTTTCAAACCAAATGTGTTCCTACAAGAGAATAATGGTCCCACTTCTTATGGAAATACTGTGGCACAAATCATTTTGCCAACATAAAAACAGTTAAATAAGACTGTTCCTGCTTTTATTTTTTTCCTCCCGCTTTTCTTCATTCCTGGTTGTGCTGGAAATAGAGCTGTGGCGGGAGAAACATTTCCAAACTGTGCTGGCTCTGAAGAAGAGCCCATTTTGAAGCTACTGCCGCTTACCATCACCCATTATTGTTCTGACTGCTCTTAGGTGATTAGCTCAGCCTGTCTAATTAACCTGTGAACTTGCCATTTTTTTGGCATGCTGCCGTTAACTTAAAAATCTCATCTCTCTTTTTTTTTTTTTTTTTTTTTTCTGAAATAGAAAGCAAAGCCATCCTCCACTGCCCATAAATTTAAACAGAATCTACATTGTTCATAGCAAAAAAATCCTTAGTTGTGCCCTGTGATTTTTATTACTGGCTAAATGGCACAAAACACACTATGTATTGGGGAGGCAAAAAACCACACAAGGTAATAAAGTGATGCACTTTCATTTTTCTGTTCTTAAACTGCGTATGGTTGCTCCATATTTATCAATTATAAGCTATTTTCAAGAGTGTGTATTTACTGTGCCCTGGCTATATACTTTTCCCTATTCTACCAGCGAGTATTAACAAAAGGGATTTTATTCACGTAGAGGATACATGATCTTGGGCTAGGGAACTGTTCCAAGACTTCTCTTAGAATCTGAATTTTCTAAACAGGAAATGCTTTTAATTTCCCTGGTTTTTGTACTGTCAGAAATCATCAGGCTGATGAAAATGAGGAAAATCTCTTACATCTTGATAGGCGAGACGGGCGGTGGGACCAGCCCTGGGTACTAACCGAGCCCTGGAGCAAGTGCTAATTCATCTGCCTCGCACGTGAGCTGAGGGCGCTAGGATTTTACTTCCAGCGTGTTGTGGTTATTGTGTAGGTTTCTGGCAGTGTCTTGATGTGTTTCTGTCTCGCAGTTTACTGCGGTGACAAGTATTTAGCAAATACAAAGCCTGAGCGTTTCTCCTGTTGCTCCTCTGGCTTGTGTTCATCTGACGGTGCTTGGAGCGTCCTGGTGTGGTCCTGGCTGGTGGGATCAGTGTAGCTGTAAGGAAACAACTACTTAGGCAAAAACCTGTAAATTAGTGTTACTCCTGTGGTATTTTGGAAGAAGTTCACAGTGCGGTTTTAAAAACAATGTTACCCCATCTTCCCCATGGGTTTCTGTCAGTAGCTAAAGCTGGTTTCTGAGGTGGTGTCAGAAAGATTTGGCAAGCGCCCACTTAAAGATTGGGGGGGAGGGGGGAAGCCTGTAAAATACGGTAAAGAGCTGAGTTGCAGTAGGTGACAGGGTGTAGACAGGCATCCCTTATTTCTTAGAGGCTAATCTTGAAGCCTTTAGCTTTGCAGACTTTTTTAACCTGCTGTTTCTAATAGCAAGCTTGCCTACAGTTGACAGTTAGAACAGAGACA
The DNA here is from genome assembly GCF_028858705.1 of Grus americana. NCBI lineage: Eukaryota > Metazoa > Chordata > Aves > Gruiformes > Gruidae > Grus > Grus americana. Next base: position 10,948,068 of record NC_072870.1, on the reverse strand, counting down.
CAATATCCAGCCCTGACATCTCTTTTCTTTCAACAGTCAGGTCAGAAGAACAAAGCTTACTTTTCTTCTCCTTTTCTCACCTTTATTCTTCCTTTTTCTGCTATGAAAGTCCGGTGATAGAGGAGCAGAAGTCCGAGGAACCTCTCTGGCTGTGCAGGTTTTAGTATGAATTAGGTTGCTCTTCCAGACTGGTTGTCCGCGTGACCCTGAACTCTTTGCAGGCACATTTGGTCTGTGTGCCTGACCAACAGCTGCATCCCACTTGGTTTACAGCATTACAACTTTTTCCTTTAATTTTGCAATAATACTGGTATTTTAGCAAAGCGTCCCAGACTTTCAGGGATTTATGTTCCTGTTTTTGAAACTGCTGCAGTATCTCTCTCCTCCAAACACTGCAGTTGGATGCGAAGTTGTAACTGTAAATCTGCAAATATTCAGAGGCAAACAAATTAATCCCTTACGACGCATCAGTCAAAATAGCAGCGGAGGAAACAGAGACCAAGGAGAAGGTGAACTGAAACGCCGTCGTTCTGCTAACTTGCAATCTCAGCTCTTGAAAGGGGAGGTGGAAGGATCTGCCCATGGCTGCTTGTAATATTTTTGGATTGCTGCCTGCTTTACTTCCAATGACCCTTTGATTAATTCCTCTGCCTTTTTTATTTTTTTAATGAGCCTATTATGGCATATCTTATTGCAGATGCTGATTGGATCTCAACTGTGTATTGTGCCATTTTGATTTGGATTAAATGGCACATATCTATCTGCTGCTTCTCCTCTCTCCCCCTCCCGCTTTAGTTCATCATGTTCAGAATTCAGAGTCTCCACAATGAGAGTTTCAACCCTCCTGATTGCAGAGGATGTGCAATCGGCTTGAGGAATGTGTACTCAGAGCTTATGATCCTTGGGCAAGCGGAGACTGGGTGATGCATGTGGCTTTCAAGGGACGCTGCTATTTCCATCTGTTAATGGCATTCCAGGATGGCCAACTCCCTAGTGCAGCGATACGCGGCAGCTGAGAGATGGGAGATGCAGGGTACAGATGTTGCTGATCTCCATAAGATGGGCCGGAAGAGATCATCCGCTGATTTTTAAAAAGAAAAAATATGCAGCAAAAAGCATTACTTATCCAGGCAGGTTTGGAAAGAAACTGCTGCAATATTTGAGAAGGAAAAAGGGAAGAGCCAAAGAAATGAAAGGAAGGACAGAAAAAAACCCCAAACAACGGAGGTAGTTATGAAATAAAAGGATTATTAAAATGCAGGCAGGGTGAGAGAGAACCAGGGTGACGAGGTTCCAGGGTGATATCTGGGTAGCCTAAGCAGATGGCCAGGAGTCCCGTACAGCAGCACGGCCATCCTCACCCTGGGGGCTCTGACACATGGAATAAAGGCAGCACCCTGCGAGAGGGGCGTTTGCAGAATGTGTTTTGGACCTGTGACAAATCCCTGAGTGGGGAGAGGGAGGGCCAGTATTAGTGTCTTGGGTGGGAAGAGAGCAATGGAGGATGTGCTCCAGTGAGTGCGGAAAGGATCGAGTCATGCCAGCTGCGCTCTGCGCTGGCACTGCGTGTCAGAGCTGCTGTTGTCGGAGTTCCCAAAGAAAATACACAAAGTGCAACACACATAAGAGAAATGGCCCCTGCGTGATTCCCTTCTTTCACGTCGTGAAGATATACGTTTAGTTTTTTGTTGTTCTGTGCTCTTTGATTGCAGATTGGGATGGTGGCCTGGAAGATGACTCTGAAGACCCCCGAGTATCCAGAAGGCCGTGATATCATTGTCATTGGCAATGACATTACGTACCGAATAGGTTCTTTCGGGCCTCAGGAGGACGTGCTGTTCCTGAGGGCTTCAGAGCTTGCTCGAACACATGGTATCCCCCGTATCTATGTGGCTGCCAACAGTGGAGCCAGGATTGGTTTGGCCGAGGAGATTCGGCACATGTTCCACGTAGCTTGGGAAGACCCAGATGACCCGTACAAGGTAAGGAGGCACAGGAAACAGAGGTGAAACTCTGCAGTAGCTCACAAAAGAATCTTATTTTTACACAGCCTCGTTTAATAGAGGTGAGGTAAACGTTTGCCAGACTGTTAGGTCCAAAGTTCCCCTTGGTATCGGATCTCTCAGGCAGAATGAGTTAGTGCTAAATGTTGAAAACATCCCTAGCTTTCACTGACCTTAGCTGGAGCTCTGATGTTAACAGAGAGTTTTCTTACCGCTGTCTGGAATGAAATTGTGCTCCCTTGAAACTTTCTTTTTGGAAGGAGTTATTTGGGATAGGGAAAGGACTACAGGTGGGAATGAGATGAATGAGCTATTTTTCCCTCCAGGGATACAAGTACTTGTACCTGACTCCTCAAGACTACAAGAAAGTCAGCGCCCTGAACTCAGTTCACTGTGAACACGTGGAGGACAATGGAGAGTCCAGGTAAGCACAGACAGGTCAGGATGAAGAGCTTTGTGTTCATCCTTGGCCATACAAGGTGATGCATATCACGTCCTTGTCTTCAGCTAGGATATTCTTTAGGATCCAGGTATGGAGAAAGCCATAGCTGTGTGTGGTGAGATCGTGAAACAAGACAGTTAAAAGTTGCATCATGACGTGCCTTGTTTGAGGTGGTGCTGTGCTGACTCCTGCTGCCTAGGGGCCCAAGTCGTGACTGAGGGTCCTGCAGTGGTAAACGCTGAATGACCAGGACAATGATTTTTGCCCAAAGACTAGCAGTCTAAATTTTGAAAATTACTTTTCAGCTAGATTCTGTAGAAAGGATAAAATTCCTGAGTGAAGGCTAAGCCCTCTGCGCATTTTGAAGGGTTGGGCTGCCGCACTAAACTGCCTTATAGCCTGTGGCTTTCCACACACCTCTGCTCTAGGTGTCTGCATCTTCCCAGCTACACCCCAAAGGTAGCACCTCTGAAAAGGAGGTGCAAAGAAGTTTTCAGAGCTAGACTGCGGCTGTAGTGGTGCTCCTGGGCAGAGAGAGGAGGATTGCTCAGGAAGGAGAAAAAAAAAAAAGCCTAATGTGCAGACTGGCACGCTCTGCAAGAACAAAAGGATGGTGCTGGATGCAGGGACGTGTGCATGCCTGCGTGCGTGGTGGGGAAGCTGGTGGCTCTCTTCAGTGAAGCACTTAAGCACATGCTCAAGTACTTTGCTTAGCAAGAGCCTAGTGGAAAAGATAGAAGCCAGCCTGAGAGCCCTGGGTAAGAATCATAGAATTGTTTTGATTGGAAAAGACTTTTAAGTTTATCAAGTCCAACCATTAAAGAAGGGACTATGCTGGGGAAAGAAGGCATGAAAGAAGTAAAGAAAAGGTGAGCGCCTCATTATAATCTCTTGTTCTGTTTCTTTTTCCTGTTGGCTACATTCTCTTCCTTTCTTGCCCTTTTTCCTGTAATCAGCCTGCTCCTCACATCCTATGAGAATGACAGAACACCACTTTCATTCCTCTCCCTTGGCGTTTCCTCTTTGCAGTGCTGCTTTGGCTGCTCGTACGGAGGGCTATTCCGTGGTGTTCAGCAAGGCTGCAGAATGAGCCCGTGTACAGGTCCTGGCCGGGTTTTATGCACGTTACTCTTTGGAGCCTTAATGATATTTAGACACTTTTCATTTTCTTCGTAGCAAACTGATTCAGCAAATCACTGGACCTTGTGACTCAAAGGTTGTATGTGTCTCCCTCAGGTATAAGATAACAGATATTATTGGAAAGGAAGACGGACTTGGAATAGAGAACCTCAGAGGATCTGGCATGATTGCTGGAGAATCATCTTTAGCCTATGAGAGTATTATCACCATCAACTTGGTAATCCCCCACTGCTTTCTATTCTTCAAACTGCACTGTCTGTTTCAGCTAAAAATCCTGCCATGATATCCAGAAGGTACATCTGGGATCAGACTTCTGGTTGATGTAAATTGGCTCTTGTGGGCTTTGAACAGCGCTACTTACACCATTACGGGGCTGGGGCCCTTTCAGCCTAAATTGAAAACACTTTTAGAAAACAGTCATTTGGCTTCACGTTTGCTCAGCCTGTAAGTTGCTGCTTCTCTTTTTTAAATAAAATACACGTATGTTCAGATATTGTCTTTCACAAAAAAGTAAATTCTGGAGTTTTGCAGTGAGGGGAGATTTTATAGCCTTGTAATACAAACATGCCTAGTTTTATCAAGATGCTTGAATCGATAGGTTTTGGCTGTGTGGTAAGACAGAAATCAATGTGATTTTTTTTTTCTTTTTTTTTTTTTTAAGGTTACATGTCGGGCAATTGGAATTGGGGCTTACCTTGTTCGGCTAGGTCAGAGGACTATCCAGGTTGAGAACTCTCATATAATCCTGACTGGCTGTGGAGCTCTCAACAAAGTAAGTTCTCGCATTTCAGTCTTCAGAGCTGTGTGAATGGCGTTGGGGTTTCTGTAAGTTCTGCCGTCACTATACCTGTTGTTGTGCTTGGTCCCTTTTGTTTTTTCCCTTCTCGGGCTCCTCCTGATCAAGGAGGAGAACTGACACAGGGCAGCAAACGTTCATGCTTTTGCAGTCTTTTTCTTTTTTCTTTTCTCTCTGCTCAGAGAGCAGTCCTTTCGTGCACCAGTTTTCCTTGACAAGAACATTGTATTGACAGCCAGAGGCACTGTTCCCGGCATCCTGGCTGGAGACGGGCAGGGCATCTAGGCAGAACTGCAGATTTAAGGGCTTGAGCATGAACCAGGTGAAGAGGAGGAAGGAGAAGCAGCTTTTAACTTAGGTTGTGTGCATTGACTAACTGACAGAAATGGAGAAGCCCACCGGCTGGGCAGCATCTTCTCCCACCCACTGTGTGCTGCGATGGAGGAAACAGGGCTGTTTCCAGTGTCTGGAAGACTGTATTTCAAAACACGTGGGCCAGAGTCACCCCGAACCATCCAGCTTTGCATTAATACCGGGGGAGCACTGAGGCAGTGTCTGGACGGTGATTGTCCAGGGGTCAGACCTGCTGGAAATCTCAGCTGTGGGGGCAGAGAGGAGTAACTCAGGCTGTAAGAAAACTTACTGCTTTCACTACTAAAGTGGCTCTTTTTTTTTTTTTTTTTCTCTTCTTTCCCCACCAGAGGCGGTTTTTCTCCCTTGCTGCCCCAAGCCTATTAATATCACAGCCTCCAGCTCCTTGTCTGTAGCAGACACGGCTCACAGCCGACTCCGCTCTTGTCCCTCTCACTGAGGGCTTTGTTTACGTGGGAGTTAGGATTGTGCGGGTGCGAGTGCCCTTCCCCATTGTGCAGCTTTGTTCTCAGGCACTCTCTAGCACCTGGGGTGGTTGTGCTTCATCGCAAGCTGCGTTTCAAGGAGTGCCTGCCTGACAATGGGAGATAAAAGGAAAATAGTCTCTCGTTGAATTATTCCCCTGAATAAAGGGGGCTCTGCAGAAAATGAAGCATTGATCCTATCAACTCTAGGATGCAGCACCCTCAGTTAGATCTCTTACACACATCACACACACCTGCATCAATGGAAGGAAAAGAGGCATTTGAAGATCCATCCTTTAAAAAGAAATTGAGTCAGTTTAGTGCTTGCTGAAGTGGAGTAAGTTGCCTGGTTCCAGCTGTCATTTGTTGGGCATCGGGGCCCTGCAGAGTTTCCCAGATGGCAGGGCCAGTCTGTTCAGTCCTGCTCCTCTGCTCTCTTCTTTCCAGATTTAACTGTACTCTCTACCCATGGAGTGAATGTTTGTTTTTATAGGACTAATCTCACTAAATTTTAGGCACTTAAAAAATTAAGGATTTAGTCTAAATTAAGCACTGGCGGAAGGCAGGCATAGGCAGAAGGAGATGCTTCTCACTCCTGGATGTTGCATGATGTGCCTTGCCAGTTCGTATGAGCTTCGTCTTCCAGTCCCTGCAGTTCTGGTCAGAGCTTCTGGAACGGATCCATACTTCTGTGCCCCAGAAGTACATCTGAAGTGGTGAAATGACATCCAGCGCTAACCTGAAATGACCAAGCTCAGTCCAGTTGAGATCTTAAGAAGGGTGTGAAGCGAGCGGTGAATGCTGATGCGTTTGCATCATCCTGCTATGGAGACGGTATCTGCTTCAGACTTAGCCTCCGTCTCCTGTTCTTACATGTAAACTGTTAAACACTTGTCCTTCGAATTCAGGTGGAGAGTTTGAATTTTCTTTTGGCTAGAAGTCAGGTCATTATCAGCCAGGGGCCAATTAGACAAAGTCTTCCCTTGTAGGAATGCAGGGGCTATTTGGGCATGATGTGTGGTGTGTTCTTGTTCATTCATGTGAATACGGCTCCAGAAGGGTCTCATGGTGGAAACCTATTGTGGTTCTTCTCTGTGGAGTGAGTGAGCCTGGCTGCTTCTTGTTCCCTTAGAGCAGACGGTGAGAAGAGCCCTGTGCAGCGAAGTCGGTGCTTTACTTCGCGGGAATTAGAAGGTCAGCAATCCCGCTGACAGGGTCTTGAGGGAAGATCATGACTGAAACAAAGATAAATAAATGGAAACTGCTGCCTTGCATGGCAGTTGGAACTGAATGTTTTCTAACACAGTTGCACACAAATATTCCTTTAGCTTCTCCCAATTAGGTGTCAGAGATTTGGGACAATTTTTTTCCATTGTTAACTTTCAACTCCTATCTTCACAGAGGATGCTGTACAAAGCTTACACGTAGTCTTGTGTCTGCGTACACATCTTCTTCAAAATGTCTTCTCTCTGCAAGAAGAGAATGTGCAGTGCAAAAATGTTTCTGCGGCAAGGGAGACAATTAGGCTTTCAGAGAGCAGGGAGGTGTTTTCTGGAAAGTTGTTTGATTTTTGATTTTTTTTTTTTTTAATTTTCTCCTGTGAAATACTGGATTCTTTTTAATTTACAGAGGGAGCAGAGGGGGACTGTGACAAACATTCGGTTCCAGCAGATCTGTTGCTGGTCGTGTTCATTATCGTTATGTAAAACTAGCCTGAGGGTTTAGGTGTAGAGGGAAAGGTCCAGCTGCCAAAACCAGACTGTAACCTATAACTTAGATGATGAGCTCAAGGTCAATATCATTTTTAGCTGAAGCTAATGTTTGGTTCTGGAGGTTGACTAATCACGGGCTGGCTGTTCAGTGCGTCCGTGTCACTGCTTTGTAAGGGGAGAGGCACGTCGCCGTGAGACACCTGATATCAGGCAGGTTTAAGGATTCTCTCGGCCCCGTTGCCTGTCAGGGGTGACGAGGAAACCGCACGAGAGCTGGACGAGGTTTCCCTCCACTCCTGATGAAGCTGTCTTTGTTTACAGCCCAGACCGACGGGCAGGGGAAGGACCTGGGGAAAAGGTGTGATGCTCTGCGTGTGGGGCACCGGGGCTGCGTTTCATCTGTACCCCTTTTGTCTTCACCGTTGCGTTTCAGCAGGGGGTGGAGAGGTGGAAATGACATTTCATTCCTCTCCCGTGAGCGTGCGCGCGCGCCTGTGCTGAGCCCGCTGACCCCCCTGAAAATTGAAATAATGATAATGCGCGTCTCCTGACTGCATCAAAGTATCAGCACATCAAAAGCCAGGAGGCATGAAATGCAAATGATAAAGTGAAAGCAGATGGATTGTGCATGATCGCCTGATGCCCAATGAATTTTAAAAGGTGCTGGTTCACATGGGGAGAGGGGCTGAAATAAACACGTTATCCCTGCAATTTTTTTTTTGTTCTTGCCGCTCACTCCTGACAATATTTTTTCACACTTCAGCGAGCAGCCACTCCATCTCTCTCCCTCCCTCTCCCTCTCTTTCTCTCCCTCTCTCTCTTTTGCTGTCTACCTCACACACGTCTCGGGTCATGTCGCCGCAGCTCCGGTGGAAATAATAAGATATAAACCACGAGGTTGTTATTTGCATAGAAATAGCATGGAGCCCCAGGCAGCATGGGAGAAGGACACAGAGATCATTTGTCTAAAATTTTAATGAAAACTTTTGCTGAGGCAGAGATTTTTATTTTTTTTTTTAACTTTCCCTGCCTCCCCCTTTTTCTACCCCTGTACCTTCCTCCACCTCCCTAACTCCCTCTCCTCGTCACAAGCTAAACATGGTGCGATTTCATATGAGATAGGTGACGTGCTGCCGCCGTGCATTCCATTGGTTTTCTGTTTAATAGAGGTAAGGCTGAAGAGCCCAGCGCTCCCAATTTATGCGTTGCTTATATGGTTCAAGCTTCCAGGAGTACATTTCATTGCAGGAACATCCTCACAAGGGTGTTACCAAGTCTGTTGCTGACCTATTTTTTATTAGTTTGCTCCTCCTTGTCTTTTGTGTTTAAAAGAAATCCTGTCTTTAAGACTGTTTTGCTAATGTAAACAAATAGTGGCTTTCAGTCACATTTTCTCTACAGATACGTGTTCCAGGCTTTTGCTAAGGGAAGCCAGATTTAGCAGAGATTTTCAGGAACCGGCACTAACTTGATACACCTTGGTTCATTATTTAGATGTTCAACCTCATATCTCAAACAGTTCATTTTCTGAGTGACGATGAAGAACTGTCCCACACGCTGCACTTCACGGTAGGATGTCTGAAGCGGTCATCACTTCTGGAGGTGAAGGGAAGAATCTAACCAGCAGACTGTTCTGTTTCTGCTCCCTCCTGTTTAGCTATTTTTCCCCCAAACTCTCCAGGCTTGGCCTGCCCGAATGATGCATCAGGCCCTCAACCTGCGTGTGCTCAGCCCCGGGGCACCACGCTGTTGGCCTGGCTTGTCCAGAACATCCAAGTGTGCCAAGCGTGAGCTTGACAAGTACCACCTGCCAGGAGTATATTATATACATGTAGGGAAAGAGGCAGTGAAGACGAAGAGTCAGAAACCACTAAAATATGAAATAAAAAACCCCCACGGTTCCAAACCAGAAGTCTGGGCTTCGTTTGCCAGTCTGCAGCCAACTGCCTGCCTGGTTCTGGTCTGACATTTTTGATCAGAGTGGGTATAACAGCAGTTACCTGCTGACAGCTTGGTCTTGACACCTTCATTCATTTGTATTTGCAATGTGTTTTGAGCTCATCAGGTGGAAAGTACCTGCCAGCAGTGGTGCATTGGCAGGGCAGGTAACCCCATCCACAGGATTTCTTTCTGTGGAAGTTTTTGCCTTCCAAATTATCTTAATTTAAACAATGTGTTTGCTTGTGTAACCTATTCCGGACCTGAAAGAGCTCAGGAACCAATTTACCAGATTAGTAACGCACTATTTCTGGCCCTCTGAATTGATGTTTTTTAGGAGGAGAACGCATTTCTGAGGACCAGCTTTAAGAGGGTGTTAGTGAGATGAACGGATTAGTGGAAACTTGATGGTTTGCCAATGCGATATGCAAATATCTAAGAAACTTCTAAGCCTCGTACCAGCAATTGTCCAATGACCTTTCCCGAGTACATCGTTCATTAATGCAGACACTGCTTGTGCATGGTTAAGACGTTAACATGATCGGTGCCATACCGTGTCAGGGTAGCGGAGTGTATGTGTCAATTATATGGCTGCGGATGAGTCCCCGAGGACTTGTTGATACAACAGACCATAATTGCTGCAAGGATCGTTTTGACAACCTGCATTTAAAACCCAACACCCAAACAACCCCTTTGCACAGGGCCAGAAGAGAATATCCTTGTATTTGAAATTCAGTCCTGAGTTGTACTGACTGTCACAGCCAGAACTGAGATCGGCGTGGCTGCTTTTGAGGAGGTTTTTGGTTTCGCTGGTGCAGAACCGGGGTAGGATTGCCGCTGAACTGGTGGGAGCATCCGCACGGCAGGTAGAGGAGCAGTGTATATGTGAGCTGGCTTGAAACCAGCTCGCTCGGGTGGTGGTTACCCCCAGGTATAAGCTGCGCAGTGAGACAAGTTGGTTTTGGGGCCACTTCAGCCAGCGTGGCTCTCTGATGTCGGTTGTTCTTCATGTCTTCTGACTGACGCGTGGACGTACCCTGCCTGGGTGTCGGGATGTCGTTTGGCCTGGCGCTGACCTGACGTCTGCAGGTCTCAGCTGAGGGATGCCGCAGAACTTGTTGGGTGCAGTGGGACTCGAGTAACGGGGTGAGACCACAGGTCAAGGGCTTGGGAGGAACAGGCAGAGCTGCTCGGGGTGCTGTGCCCGCATGAGGGGCTGCTGGGTCAGCTCCGAGGAGCTCTGGTCTGAGGAATTGACGCTTACGCAGTCTGTCCTGTGTGAGTGATCGGTCCTTGGTATTGCGAGCAGTAATATTTACCCTTCAATTTCACAATCTGGAAAAATAAATAAAAGCCCCATGAGACTGATGCTGCTTGGGGGTTTTACAGTAAAATACGGAATGTGGAAAGCTCTTTTTATGAGATTCAAGGCAGGGATAGCTCAGTATCTGCTCAAGATGACTCCAGTCTTGGGATTAGATCAAAGCAATCATGTGAGAGCAATCATGTGAGTTAGAACAGCAAGTGCCATCCCTGTCATTCAAAGAAGCATTATAATTATTAATGCATGATATGAATCTTTCTGTAGTGGCACAGCAAGACCATTAGGAAGATACGTATGGGCGCAGGGTGTTTGAGAATGCTAATCAAAGAGGGTCCAGGAAATGTCAAACAGAAACCGACACTTGAGCAGCGTTCGCTGTCAGTCGGTTCCTCTCGTGGATCTCACCAAGGTTACCCCGCTCTTGGCTCCCGCGGTGGGCGAAGCAGGAGGGGCCACCGCCGTGCCTCGGGCGGTTACGGCAGGGGACGTGGTGAGAGCAAGGCTGGCGTCCAGCGTGGGCTCTTAGAACCGATGCGGGACCTCAGGTCGTTGGAGGTCTGCCTGGCATGGGTCACCATTGCTTGCGCCCCAGCAAAGCCAGGCTGGTTCGAGCGCCAAGGTCAGAGTAGAGCTCTTGGAAGAGTCGGTCTCAGATTAGCAATATTTGGCAATAGGGAAGAGCGGAATTTGTATTTTTGAATGCCGGTGAGAGGCATTAACTGCTGGGAGCGCCTGGTCGGTGGCAGTCCTGGTAACACAAAGGTCTCTGCTCTGTGTGGAGAAATTAATGTAAGCAGGATGGATGCCTGGACTTCAGATGAGTGCAAATAAACAGCCACCACCCTCCATTTCTACATTTTATTTTTAATTGCCTTTCTTTAAGTGGTGATATTTGTGTATTGTTCCCATTAGAGACAATTTACGTTCCAGGCATCGCATTATCAGTCCCTTTATGTTTGCTTAGGGAAGAAAGTCTAATAGATTTCTGTTGACTTTTTTTTTTCCTTCCTCCTTCTATCATTTTTAATATGGAACTTGATCAGTTTATCTGTGTGGATGGGGGCCTGTGCTGTGGGGGCTGTGTGTGCCTTTATTCCTGCTAAAGAGGAGTTTAGCATAGTGGCTATATCCTGCCTATCTAAATCTCTTCCCGTACCTTCTGGGGAAACTCTTATTTATGCTAAACCCTATAGATGTTTCACGTAACCTGGGCTGTATCCCAGTTCCTGGTGATCCTGCAGGGTCTGTCATTACTGGAGCGTTAACTCCGGTGCCTGATGTTCCACCGGAGCTGAACGGAAAAAGGCGCTTTTCAAGCACATCCCATAACAACCGGTCCTAGCCTCCCCTCTCTCGGGGTGTCCCTGGGAGGATATTGGGGTGACCTGCCCGTGGGTCTTTTCTGCAGTGAATTGCATAGAAATGATCCACCATCCTGGAAACTCGAGTGGGAACTCTAGAAATGGCATTGGAGAATTGTCACTTCTCGCATGATTAAGCCTAAACCCACCTGCACCGCAGCCTGTCCCCTTGATGGACTCTGAGTATGAGGGTTCTGCTGGGCTCCAGAAGGAGACCGAGGCAATGACCAAACCAAGATCTTTAAGTATCGTTAATACTGTTCAGAGGGCTAGTGTCTAGATTAGGGAACCCCTAACTGAGACAGGTGGGATTTATGAGTGTTTGCACCATGTAGAATAGGGGGCTGTAATTTTAGTTTGCAAAGTATATTGAGTCCTTTTGATTTACCACTGACTGATGGAGTGACCTTGAGCAAAACAGGCAGTCTCCCTACATTGTGAAAGGAGAGCTAGGCAGGAATTTTTTGACAAGACATTTTTCATTTGAAAATGCTAGTTCACTGAAACTGGAACTCTTCAGGAAAAAGTATCAGTTTTGATGAATTTCTCATTTGGAATTTTTTTGGTCAAATGAAAAATTGTTTTGTTTTGTTTTGTTTTTTTCCCCCCTCCCCAACTGACTTTTCTTTCCAAATTAATTTTTATTTCTAATACCTACAGCAAATATTTCAGAAGTCAAAATATTTGTTCAGATCTCAAGATTGCAAAATTTGATTTTTCTGTTGCAATCCAGAAATTTTCAAAAATCCTCATCAATTATTGCAAGGTGGAAAAACCGTTTCCTCCCAATAACGTTTCATCTTGCCATCTGCAAACAGATAGAGTGCCTCTTCTGCATCCTATCGGCCGTGGAGCCCCGCTCCCTTTGCAGCGGTAGGGTGCTTTGGGATCTTCAGGCAGAAGGTGGTGTAGAAAGGGCAGCTGCAGTCGCAGTGTCCATCTGGACGCGTCTTCCCCTGCTGCCTCCGAGGTGAAGTGCAATTGCTTTTTCCCCTTCCCCCTTCTGATCTCACCAAATTAAAGCAAGAAAAAGGCTCCACCAGCCAAGACCTGCTTCTGGATTTGCAGTCAGTAGCCATCTCCAATAACCATCAGGCTGTCAGCTTCCCCCCACCTCCCCCTGCCTCCCACCTCCCCCATCACTCACCAAAGGAAAAAAAGAGCTGGAGCCACAGCTTGAAATATATCATGCAATAGTGTATCATGAATTTCTTGTGAATCACATTGGTGAAGCAGGTTTATTTATTTCTGAGACTTTAAATCAATACAAAGTAGGTCTCTTAGTTCTGAAGCTGGGATGGAGTGTGAAAAAATGAGCCCATTGTACTCTTAAAACTTTGGGGAAAGGAGATGACAGCTATATAATTCCATTTACCAGGCACTAGGGGCTTTAATGTGAAGGTGACAGGGAGCTCTTTGTGCATTTAGAGCACCATATCTTCTAAATAAAAGATCTGTAGACTTGATAGTGGAGTATAGCTCTGACTTTAATAATCTCCAAGCATTAGACCGAGCCAATATGTTCCCAAGTCAGAAGGGTCCCCCACCGAACGCTCGTAAATTAAAAGTGCAGGAACTGCACACGTTCGTGGATTAGAAATGCAAGAAGTGCAGTCCGTCTCCAGGCAGAGAGAGGTGTCTGCGCTCGTGCCGCCGTGCGAATAGGCTGACGGCTGGGGAACGGTCTGCTCGGGAGCACGGCTCTTGCTGGCGTCCTACCTCAGCTTGGGTCTCCTGCTCAGCATTGCTGCTGTTTTACCCTCTAATGACACGATACGTGTAGGGGGGGAAGAGCTGAGTGATAGAAATGAACACTGTAAGATCTGTTGAGGCTTGACTGCACATAATAGCAGTCAGGTTTTAAGTTCCTGCATTGTGTTTTCTGATGAGACATTCATTCTGATCATTTCTACCTGTTTATGAAAAACAGGCTATTTATAGTATGTGCATGCGCCTTTTCTGCTTCAGGTTTCTGGCAGATAATATAAATTGTGGGATGGGAATTGCAATTATTGAAATTATTCAGATAAAAATCTGGCACTTATATTTGATGTAAACACACGATATGCTCTGAATAATAACAGCACTTATGTTACATAATGATTCCCATTCAAGCCCTCTGCCATCATTTTTTCAGATCTTTCATCTTTGATGAAACATAGGAGCCAATCGAGTTTGCAGCCAAACCAGCTTTGTGGCGAATGTCTCAACTAACTAGCAGCTCAGTTTCTGATAAGGAGTACAGAGAAGGCAGCTGGTCATCAGGGGTTTGAGTGCTAGAAAATGATTAATATGCACAGGACGTGCCTATAAACCTGTTGAGGACTGGCTTTTAAAGGCTGGAAAGGCTGCAGGGATCCTGGTTCTCCTTTGTACTTTCCAAAAGATCCCCTGAAGTAAAAAGAAATGCGGTTTGCCGTTACGGTAGGGAGAGCGGCTTTTGGAGGACCAAATGAGGTAAGTGTTGACAGTGCTGCCCGCGTGCTTTGTAAGCACGTGGCGTCGACGGTTGCGTTATCTGGAATAGAGCGTGTGTTCTTGTAATCACGGGTGGAGCTTTAACACGTGCAGTTCTAGATCTAACGCTTCCTTTCGACCGCGTCACTGATGTCCTCATCCTTTTTGCTGCGATGGGGGCACAGAGGAAGCGTTTTGTCCTGCGTACCCTGTTAAATGCAATGCTTTCTGCGTGCTTGAAAGGTGTCTCATCAGGAGCAGAGGAAGGGGAGACTGAGTGGCTCATCCGAATCCCACCTGGGTCCCTCGTGACCGGGAGGCTGTTTGGTATCAAATCCGAAAGGAGTAGGTAGGTGGTGGCCGTCCTGCTGTACCGGTTGCGGTTGATGTTAGTGCTTGCAGGGGAAAGACTGCTGCCGGAGGGGACAGCAGACCTGGCTGGCAGCACCTTCCGGCGGAGGGAGGCAGTTGCTTGCTGCACCTCACTCGGAAACGTCAGACCGGCTGCTGCTGAAGTGGGGAAAAAAGGAAATTGTATCCGAAACGCGAAGGCACTGCGATAACGTGCGGGAAAGGAGTAGTAACAGAAGTGAGGGGTCCTCGCTTCGGAAAGGACAAGTTTGGGATCTCTGTGTGGGGACGGTCACCCTCAGCAGCTTCCTCTGGTAGCGTGTCAAACTCCGGGTGGACAGAAACATGGTTTCTGGGTTTCCAAGTTTTCATAGGTGGAAAGAATTTTAATTTAAAACAAATTTTTCTGGTGCCAGAAGCTTACTGTCTGGTGTTTTGCTGTTCGTGGCTGCTCTTTTTTGTCTGTTTTTGCCATCAGATTAAGCACGAGATCAGAGGTCAAATATTGCCAATACTCAGGTATACGTGTGTTGTGTATCTGAGCTTTAAAATCCCGGAACCTGTTCTTTCCCAGCCCTCTTGCTGGACCTTTCTTGATCTCTGGTCTATGGCTGCTGACTCCGGTAGCTGCATCTTTGACTGTTCCCTGGAGTGCTAGTAACCTTTCTCTGGGAAGGGCCTGCTCTGCAGACTTAACCCTTCCATGCACGCGTTTGGTCATTAAGCAGATGCCTTCTGTAAGCCTTGGGCTAATGATACTTTCACTTCCTAACCTCCTACTTCATGCGACTCAGTGTACCTCCCCGGCGGAGCCAAACTCTCCGGGTTTGAAGTTTACCGTTTTGACAGATCCTGGTCGTACCAGACACAGGGTTTAATCCTGTGCACTCTTGTCTCCCGTGAGTTTGTTTCTAGCATTGCCTAACTGATTTAGCAACATTTCTAAATGCACTCATGCCTCTGCTGACCACGTGTCTTGTTGAGGAATATCCGAATCCTTTAATTGCAGAAGGATCAGTTTTGGATTCTCCAGCAGATGTATTCTCTTTCACCCTTGGATATTTTCTTGCGGAAACATTTATACAGCAATATGCATTGCACCATTTAAGATTGTTAATTGGAGATTGAATTACTTGTCAGCCTTTAAAAATGTAGTCCTCTGAGGTCAGAGATGAGGTGGTTAGCAGAGCTGAATGGATGAGCTATCGCATTCATTTTTTTCCCAAGCCCCGCGCTCGTTGTCTGTAAGCTGGCTAGCCCTTCAGTGCCTTTCGACCTCTGGCACCCGATTCAGTGTGCAGCTGCATGTGCGAAATGAGTTGGCAGGATCTCCGGCCGCCCCTGCGAAGCCAGAAGAGCGCACGTGCAGAAGCAGGCCAGGGGACCAGCACCCAGCCTAGCCGTAGCCCTGGAAGACAGCCTCGGCTGCACGGGTTCCGCACCGGGGAGCTTGCTTTGCATTTAGGCTGTGCTTAAGTCAGGGTCTGATTTAGAGCTTGCGTGTGCCCATATTGCACATCCCTCCCGCCGCACTCAGCAGAGGTGCAAGCGCACGCGTGCGGACATATATATATATATATATATATGTATGTGTCATACAAATGAAGGCAGTGAGCGCTCGTCGGTACAACTTTTAAATGCAGCCTGGGACTACGTTGCCTCTGCTGACAAACATTGACAAGTAAAGACTACGCTCGCGCAGCGTTACAGAGGGATTTCGGTTGCACAGCCCCTCACAGTGCTCTGCCACTTCACGGAAATGTCTGGAGCGCTCGGGAAAAGGAACTGCATATTTATCTTGATCTCCAAAAAGGGATTTAAGGGCGAGAGCAGGCGGTATATTAGACTGTTTTCATTGCCTGTCAGCAGTGGTAAACCTGAGCTGTCTACAGTGTCTCTAGATAAGCAGCAGCAGCGGCCCATTTTGCATGTACATACGTTTGCATTAGTTCATAGATGGGGAGTTTAAATCCTCTTTATTTTTATTTTCCTCTGTGGAAGGCATTTAGCTAGCCTTGTGCCTGGCATCTCGAGGCCTGTGCTTCTCTTTTCCTTGAACCTAAATCTATGCTGCTGTCTTTTCTACTATGCCTTTTCATGGCACTGATTTTGATAGAGGAAGATGAAGGTGTTTGAGCTCAGAAGGGAGACCCGGGAACCCCTCTGTGCAAAACCACAGTGCTTGCATTGACTTCTGAGTTTCTGGGCTGGTTGCATAACTTCTGTGCCTCGGTTTCTCCTGTCCGTAAACCTCGACTGACATCTGTCTCACAGGGAGCTTTGTGAGGATCGTCCCGTGCTTGTAAAATGCTGGGTTTTGTGAAATGTCAGACCGCTGGGCCTTTTCTCCTCCAAAGGAAAATAAATTCGGAGTTAGCAAACGATAACTTTGTGCCTTACGGGTTAGGCAGTGCTTTAGGTGGGCACGGTGGCTCCCTGACCCTAGCCGTGATTAACTGACGTTGTGCAGGAAGAAAGCTCATTGGTCCAGCGTAGTGTTAGAACCAGATCAAAATCTTCTGTTTTCATATCCCTTTATTTAGCACCTTCTTAATTTCAACCCAAAAGGTCAAATCCTGAGAAATGTGGAGTTCCTCTGTACTATGGGTGAGATGAGTTACGTTCCGGGCGCTCGTTGTAGGACTTCAGGTGTTTTGCCCTCGTGAGGATGAAGTCAGACCCAAGCATCCCTTCCGTAAGGACCGGGTTGTCTCAGGCTCCAGGCTGCTCCTCTCTCGGGGAAGCCTTTCCTCCTAAAATGAGCTGCGCTGGTTGTTTGGTTGGGGAGGGCAGGTTGTTTGTGCGTGTTTAAAGGTTTTTTTTAAGATCTAAATGAAGCAGGTATGTAATGCCCTCTTGTCTGTTAGAAAGACTCAACCCATAAAAATAACAAACGGCATGTATTTGCTAGAATGTCAAAGTTATGAGTTTATTTTGTAATGATGTGCTCCTGCCTTCATGAGGTAAACTGGCCGTGGCAGAGGTGTTATTAGTAATATGGACTCAGTGGAGCAGAAAGCCGAGTGACCGAGAGATCAGTGTATCAGTCAGCGAGAGGGCAAATGGAAAGAGACAGCAGGAGAATGAGAAAAGAGCTGCGGTGCCTGGGCTGAGATTAGAGATGGAGCCGTGCAAGAGAATTGGAAGCCCAGCAGTCGGAGTCCTATTCTTTCCAGTCTCTCCAAGGAGCTGGTGGGGCTTTGTGTTTGCTATACCTGTCTTTCTTCACGGTGTTGGTTTTTTTCCCCTGGTTAAAGGTTTAAATGGGACCACCCTACCGGTTGTCTTAGAGCGATTTTGAATTAGTGAGCTGAGCTCGGGTCAGCGCCCAGGAGACTTGGTCACGTATGAGCTCCACTGCTGCTTGGGGAAGGGCAAGTCGTGTAACTGCCCTCTGCCTCAGTTTCCCCACTTGTATCATTCCCCTTGAGGATCACTGTTCATAAGATGTTACCTGCTCACAGGGCTTGGGAAGGTCTGTTGTGAGCGGTTTGCTCCATCTTTTGGTGTTGAAGCGATCACAACTTGTTGCAGGGATGGGCTTGTATGTATCTCCTTAGCCAACACCTCCTTGCCACATCCCATCCTCTGATGGTTTTCCTGTTTTTCTTTCAAAAGGTGCTTGGACGGGAAGTTTATACCTCCAACAACCAGCTGGGCGGGATCCAGATAATGCACAACAACGGAGTGACGCATGGCACTGTGTGTGATGATTTTGAAGGAGTCTACACTATTCTGCAGTGGCTTTCCTACATGCCAAAGGTAATTCCTGGCCCTGCAGGAGTGCAGGGTGCCATTCCCCATTTGCTTTGTTCGCAGGGTTTTGGGGGGTGGGGGGGATCTCTGTATCGGTGGGGTTACTCTGTGTTTGTAGCAAAATGCTTTAGGCTCATGATTGAGGCTGTTAAGCGTTATGGTATTGGAGCATATAAAGTAGTTTTTGTCTTAAAGTGCTGCAGGAGCTGGGATGCGGGGCAGCCTGGCTCTGCCTGGGGTGATTTCACGTCACTCCCCTGGCGTGCTGCCCTCAGCGCTCCGGGCGGCAGGATTTTATGTGAGCAGAGGATCATCTCTTACGGAAAAGACTCTCAAAGTTCCCCTCCGAGGCAGTAATTTGTAGGAGTTGATGTGTACGTGTAAGCTGCTCTGCAGCCAGGAAGGCAGCAACAAGAACACGCAGGTCACCTTCTTTCAGGAAAGAGTGCATAGAATGAGTCAGGTGCCCTGATTACCTTTCAAAAATTAAATTGCAACCCCTCGCCAATGCTGGCTATGCCTGAAGTTCAAGAGCAAATGAAGTACAATGTTTGCCATGTGATGCCAAAGCAGGGTTTGAGAGAGTGTGTGGAGCACCTTGGAAGTTTCTTCAGGCTCTGGGATCGTGTCGGGTGGAGGATTGTGCAGTGGCGGGGGGGAAGAGGACTCCGACCAGGTCCTTGAGTGCTGATGTTTGGTGCCAAGCCATGCAGGAGAATTACTTCCTTCAATATTTTTCTTTTTCCCTTAGAGCGTGTACAGCCCTGTTCCTATCCTGAAAGTGAAGGATCCCATAGACAGAACCATCGAGTTTGCTCCTACCAAGACTCCCTACGATCCTCGCTGGATGCTGGCCGGACGCCCAAATCCAAGTACGTAGGTCTTTGGTGGCCAGGATGTGCAATAATGCATCTTGTTTCAAACTGTTTGTTAAGGCTTTATGTCTGCAATCCAAATATATGTCAGAGCTTATAAAGTAGCTAGTGCTGAGCAATTTGAATATAATATATAAAAATTGCATGTAAATGGTGAGTGCTTGAGGACACTTAGAATTATTAGTTATTTTTATAGGTTTTCCTTTTTTTGTATGGTTCAGAGGAACGTCTGTATATAAAGGGTCTGTATGCTAAAGGAGTCACGGTATTCCTGCAGATCTTGGAGGATAATTATATTGGGAATGCTGCAAACCATTGAACCTCCATGCATGCTTTTGGGGTTGTGCAGCCTGTGTACGTACAAGCTGCAAACTGGGTGACCATTATGCCTGCTGTTATTAATGAGTTTGGGGGGCTAAAATGAGATTTGTGATAAACTAAGTTTTCTGGTTTTGGATAATATTTTTTCATCATCTCTCAAGTAATTCATCCAGCTGTCTGAGTGCAGCTAACACTGGCTTCCAAATCGAGTGACTTCAGATTTTAATTTAGTGGAAGCGTTAAGGAAAGCAGATGATTCCCTGTGATAAGTTAAAGCAGATATCTCCTAGGTGAGAAGTTAAAGCCATTTATTAGAGGAGATATTGCCGTGATATTCTTCAAACTGACGCCCGACATGAGGCCAGAATCTAAACGATCGGCTTTGGGCTCACGATAAAGAGATAATTTTGAAATGGATGGTCACATTTTACAGTGGGGCCACAGAGGCAAGGAATGTAGAACACAGTAATTACAAGTTTGGTCTTGATAAAACACTCTCCATCCTGTTTAAGTCAGCAGAGGTTAGCTTGCTTGGATCTCCACTTTTAATTGGTTTTGGACTTGGGTTTGCAGAAGCAGAGGTGCTTGTTCAGATTAAAGCATTCCTCAGAAGCTGTGTGCCAAGGGGTAAAGCTGGGAGGGATTTTTGGTTTGGGGTTTTGTTGGGTTTGGTTTTTTTCTTTTTGCAGAGCTTCACGAATCCCCAGTGGAAAGCAGGTGCCCCCAGGGAGTTGTGATTTCTGTAATAGCCTGGGTGGGTAGAGTATCTCGATGCCTTGGCTGTGGGATAGACAGCTTACGCAGGCTGGAGGACTGCAGAGAGAGCTGTTTGCCTACCTTACTTGTCCCCCCCCAGTCCAGCATCAGCAGTCAGCCCAAATGGAAGCTCTGAGTTGTGTCCTTACCTGTTCACCGGGGTAGGGTCCAAGCTGAAATAGTGGAAAACCTTCCTGCTGTGGGCTTCCTGTCTGGAGAGTGGAAACGGTGCCGTGCCACTGCGCAGGTTGGCTTTGTGAGGCTTTACGTATTCATGGTGTCTTCTGTGACGCTTTCTGCTTAAGAAACACGGGTGAAATTTAGAGAAATGCACTGAAAACCACCACCCTGCTTCCCACGGGGGTAACTGTCATCCTGAGAATTTTATCTGAAGGAATGTACGTGGATTGTTAGTGTACGGATCTGCTGTTGCACGTGGAGAAGTATTACCAATATATTGGAGTTTGTGATGCTGGAGGAAGCCCAGGTCTGATACTGCACTGGCTTTATAAAGGGCAAGCAGCACTAGTTCGCAGTTAGCAGCGCTAGTTCGCAGTTAGCGTGGTCAGGGTAATCAAGCCCTCGTACTTCAGGGCAGAAGCTGATTGTCTGCAAGGGTCAGGCAAAGTTTAGTTCTCTTAGAACTGCACAGTCATCTTGGTGATGTGCTCTGCAGGAACACTGATTTCTCTCAAGCATTAGGGAGTTGCTGCCTTTGGGCAAGAGAACAGGTCCGAGAGCGTGTGGTCGGACCCGGGATGGTGACTCTTCGAGCTTGCTGTAGTTCAGGGGGAGATGCATCGTCTGCTGTGGAGCCAGTAGGCTTTTGGTATCAGAGTACTTCATTTCAGTTTTTCTAAAAGAATGTGTGAAACATGCTCAGATGTGTGGTCTAGTTTTAAAACGTCGTAGAAATGTTTGTATTTAGTTCCTGGATTTCTTCAGCATTCTTTCTTTAAAGGAAAGATTAGGCAGAATCAAGAGAAACATGTGAGATAAGATTTAAAATAGAAATAGGCATTTTGAAAAACATCTTTAATGACTTTACTGCCTTTTGACAAATGTTTGTAGTGTCTTGAAAAAAACAGAGTTATTTATTTAAAAGCATGCGAAGTCCCTCTGCTATCCGAACCCCATCGTTTAACAATAAATGATGCTTTTGCTGATAAATGACTGTCTTTTTGCAGACTAGCAAATGAAATAAGACATGATGGCTGAAGGCAGACAAATGCTCAGCTGTCTAATGTTCCCTTGTATTACAATCTATTTTAAAAAAATAAATAAATAAACGGTGCCAAGTTCTCCAGTTGGAATTTTTAAGCAAGTTTCGGTTGCTCCTTTTATATTCTCTCTTCTTTCATCCCTCCCTCCTCCCTCCTCTGATATTTCCATTTTTTTCCCTTCCCTTTAGGCCAAAAAGGACAGTGGCTGAGTGGTTTCTTTGACAATGGCTCGTTCCTGGAGATCATGCAGCCCTGGGCACAGACGGTTGTGGTTGGTAGAGCAAGGTAAATTCTAAGAGGCGTTTTAGACATTTGTAGAAATCAAGTTTTTGTTACGCTTTGTGTTTTTCTAGAACCTCCTTTGAAAGTGGATGACTATAAGTAAAACCAAGTCATTACTTGAATAGGATACTTCTTTACCACGCGAATGAAGCGTGGACTGATCGTTTCTCCTGTTTTCCTTGGAGGTGACAGCTTTAACATGCACAAAAGCCAAAAAGAGAGAGATTGTTAAAAATTATAGCAGACAATATATGCTTCCCTAGGGTACGTGGTCGCGTAGCGAGGCCTTCTTGCAGCTCTGACTTGGTTGAAGGTACATTACACAGGTTAGGGGTTTGCAATCTTACTTGACTTGCAAGAAAAGTTCAGCTCAAACTAGAGCAAATTGCAAGAACCTCTGCATAGAGAAGATCCTAATGTTGAGGTTTGCTTGGAATAACTTGCAGCATTTTCCGAACGAGCATCCGCCACACCTGATCTTAGTTGCTTTTCGCGATGCAGAGATAGACGTGCAGCTCCAGAGGCCTGTGGCACTTGCTCTTACCTTGCTGCGAAGTGGCACCTGTGCAGGATTCTAAAATGTTCCCCGTTGCCTCGAGATGTAGATCCCTGCCTTGGAAATATTTGCAGCCTGGGGCGTTCTTGGTGTAGCGGGTCTGTGAACTCTCAGCGCTGGCAGGAAGCAGAAGCCTGGAGATAGGATGGATCCCGTCTTTTGGCAGAATGCAAGTCAGAGCTGGGCTCAAAACCCCCTCAATCACCTCTTTTCTAGTCTCTTGTATTTTTTTGCCCCCTCCAAAATGGCCCTGTGAGTTTCCCGATCTGATTGTCCACTTCGTCTCAGAATGAAGCCATTTTTAGAGAGTACATTTCTCTCCCTGGAGTTTCCAGTGCAAGTGCTTGAGCTGCCCAAATGCAGTGTGCTTATCCTTCGTCGCTCCACGTTCCTCAGACTACCGCCAGCTCTCCTCTCAAGACAGAGCTTCACACTCTTGCCTCCAGCAGACTCCCAGCTCCTAATTGATGTCTGTGTTTTTGGTTAATTGTCAACCTTTTCTTTTTTTTTTTTTTTTTTTTATTAACAAGTGAGAGGGGAGAAGAAAACCTGAAGTGCCTGAATGGGATGCTGGAGGCTTCAGGTGTTGCACTTAATGAGATCCGGTCGTGCCCGTGCATGACGAGTGTTCAGAGTGCCTTCGTTCCTAGTAGAAGTCTGCATCAAAGAAAAATCTTTTATTTACAGATCTTTCACCTCCCGTACTGTCAGTATCTGTCACCAAACTGGTGACCTAAGGACTGACCGTAGTGCCAGGATATCCCTGGTGACGCTGTGTTTGATCACCAGAGCGTTCAGTGGGAGACAGGGAGAGACACCGCTGTTCCTCAAACACAGCACAACGGGGATGGCCAGCTAGGCTGCCGGCCAGCACAGCCGTGAATCAACGCTGTGGCTTATCTTATCTCCGTTATGTTGATAGCACACGTGGGCCCAGAATATTTGGCAGTGGGAGCTCCCATCTCTCTTTTAGACTCTTTAAAGCCACAGCTCTACAGAGTGTCCTCCTAATGGGGGTCAGAGAGCCAGAGGTCACGCTATGAAATAGCAAAGCTTCTGGCATTCACTAGAGCTCACGTGCAACGTCTCAGAGGATTGTGTCCACTCTGGACATCTCTGAAACGGCCACCAGGAGCTCTGTTAATATGCTAATGAAATGCTGCATAATAACTGAAGGAGGCTTCCAGATACGAGGGCGTGTTCAGCAAAATGTCCCTCTGTTGCTCTTTTCTTAAGACTTCCGAGGGTCTTTAATGGGTTTGAAACCGCCTGTGGACTCTCCTAGCGCAGAACGTGATATGGAGAAACACACCCATTTCCTCAGATTACCTGTCAGGGCAGGAGGAGGACTCTGTGCTCAAGCCAGAGCAGCATGGGATGTTGTGCATCCAACGTATGGATGGCACAAGCCCAGCGAGAGGAGCTGCGGCTGCACCACAGGACCATCCGTGTGCGGGTGCAGCTCAGCTCTGCCTTCTTGGACTTGCATGTCGCTGACCACTGCTGGTCCTGGGGTCTCAGTGCTGTTACTCCTGAAGATCCATCCCTTCCGCTCAGAATATTGTCTGATCTTTATATATTGTTGAGAGGAGCCAAAAATACCTGCTGACTCCACTCTTAATTGTAGCGCATAACCTTGGGATGTCCTGTAACCTTTTGATACACTTTGGTATTTTTGTCCATAATCCGTGACACTCTGAAGTTTTATCTGACAACGTCCTATAATTATTTAAAGGCTTTTAGGTTAAGCATTATACCAGGGGGGTGAAGGGGGAGGAAATCAATGATTTGGCAAAGCTACAAGGTGTCTGTCCAGGCCCATGCTCAGCTTCACTTGCAGTTCCTTTCTTCTGATTCAAGTTGCTCTGGACTCTCACATACAGGTATATATAATACAAATGAAACTGCCTTCTTTCAAAAGCAGTGGCATTTTGAGAAAACAAATATGAATGTATTCTTCTGGGATTGTTACTGTAAGTGCTGCCAAAACTCATCTTTTGTATGTATGTTTGGAATATGTGTGCTGTTGGCTGTAAATTGTCTTTTATTATTCTATGGCAACTTGTCCAGGGACACACTATAAAACAAGATGTAGCATCTTCATGTGCTAGCCTGATAAAATTTATATGAAGTATAATGGAAAACAGAAGTTGTTTTGAGCTCTTTTCAAGTTCAATAAATAACTGTAATACTTGGATAAAGATGTTCTTTATTAGGTCACATGGGCCCTAATATAGAAGTTATAAGTTACCGATTTAAGACGGCTTCTGCAATTACGGGTTTCTAGGCAGACTCTTAATCATAGTGAATGGGAATATTTTCAACCCCCTAGTGCACATAGGCCTTGTCGCTTTTTCTGCCTGCAGCGCATCTCATCCAGCTTGAGATGGTTGAGGAGAGAGCATAGGCTCTGCTGGGACTCCCGTCCTGGGAGTACGCAGTTGTCATCGCAAGCGAGATGCCTTTTGTGTAAGGGAGTGGTTAGATGCTGCGGAGAGCGGAGCTGAGCGTCCTCCCTGGTGCCTGCGCTCCCTGCCCATCCTGCTGTCCCTGCACCCTTCCCACCCTTACACTCATCCTGCAGCGGAGGGTCTGCGGAGGAGACAGACGGGCAAACCCAAACCTTCTACCCGTCGTTCACCCTAACGTCTTGGGAGAGGGAGTTTTTGTAGGTGGTGGAGGTTTAGGGTGGCTGAGACATTGGTTTTGCTTCGACATGCAGCCTGCGGGTGGATTTCATCAGCTGACAGTGCTTGGGAAGCGCTGGGTCTTCGTGTTTATTTGCCATGGACCATCAGGATCAAAATCTGTATGGGATCAGGTGAAGAGTGGTGGACATGTAGCTATACCATTCAAAATTTGGGCTTCGGTTTATTCTATTTAATTTTTAGTGAGGTATGTGCTAGTTTTTAGAACTAGATTTTGCTTTGAGAACTGTAAATTCTACTCTGAAATTTAGCCACATGCCTAAGCTCTTCAAAAAGGCCAGAATGCTGCTTCTGCTGTTTGCTTGCATTGTCTCCCTTGAGTATTTTGATGCAAATTGGAAAAAAAGTCTAGATGTGTAACAGTAGAAATGCAAATTTTGATTTGTCTTGTGTGTTACCAGGCTGGGAGGAATACCTGTAGGAGTAGTTGCCGTAGAAACGAGGACGGTGGAGCTCAGCATCCCTGCTGATCCTGCAAACCTGGACTCAGAGGCCAAGGTAGGTTGAACGTGTGCTCGGTTGCCTGTTTGTCCTCTGCAAATATCCCTGCGGAAAGAGCACTTGTTTTGATGGGATATTTTTCCCCAAATGTAGGACAAAAAGTATAGCCGTTCCTTGGTGGGGTGGCAATGCATGGCAGTGGTGTTGGCCATTCCTACAGGAGACACGTTCCCCAGCAGTCCTGCTTCTCCTGTGACTTAGGTGAGGGCAGGGACTAGGGCCCAGGAGATCTGGCAAGCAAAAATCATTTCCCTGTTCGCTTGCTGTGACCGTAGTGTTTCACAGTCTTTCTGCTCTGACGTTTTGCTTTTCTCCTGCCTGATTTCACAGCTCTGGCCCTACGTCATTTCTTTGAGGCTTTCTCCTTTGCATATCCTCTCCTCTCCCTTCTTCACCTTCTTACAGCGGTCATAGTATCAGGCTTTCCATGCCACCTCTATTCTTCTTCTTAGCTAAATCAGTGGGAACACTCCTGCTGATGTTGGTGACAAAAGGATTGTCCCGATTTTTCTGTGGGCAAGCAGATCATAAGCATTTCGTGTGCTGCGTTCCTCGTTGTTAATTCCACATCACAGCTCTTGTTGCATCCGTTTCTGTATTTTTATGCTAACTCTTATGTTAATGTGTTTCACGGCTTAACAGTCTTTTTTTTTTTTTTTTTTTTTTATTCCCAACAGATAATCCAGCAGGCTGGTCAGGTGTGGTTCCCTGACTCTGCCTTTAAGACTGCGCAGGCTATCAATGACTTCAACAGAGAAGGGCTGCCTCTGATGGTCTTTGCTAACTGGAGAGGCTTCTCTGGTGGAATGAAAGGTAACCATCAGCTCGGATCCCCTTTCCGTGGTGTCCCGTAGCGTGGCTTGCCTTTCGCTGCTCAGGGCACCGCTGCAAGTTCTTCTCAAAATAAGCAATGCAGTTGTGTTTTTATATGTACCCTCACACACGGTTATAGGGACTGGCCAGATAATCTGCAGCGAGAGCAGGTAGTTGGGTGTTAACAGTGGTCTGGTTGCTAACACAAATTACTGCTGCCAGCCTGGGCTAATTAATAATCTCAGGAATCCCTTTCTGCTTGGGAAGCTTTATATCCTCAGCTTAAAATTGGGGCTGGATAAGCCAACATTATTGCATATCAAAAATGTACAGGCATATTCTGTCAAGTGGAAACGTCGTCTCACTGCTGATTTTTCCCCCTGTAATATTGTCCTATCGAGGGCCGTCTCCCAGTTGACTCTTGGTGGTAGTGATGTTCACATGAAGTGAACGGTTATACAGCTGCTCGGTTAATACACCAGCAGTTAGATTTTTGCACCACATATTGCTACTTGAAATTTTGTGAAGTGCCAAGAATGTGAGGTTGATACTATAAAACTTAAATAAGTAGAAGATTACGGCCTCTCACCTGCATGTGGCACTTAACGGACACGGGAGGAAAGTTACAGATGCATTACACGGTAAGAGTTCCTGCTCGGGGAAGACTGGCGGGGGGATAAAGGCTGCCTTGCTCTGCTGTCCCGCTAGCAGGGCAGAAAGCAATGCCTTTGAGTTTGCAGGTGCAAAGATGAAAGATGGCAAAAGACAGCAAAATTCTTTCCTCTGGAAAATACCCGTTACCTTTCAGGTTGGTTTCTGCTCCATGTGCTGCTACTGTGCTCCCTTGGTGACTTGCTTTCCCTACCGCAAAACTTACGGGGACGTCGTTGACGTAACTTTGCCAAGCATTCGTTAAATATTATTTTGACTCACTATGCTGTGAGATCTGTCAGCTTCGCCAGTGCTCTTTGCTGGGTTCCTCAGAAACCGAGGTTAGCTTTGGAGTTGGGACCAGAAGCCCGAGGAGGAAAAGGCAGTACGAGGACGCTAATATTTGTATCGCACATCCCCACTTGCTACCAGCTGGCGGGGAGGAGGAGGAGGAGGAAGAGCAGAGCCATTGCGGTTTGCACCACAGTCCGCGCGGTTTCCTGCATCTTGTTTGCTGTTGGGGCCTGCGTAGCAAGCGTTGGTCTCTCCTGACACTCTCTGCCTTCCTCGGGGAGATGTTTGCAGTTTTGGTTTCAGTGCTGGCTGGGGATTATGCAGGGAGGGAAAATAAACAATTATGCCACCCCTCAGTGCACACAAACACACTGCCAGGAGCCGACTGCACTGTGGGTAAAATGACTCCAAAATTGTGTGTAATGAGTAGGAAAAGATTAGAGACAGCTCTTGCTATGCTGAAAATTGACATTAGTGGAGGGGGAAAAAAAAAGGGGGGGGGGGGGGGGAAACAACCCTCTTTACTAGTCGGCCTAGGAGGTCTAATTCAAGCCGTAAAATAAATAAATAAATAACATAAATAAAGGCGTATCACAATGGTATTGGTGGTTTCCCCAATGAGCTCTATCTGGCCGGAAGGCTATTCAGCATAATGCAAAATTAAATTATAAAAACTGGCTTGAATATTTAGATGGAGGAGCCATTTGGAAGTGGTTTATTTAGGCGAACCGGCAGTGACCCACAACGGGGAGACATCAAGCGTGAAATTTACTGGAAATTAGCACCAGGGTCTTGGACTCGGCATGAATAGTTTGATAGCATGCAAATCCCCGCGACATTAAACTGCAGCGCCGCTTGTGCTACAGGGTCACTCGCAGTTGGTTTTTCATGTTTTACTTATTATTTTTTCCTGGGACAGGTTATAAATAACAATAAAAAAAAATATTCAGCAGAATGAAAAGGCTGTTTTAAATCTCTGATTACCTGGATGTTGAATGACGGTATTGCTTGTATGTAATGGGTTTATGAGGGACATTATGTGTCTGCAGCCAATATATGCCTGGTGTTTACCTTCAGGTCCTATCTGATAACCCAGCCAAGCTGATGAGATCCGTTCCAGCTTTGGAGGTTCAGGGCACGCTGCCCGACACTATGGAAATGCAAAAAGCCGTCTGCAGCCTTTCTAGCATGCTTGATGCATCTGACTGCCAATATTTACACATACAGTGTAATGATAACAGCTTCCAGCAGATTTCATGTCTCTGTGTAGTAGATGCGGGTGCACACTGCAGCTGAGCAGGCAGGCAGAGAATGGGAAAGTGTGCTGCGAACGCTGTCTGCCCTACGGAATACCGACCAACGCTGCTCTTCCTAGAGTCCTTCTGCAGCATTTCTGTCTTGCAAGTGGCTTGTTACGCTGAGGTTTACATTAATACAGGCATTAAATTTGGCCCAGAAATATAGTATTTAATTTTAATTTTTCCAATCTCACTGTAAAGCATCTTCTCTGCAAGAACAGTTGTGCAAACAGCCCGCTCTTCAAATGCGTGTGGTCATCTTTGCTGCACGGACAGTGGTGGAAGCGATTGGGTTTTGTTTTAAAATAGCATGTTAGTTAAAGTAATAAGGGTTTATAAATTCTGCACCAAGGCACTGGGGCTGCACAGACAGCTTGAGCACAGAGCCGTGGGCACCACTGAGACCTGGCGCCATTTGCAGCGGTTAAATTTGGTGCACTCTTCTTCCATTGTAAGAGTGGAGAATGCAGCAAAACTGCGAATAAGAGGCAATAGTCACAGTATGGCAAATGTTTCATAGTTTCACACTCAAATACAATATTAATATAAATTGGGGGAGGTTGTGTGTTCTGGTGATTGGGCACGGGGACTACGGGTTGGTCTTTGCGGTATTTTTATGATCTTCATCGACTCTACTTATATTTTACCTCTTAAAAATAACCATTCTTTAAGAGTCCCCACTTTGCTGAAGTGGTAGGTGTAGGCAGATGGAAGAGTTGAGACGGCGGGAGGAAAAAGCCCTGCAGACGAGCAGGAACCCTTCCGCAGCCCGTGGACGCTGCGGTTCCCCTTGGCTGGTCTCTGGAGCTCAGCGGCTTCCGTGGCCTGGGGCTGTGCACGGCTCCGCGGGGACCTTCGGTGGCGGCGGTCGGGGCGATCGTCTCCTCCTTATTTGGGGAAAATTTGGTCTCTGTTAGTGGAAGCAGTTACCATAAGAAGAGGGGAAATCCTCTACAGCAGAGAGGACTTTGCAGCCAGATCTGAGAGTATTATGGTGTATCTATAGCCCGAGAGTGCAGCAGCACGTCCACTGACCTCGGTGGAAATTTAGAGCGTGCATGAGAAGGCAGCAGTTGGTGTAAATCCATATATAAAATATTAAACTAAGGCTGCTGGGATGTTCCGGGAAAAGGAAGTGCTGTGTTGCAGGATCCCAAAAGGAGTAACTGTGTACAGAACCGCATAGCGGTGAAGTTCATGCTTCGAAAGTCTGCTCCTGAAAGTAGTGTAGGCACAGAAATACCTCCCTGACCTTGCTGATGCTGCCTGGTAAACCTGAAAGAGATCTGGAGCTATGAACAGAAAGCATCAAGTTTCTCTAATTTCTCTGCTCCTCCTCTCTCTGCCCTGTTCAAACAAGTAGCGCTTCTTTTTTCTACACTTAACCTGAGTAAAATATATACCCTTGGCAAGAGTGAAAAATGTATTGCTAATTACGCAATTATTTTATTATGTAGCACTAGTAAAAAATGTCTAGTAAAGAATTAATTCAGTTAAAATAATTTGAATCAAGCAATTATTTTCTTAACACTAGAATTAGCTGAAAGTGCTTCAAGAGGTTTATTACTAGCACTACATAATAAAATAATTGTATAATTAGTAATAAATTTGTCACCCCTTTTGAGGTCTTTTTCTTTGCTCAGGACAAAGGAAAAGGTTGGAGTTTTGTTTGGTTCTCAGTCCCCACTGTCTCTGCCAGAATTTATGGTTATTTGCAATTAGAGGAAATAAATTGTTCTTCCCTTCTTCAGCATTTGACGTTTCTTAAATAAGATGAAACTCCTTTTCTTGGGTACTTGGACAATGACCTTGCACATGAACTGGAGACATCACATCAGTGCCTATGGTGCTTATATATAGAGCAAGCGGGTGGGAGAGGTGTATATAAAGCGTGTGCATGTGTGTGTATATATATATTTCTATATATGTTAGTGTGTGTATGTATATATGTAAGAGTGTGTGGGTTTTCCAAAGAGTTAAGTGCTTAACTATGTTCATGTTAATGCTTAACATTAAAGCGAGGGTTAAATGACAAGGGGACATCTCTTTCTTCCCCAGAAATGATGGCTTTCTCAAGTGATAGAAGGATTTTTGATTAATAAAAGTGTCTCGGTCTTTTAAGACTATTACCGAAGGCCAGCATGCGTGCTGGTACATACATGCAACCCACTTACTTATTCTGCTCTGTGCACTGGTATTTTAATGACCAGAAAAAATTAGGCAAACTGGGAGGCGCTAAGCAAAGAACAAAAATGATGAAGGGGATTGAAAATAGTGTCCTGGGAGACATGAGAAATGAACACCTATAGTGTGTCTAAGGAAGAAAAGAAAAAAAAAAACCCCACTGAAAAGCTTACTGCTATTTATAACATGCCCAAAGGAGTGGAGAGATTATGTGGGGTGATGCAAGGAGGAGTAATATGAAAGTAAAGGGGAAGGAGGGGAAATTCGGCTGAATACTGAGGAAAATTTCATCTGTTTGGCTGTGGAAATGCCCCTAAAGAAGTAGTAGATTTATTGTTTGGGATTTCTAAATGAAAGCTTTAAAAAGCACTGGGAAAGAAACGTAGGATACAGTCCTGTGTGAACAAAGAGATGGACTAGATGATCCTAATAAGTATTTTTCATTTCTTGTATATTTGATTTGATACTTCTATATATAATTATATGTAACAAAATATATATATTCGAGGGTGCCTGTTTCCATTACAAACTATATCCATTATAAACTATATCATCTCATATAAATTCTTCTGCCTTCCTTTTTTCTCTTTTATTTAAATCACCTTTGGGGCCGATACTTTCAATGTACTGTCTTTACACAGTGGAGTTGTTCTTAGTAATTTTGAGCAAAATGCCTTAAACAAATTTTAAGGCAAGAAGAGAAGAATGGTGTTTCGCATCCCTCCCCACACACTAGTTTTTATAAAGATATGTAAAATGCCTGCTGCCGTTAGGTGTACCACGCTCATTACAGGAATTATAATACGGTTCCACGGTAGTAAGTCTGAAATCGGGCAGCTGCGCTCGTATTAAGTACAGAAATGCCTGGCCTGGCTGCCCCAACTGCTGCACCGCTCCTTGGCGTGGCTGGGAGGAAGGGACGGACGATGTCCAGGACGCGTGGCGTGGGGCTGGCCGGTGGGAGCTGAGGACTCTGCGGTTCATGTTTTGTGAACAGATGTGGTTACGCTGGAAGTAACCAGACCAGATCTCCAGAGCGGAGGTCTGGCGGCTGGGAGCAGGACCCGTGTGGGAACATCTCCTTTCTCAGTCCAGGTAACACCAGCAGTATGCGGTGTGGTACCAGGAGGTGGTTAGAAGAGCTGAATAATTGTACTGTTTTCTGCAGTTTGACCAAGCACGGCAGGGCTGAAGCACCGACACGCTGTGACTTCAACCGCTGTGTCCTTTTTCTGCAGACATGTATGACCAAGTGCTCAAGTTTGGTGCCTACATCGTGGACGGCCTGAGAGAGTATCGTCAACCCGTACTCATTTACATCCCGCCGCAAGCGGAGCTCAGAGGAGGGTCCTGGGCCGTGATTGATCCTACCATTAATCCTCGTCACATGGAGATGTACGCAGACCGAGAGAGCAGGTATGGCAGCTTCCTCCCTAACCACCTGCTTTGAGGCTTAGTGACCTGGCTGAGCGAGGAGCTCTCAGTTAAGAGTGTGGCAGTTGGTTACTGAAAGGGGCTGACCGCTTCCCGGGTGTAACCCGTGTCTCGGGGGAGTTTGCCGTGGAGTGGTCACTGCTGGGGCGCTCGGAGACTTCCACGGGGGTAAGTTCTGCAGCTGAGCCAGCCTCTGTGAAGGGTCACTACCAACATTCACGAAGCACGGGGAGATGTTGGTGCTTAGGATTTTTTTTTTTACCGTTCCGATATTTCCACCTCCTTTGAAACAAGTGCCTGTGTATAATATTTTGCAAATTAAGTAAGTGTAAATAAGTGTGTACTTCACAGTCCCCGAGTGGTGTACTAGCTATCATACGGGCACTTGGGTGGTTGCACGTTTGTAATGAAATACAACTTGGGTAAGTGAAGTTCTAGTTACTGCTGGCTGAGGATATAAAACTGCAGGCAAACTCTTGGAAGCAAGTTTTTAAAAATATTTTAAAGAATCTCTAAAATATAGAGGTATTGAATTATTTGGAGGAAAAAACCAGCCCTACCTGGGCTATCTGTGGCAGATAGAAGGGAGGTGTATTTACAGGACAGCATGAATATTGTGCTGTCGGGGCATCCTCACAACTCCTGCCATCTCAGCAGGGCAAAATTCCTGAGCAGCTGCTCTGAGGGGAGGAAAAAACCCCGTATGTGGGGGGGAGTTGAGAAGCTGCCCTTCCCAGGTGCCCACTTCCCTTGCCCTTCCCAGCTGAATTTTGCTCCTGATGGGATGCTTGCCTGCCTCTGTTCTAAAGAAGTGAGACCGAGAGATCTGTAGCTTGTTGCCCTCTGGTATTTCCTGCATCTTGAGCAAAATCTTCACCTCTTGGAAGTCAGAATTTTTTGCTGTTCTTCTCCTGCTGAGAAATGTGGAGCCTGTTTGCTTCACCATCAGACACAGTGTGAGCCAGGTTTCTACAAACTCCTTCCCCACCAAGTGTTTTTTGGGGTGCAGGTGGGAACAACAGCCCTCTACTCTCTTCCCTGTTTCTGCCCCGTACCTTTCTAGGATGCCGGCAGCGTGAGCTCGCCCCTTGGAAATCTCAAGCCAGCTCCCCACCTTGCAAGACATCAGGAAGGACAGTGTGCGGTTTGCAGAGCTGTAGTTGGGCTCTAGAGCTCTCGAGCTCCAGTAGCCAAGAAAAAGACTATTTTGCAAAATACGTCATCCTGTCCCTAAGTACCGTTACGCATTTGTAATAATTCTCGTGGCTGTTGCTGTGCCATAACCCGCGGCGCTGACCTTCCTCCTCGTCGTTGCTCCCGCCCTCACAGTTAAAGACTGAAATGATTTTATTTACCAAGCCCAAGTTTCAAATCATGTGCTCCTCTGCCTTTGACCTGGGAAGTGGGGAGGATCTCTGATGAAAATGGCTGGTTAATTGGTTTGTTTCGTAAAGCTTTCCTAGCTTTTGATAGAGCTTTCAGGTCACAGCATAAAAGAGACTGCCGAAGAGCATTGTTTGTGCTAGGCTGTACTGTGTACTGTCGGATAGACGTGTTTCTCTGAAGCCTGGCGTGCATTTGTGGCGTTGGATAAATAGTAGCTAAGATTCTTTCTTTCTTGTTCTCTCTTTCTCTTTGTTTTGTCTCCCTCCCCCCCTTCTCTTCTCTTCTTTTTTTACATACTTTCTAGATAACATTGAACCATTCCATTTTGTGTTTCCCCTTGTCTGATGACCTGAAAGTGCCTTTCTTTTCTCTTTTCCCGTCACCGATCAGAGGAGGAATCCTGGAACCAGAGGGGACGGTAGAAATCAAATTCCGCAGGAAGGATCTGGTGAAGACGATGAGGCGAGTGGACCCCATCTACATCCACCTGGCAGAGCAGCTAGGTACGTCTGCGCGGGGGCTGGCGGGCTGTGGTCTGTGCAGCCGGCGGCTAATGAATGTGTTTATAGACCTTAAAAAGGGGCCCTGAGACACTTTATCAAATTCATGAGAAGTTTTATTTATTGTTATCTAACTTGGGAAGAAAACCAGATGAGACGAGCTGCATGTATGTATATCCGTGTGCATTTAGCATACCTAGGGTGTGTGCAGTATAGCATCATCTTGAACTGAGTTCTTATTTATTTTTTTTTAATTGAACGGGTCTTACGACAGACGCATGAGTCTCGTTTCCATCTCAGCAATTGCTCAGCTCACTAAAAGCCCATGGGCCAAACCCTCAGCTGGTGTCATTTGGTGTAACTAAGAATTTGGTCAAAGACATTTTGGGCTGCTGGACTATCACTGTGTGTCTGAGGTGGTTTTGAGTAATGATATCTGTCTGCGCTTCGGCTTCAAGAAAATAAAACATATTCTTGACCTCCTCAGTAAAATACGGGCTGATGTGCGGTGCTCAGTGGCCGGCACGTCACCGCGTCCGTTGTGTTATTACTGTGCCTTTCGCTCCAAATGATCCCAGCGCCTGGTATACACCCAGCAACCCAAAATACAGACTGTTCAGCAAAATGCACTTAATATCAGATATGTACTCTCTCAGGGGAATAGACTCTTTAAGTAGTTCTTTACTAGCTCTTACTGTAAGAGTATAATCTTACAGAGCCTCTTTTTACCTCCAAAATTGACTACATTTGAGCAGTGGGAAGAAGCATGCTATGTGGGATGGTTTGAATTTATAAAGCCTTTTGAGGTCCTTCAGGAGGAAAAGTGTTCTGCAAATGACTGATAAATCGTGGCTATTGCTGCAGTTACATTTTATTATTTGGCTTTTTTTAATTTATGGCAGTGCAACAATTTATATACAAAACAACCGCTCAGATGTGCCTCGGGAAGAGAATAATAATTGTAAAGGGTGCGGAGAGTGTTAAGAATCAGACTGCTTGCTGAAAACCAGGTTCTTACTGATGTCTTTGATAGCATCAAAGATATTTTCTCTCTTTTTTTTTTTTAATGATAGTGTTTTGACACTCTGTTTTCTCTCACTGTGCCGATTGCTTTCTGGGCAAGAAGCAGGTTAGCAGGTGTTTGAGTCTTGCAGACCTGCACAAGGCACCACTTTCATCCGAGTTCAGACCTTGCTCACGTACGTTACATGTTACACAGCGCAGACACAGATACCCAGACGGGTGGATGTGTGGTTCTGTCTGCCTGTGTCTGTTGGAATTAAAACCCAGTTTTAATGTTTGGAGTTGCAGCAAGGAGACTCTCTTCACAAAACCTGACTTTTGACCTATGTGAGACTTGACAGTGTCGCTTTAGGAGCAGATGGATGGCGTGACCACACCACATCATGGACACCCAGCACAGGGTCCCGACAAATGCTCTCCTAAGGTGTTTTGGACGTCACAGTTTAAAGGCCGCAGTCGAGTTCCGTACGCAGTCAGGGCTCACAGCTACACCTCCTGCGGGTGTTTCCAGCTCGGCGTCCGGTGCAGGAGAGCTGCCTCTCCAGTGCGCGAGTCCCCAGGGCAAGGAGAAATCAGATGCGTGCTTAGAGAAGGCAATGCGCTGAGCAGTCAGCTCAGGTCCGTGCAGACAAATGGCACTACGGCAGGAGCACTGTTTCTGAGAGCGTTTCCCTTCGCCCCACCATAAAAAGCGCCGGCTCTGCCGATGGACAGACCAACCTGCTGCCTCTGCAAAGAGCTGGGGTCTTCTGCGCGGCGACTGCCGGACGGATCCGTTCCCAGGAGCAGAGTCACAGGCTGCGGACAAAGAGGGCTGCTGGAGTGTGTAAATCCTGAAGCGGTGGAGGAAGTGGGGAGCAAAGCAACACGCTAATTCACTGCCGGGTGGCCCCTCCGCCGGGTCCGTCACCCAGGGTGGGTGCGGGACGCCTGCAGAGCATCCTTGAATCACACTGGTGCGACCGCCACCAGCATCCCCAGGAAAAAAATTACAGGGAGAGAGAGAGGAAACAGTTTTCTGCCAACAGTCTCAAAAATCCAACAGCGTTATGTGAGGAGGCAGGAGCCTGTTCAGGGGTTTTTTTCCCCTCTTCTTCTACAGGGTAATTACTCCCAGCAAACTCTATACACTTTAATTAAAATTACTGCAACACAAGAGCAAGTCAGTTACAACTGTACATACAGAGAGCTCTAAAAGCTTCAGTCACTGATAAGCATCTCACTTAGATGGCTCGTAATTGCTCCCAACATCGGGCGATCATTGCTGTTGTTTTGCCACTAATTCCGCACCATAGCAGGAAAGCCAAGATTGCAGGACAGAGTGAATTGCATAATTTTTTTTTTGCTGGTTTTCTTTCTGGCCAATTTAAAATTTGTCAAAGTCGGTCTTCTTCTGGATCACTGCCCTTTGATATTTCGCGCACTCCATTTGCCACAAACAAGCCGCAGGGCCGCAGTTCATGCTGACTCCAGCAGAAGCAGAGAAAGCTCCATTTATCTTACACTGCCTGCTGAATTCTTACTCATTAGCTGGGGGTTCACTGCCTCTCTTTAACCCCTGAATGGCTGTCATCCCTCCCTGGAGCTGCTGAGCAGCGGGGAAAGGGAGATGCTCTCCAGCGTGTGCCTGTTGCAGAGGGGTGGGGAACCAGGGTGACTGCGGTCTCCTTCCAGGCGTCTGGAGACGCTGGGGATGGACTTGCAATCGGGGAGCGCGAGAGCGGAGAAGGCTGGCAGATATTGAATAATTTGACATAAATCTGTTCATTATCAATTCTCCAGCACTATTGCTGAAATGTTTATTAGCCCCGTGTTTTATTAAAATGTCACTCAGAGTTGCGCTATTACAAACCAGCAAACAGTGCAGAGCAAAGGGCAAGGAGAGAAAGGATAGCCCTTATCCTGCCACACGTTTCCACACTGAGTAGGTGTGCAAGGAGAACGGTGATTGCCTGGAAATGTAGGAACGATTCAGACCGCGAGCCTCAAGCTGTAGTTACAAATACGGAGATTCAATTTTATTTTATTTATTTATTACAATTAGAGTAAAACATATAGGAGTGGAATAAACATTAGCTTTGTCATGCAGATTGTGGGCATGTGTCAGATGCACAGTGTATTGTATGCAAAAATTTGGTGGAATATGAATGAAAGGAATGGCAAAATGGCTCCAGATAGAGCAAGACTGGGTGTTACATTTTCACATTTCTCCTATCAGGTGTTTATCTCCTAGTAAGAGGGATGCAGCCGTTCGTCACCTGATATATGTTGTAATAGTGTGAATATCCTCTTCAGCTGATCCTATGAAATAGTTGCCCGTGCGCAACTTTAATTTTATTTGAAATTACATGCCCATCTTGCATTTGTCTGTATCCGTTGCGCAAGGTGCGGGAGCGGGGAGCATACGCAGCGCTTTGGGACGCGGGAGACACTGGTTGTTTGCTGCACAAACACTGATGCTGTGGACAACTTTAACTTTCCACAGGTAATATTACCAGCCAGTCTGTGCTGCCGGCTTCTGACTTGCTCCGCGCTTTATTTGGCTAAAGAGCATGCAAAACTTTTCTTACGTTTCCACATAATGAGTGAACGCTCGAGCATTGAACCCGTAACTCCACTTTAGCATGGCAGTTCCTCTCTGCAGATAAACGTGCCGGGGCGCGGTACCAGGAGTGAACTCGAAGGTCCCACCTGGGGACAGCTCAGACACAGCCTTGTTTCTTGAGTGGCTGAAAAATTCTGTCCTGTGGGTGACCTGTCTTGTTCCAGGCTTTAGCTCGGAAAGTTAGATTGCAGCTCAAAAGTCTAGTCATTCTTTTTTTTTGGGGGGGGGGGGGGGTTGTTTGTTCTGTATTGCAATTAATCGAAATACTGGTGGCTTTCTTGAGCAATGACTAAGAACAATGCTGCCGTTGCGATTCCATCTCTCGTGAAGTCTTGGACAAATGCAGTCGGTGCGGTTGTAACTTTGTCTTTTTAGGCGACGCTGATTTCCCGTAACTGCTTCTATGCGCAAGTGCTGCCTTGTTTAAATTGTTGCTAATTCACAATCCACAATCTTGAGTCTAGAAGAGCAAGTGCTGCTTGCTGCCAGCTCCTTCGTGACAGTTGGCATCTTGAATATCCTCCCAGGAGGGTTGTAGATATTTCCCCCAAAACAGGAAATTTTTTGGAATTACATACCTGCCACGCTCTGCCCGTTTGCTCTGATGCCAACGTGAGCCCTGAGGAGCTACCAGTTGGAAAGGACTAGGGTGGAACATCACACGGCGCGGTTGTACAAGGATATTTCAGCCCCTGTCATGAGCATGTGTGACCTTCACTGCTATTTCATATTGCGCCTTTATAACATAAATCCTACTGAATATTTAGTGAAGCAATTACAAGCAGTCTCATTTAAAGAAACAAGTGACAATCCAAAAATGCCTGTCTCTCCAGGGACGTGAGTGGCTCTGCGTGACCTTCCTTCTCCCCTCTGGAGCGGCTCCCTCCAGCCGGGCTGGGAGATGTGTTGCCTGGGCAGGGTTGGCGTTCCCGCTGCCTTTGCTGGATTTTTTTCTGGCAAGAGCTTTGTTAAAGGCAGAGGAAGAGAAGGTGAGATTCAGGTAGGAAGATTATTGTTGCAGGTGTGGAAATTAGGTGGGACAGTCATAGCCAGGGTTAAAATCGACATTTAATTATGTCATCGGATGCAGAGTAACTGCTGTACTTCTCCAGATTTCATTTCCTAAGGACCCTCCCAGCACATGCTGCAGTGGGATTTAACTGCTTTGCTGAAAAGAATGGCCACAGGCAGATGCCAAGATAAATCGAACTTAACGTGGGGGTTTTTTGGTGTTACCTGAGGGAAGGGGAAAAAAATCCCCAAATTTGCCTGCAGTAATTGTAACATTGAGATAATCAGTCGTTATTAGTGCTCCTTTGTAGTCTGGTGAGATAGCTGCTCTTCATCTTGTAAAAGTCATTTTTGAATATCATAGGTGCGGGGCAATTTCCCAAACATGTACGTGAGCAACCGAGGTCTGGATGGAGGCACCAAAGGCAGGGTGGCCTCTGGTCTCTGCGGTGGTGGGCGGCGGGCACGTCCTCGGCTTGTCGTTCGGAGGAGGAGGAGGCGGCTTGCTGCTGCGGCCGATGGGGACTCTGCGTCTCGGGCGTGCGCTCCGCACGCTCACGGCTCCGCACGCTCACGCTCACCAACCGCTCGTGCCGCTGGCTGGGCGCGATGGGCTGGAGCCTGGGTTGGAGCCGTCGGCTTTGCCCGACTCTTGGCGTGTGGCGTCTGAGAAAAGCGTGAAGGCCACCTCCACAAATTGGCAGGGTCAGAGGCCCCGATGCTGGGCTTTGCCCAGGTCTTTGAGCGCGTGTTTGAGGAAGAGGCGAGAAAATGGACAAGTAAGTGCTTGGCCACGCTGAGGCTGTGTGCTGAGGGTGAGGGAGAAAATCCCACGTTTTAACAGCTTAGAAACCATAAACCATCAAATTGATTCAGAAGCTGCCTGGCTTTCTGCAATCAGAGGGAACCTACAATAACATTTCTTGAAGTCATTTTGTCTAACCTGTTAAACTGGTCATATTTAAAAAAAGCACTTTGCTACTAAATGTTATGGGAAGCCGTGATTCATGGTCCTGCTGAGCCATTTCCGTCTGGCAGGAACTTTATTAAAGGCAGCCCGCGCCCTGCCACCGCAGCAGGCTGCAGTCACTGCAGGACACTGCGCTGTCGACGGCTCCCTCTGCCAGGCACATACATCGGAGGGATGCTCGGAGACGCCGCTTACTTCGGAGGAGATGTTTTGTTTAATGGGACACAAATCAAAATAGTTTAGGTGTAGCTCTTCCTGCCACGATGCTTTCCCTTAACTTTTGGAGAGGAGTATAAATTGATATTCAGTATCAGAGCGCTTTACAGGAGAGGTCTCTGCGCGGATTTATTGCGGCGGCTTTTCCATTTGTCTGCGCGGGGAGGGCGACTCCTCTGAAGCCTTCCTCCCCGCTCGCGGGCTGTAAAGCGCGCCTGCGTGTCCCTGCCGCGGCGGCCGGGAAGCGCTTCTCTGCGGGGTGGTTAAAGGGCTTGTTTTGGCAACCGTGGTACTTGGCATTTATTGTTCTGTGCCACCGGCGTGCTGAGAGCCCAGACCTGAGGGTTGGGGGGCTGCTACGGGCTCTAGGACGCGGAAGAAAGAGTTTGTAACCCCGAAAGCCAGGCTGCAGCTGCTGGACGGGGAGGCTGGTGTCACCCCACGGGGACGGCAGAGATGGGCACAGGCTGGGGGGGACGACGGGGGAGAGAGGCAGGCACCAGCTTCCGCCAGGAAGTATTTGGGAACGTTTTAGGTTAAATACTTCTTATGCGTGGTTTTGAAGTGGGTTCTGTTGGTGTAACCGGGTGTGTTTGTGCGGAGGGTTTTAGCGAGGACAAATCCCTCGCCTGCTCATGAAGAATATCTGTAGGGTGAAGGGCATTTTGGCAAGTCCCCCTCCCCAGCAAGGGCCCTGGACGCTGCTCTTTCACCTCAGAAAAGAGTCTCTAATCTTTTTGGTACCCCGATGTTACTGCTTCCCCAGGGTATTTTTTCAACTTGCTTAAGGCAGTTTTGCTGTTGATCAATAAAAGACACCGCAGAATGAAGAGGGCCCAGTGCATTTACCGCTCTGGGAAGGCGTTAAAGGTGTTGAGAGCCGGATTGAGACGTTCCCTGGCCCCTTCCGATCACGCCAGCGGCTGTGGCCATACCAGCACTATATATAGACACCAGCGTACTTGGAGACTGCAGAGCAAACTGCAATCCAAGATAAATGTGACATTTTATGGCGCTCAGAGTGCTGCCTTAGAAAGTGTCCTGCGCTGCCTGCCAACGTAGGAAGGTCACGCGTGTTCGTTCTTCCTTTACATCGTCGTCTTGTCTTACCTGCGTGCCCCACCTGCACGCCGACCCCGCTGCACTTTGTGTTTGCGTTGTAATGCGGCCGCTTCAGAGCGCTGCTTCTTTTGTTTCTCTATTGATTAGTAGCCGATCCATACCTAGAGGTCTATAATGTTCCTATGATTTAAACTTTAACAGTTTCATTAACTGTCAAGTACCTTTAGAGCACAGGAATCCCATATTTTAACTCCCCTCTCCTTGCCAGTATAAGATTTGTGGAAGGAGACTTCTTTTTCCGAGAAATAAATAAATAATGCCCCAGCTCTCTGAAAAACCCTGAGGCCTCAAGATCTGACTAGGAAAGAAAGAAAACCATTCCAAGATATTTAATTGTACAGGGGGCTTACAGGATTGATCGAGAGCTTAGCTTTTTACAATAGTCCAGTGAATAAGAAATGCTCCTGACAAACGATCGATGATGGGATAATCACTCTTTATCCCCCCTCCTCATTGTTACCTTCTTTCTTCCAGGAGAACAGGGTTCAGAAGTCAAAAATCTTTATAGACGCTGCTTTTAAATTAAGCAGAAAATAGACATTGACATATTTGTTAATCTCACCTAAATCATTACTGGGCCTGGCTGGTTTGACTGTGCACCGTGAGCGTGGCAGATAGACCAGAATACATCAGCGTTACTGGCTTAAGCGCACGCGTTGCCGTTTAAAAAAGGGAGGTGTAGGAGCCTGGGAATTTAACATGGATAAATATATATAATTTTTTATTCTGAAGGCTATAAGAGTAGCTTCTCTTCATTAAAACCTTCTTACTAGCATTTGAAAGGTTAGGTAACATTTATATTGGTAGGCACATAAAAACATTCCTTCCCTAGAAGGAATCGTGTGGCTGGCCTGTGGCTTGGAAATGTGCGCGTGTATGTTCAAACCTGTTCTGACTTGGAAGAGGAACTCTGGAAGGAAACGAAAACGTAGGTGGTGCAAAGGAGAAGAGGACAGGACCTGCAGGCAGCGGGCTCGAGGGTGGGTCTGAGCCAAAGCCCCGCCGGCACGGTGCTGTGCACGAGTTGCTGCGGTGCTGCACCCTCCGGGGAGAGCCACGGGGGTGCTCGGCTCTGGACCATTGCGTCAGCCCCGGATGCTCAGGGCAGGAGTAGAAGCATCGTGCAAATGCAGTGTGGTGCTTTCCCCGGGATGCTCCCTCAGCTTCCAGCAGTCCTGGGGTGTAGAGGCTTCCTGAGAACAGACTTGTATCTGCATCTTCGTGCTTAGAAGCCTGCGGTGGACTTCCCTTGCATGAATTTGATCATTTTCTGTGAGCCCCTTTGTACATTTGGTACTCAGGACCTCCTGTGGCAGTGAGTCCCACCATTTGATTTTGCACCGTGTGAAAGTGTTCCCTGTTGGGGTTTTTATAAAACTTCTGCCCACTAATTTCATCTGGTTTTGTTGGGAGGGACTTGGATTGCTCTGGCTTCCTGCTGCGATTCCAGAGCCCGTTGTCCTCAGGCTGGACAGTCGCTGTGGAGCTGTGGGGACCGCCATTGCTCCGCTGTCCTCCTGCCTCTCCCCAGCGATTGCCTTCCACGCCACCCAGGCTGGAAGCATGGCGGTTTAACGGTAGGTGTTGATGTAACGGTAGATGTCGGGTTTAATCCCATTGACATTCCTTCGCAAACAATGAAGATTAACACCTAAAAAAGCTCGGTGGTGGTGATGCACCACAAAATGCAGTCTGGTGCTCCAGCTACAAGATAACAAGGAAAGGAGCGTTGTCCTCCGGCTGGATCACGGCAACCCGCTGATGTTCCAGGTTCTCCCGTTGACTTCTTGTGCTATGGGGTAGGACACCTCTTTGGTTTAGATCTCAGCTCGCCTCTGTACACTGAAGACGCAGTCACGCGCCCGTGTCTCCCAGGCGCGTGGGCGCTTATATTAACGTTTGAATGGAAGGTGCTGTAGGACGGTCGAGTGTTACAACCCACCAGTGCTGGGAGCAAGACTCCTCCGTGACCTGGCTTCGGATTGCCAGCGACCTCGGCTTTAAACGGGGAGGTGGGATGGGAGGCAGCTGTCTCAGAGGCCGCGAACTTGCAACCAGAGCTTCTGGTGTGGATGGGAGGTTAAAAAATGGTGCAATTCAGCAGAATATCCAGTACCGTATAATTTGGCTTAGATTGCAATCTTTGCTTAAATTGAACTAAGATTGGCTCTAAATACTCTGCCTCTGCACAAGGACCTTGCGCGTGCGTTGGTGAGGCAGTGTAGGAGAAGCATCGACCTACTTCTGGGCTAACTTTGACCTGGTGTAAATTACTGCAGGTTCAGTGGAGATTGCACTTACAGTTACGCTCCCTGTGGCCTGTTACAGGGAGAAGGAGGGGATTTACATTCTTGGTTTGATAAAGGGGCAGCCGAGGGAAGCAGCACCTTGTTCCGCTGCGGGAAGCGGCAGGAGCCGCGACGTGCCTCCACAGCACAACGCGTTTCCCCTTGCCTGGCTTAGTCTGGGTCAGGCAATTCCGAAATTAATCAGAGACTGTTTAATGCGTGGGTTTTGTTTTAATCAAAATTAATTTTATCTGAGCTGAATGCTTTAAAATAAATTAAAAATTAGGAACTCCACAGGACATTATCTTCCTGACACAGTTTTATTCTTGTCCATCACGGTAGTCTGTGGTTGAGACGTGTGTGTGCTGATCACTGGTAAACTGAATGTGAGCGGTTCTGGCATCTCGAGCGTAACTTGTGTGTTTTCCGTAACGAGGCGGTGGCTCCAACAGCTACCGGCAGGAACCAGCCTGCAGGAAAACTTGAAGTTGTGTAGGTGGTTTTACATTGTCCATGTTTCTTGCTAAATGAACTGCATGTTGGGACATTACTCTCTTTTAGGAGTAAATCCAGTAAAAGTCACTTAATTGATGGCTCAGCTCATTGCTGTTTAAATGGAATAGAGTTTCCATGGTGAAAACTCCTTCGAAGCTCTCACCTGAGCATCGGTGGCAGGAAATCTGGGCTGGAACACTTAACATTTGACTCAAGACTCTGCTTGGCGTTGCTGGGAGCTGATGGGCTGGCGTTTGTCCTGGCCAAGCGCAGCCTGGGTTTCACCTGTATGCAGGAGCGGAACAACTCTCCCTTCTCCCTCTGGACTGCCCAGACCCGCTGGCCTTTCCTCCGCACAGCAGTCCTTAGCACACCCCTCTGCTTTTCCCTGCCGAAGGTCTCTGACGTGTGGCTGTGCCTGGTTGCAGGTACCCCCGAGCTGAGTCCTGCTGACCGAAAAGAGCTGGAGACCAAGCTCAAGGAGCGGGAGGAATTCCTGATTCCCATTTACCACCAGGTAGCCATGCAGTTCGCTGACTTGCACGACACGCCCGGCCGGATGCAGGAGAAGGGTGCCATAACTGTGAGTATCCTGGCGCTCTCCTTGGGGACACCGTTGGAGGGTTTGACACATGGGAAATAACAATCTGCAGTGGGGCAAGCTCTGCTGGAGGCAGAAAAGGAGAAAGGAGCAGATTTCAAAGTCTTCAAAGCTCGTGGGAGTCTTTGTATTTCTCTTGTGCAGGCGGTATAACTAAGGATGTCATGAGTGCGAACCTTTTTTTTTTTTTTTTTTTTTTTTTTTTGCCATAGGGAATAAGGCATCTATATTTCTCTTCATAAATGTTG
This sequence comes from Grus americana, assembly GCF_028858705.1. Lineage (NCBI taxonomy): Eukaryota > Metazoa > Chordata > Aves > Gruiformes > Gruidae > Grus > Grus americana. The sequence continues at coordinate 10,903,591 of NC_072870.1, read as the reverse complement.
TCCCTCACTCATTTCTCCTTCTCCACTTACGTCTTGGGCAGGACATTCTAGACTGGAAAACTTCCCGTACCTTCTTCTACTGGAGATTAAGGCGTCTTCTTCTAGAAGATGTGGTCAAAAAGAAAATCCACGATGCCAATCCTGAGCTGACTGATGGGCAGATCCAGGCTATGCTGAGACGCTGGTTTGTGGAAGTTGAAGGGACAGTGAAGGTAAATGAAAAAGCAGTTTCTTTCCTGGGCTTGAGTTCAGTGAAGTTCTCCCAGGTGGAGTTTGATCTCTGGTTTTTAATTGTAATGTCCACAAACATTTTAGGTGATGAAAGAGAACTTCTGGGTAATGTTCCAGGTCATCTGTTGCGTTATGGGGACATTTTTTATAGCAGGCCAGAAAAGCAAAACAGGTTTTTTTTCCCAAGCGTGTAGCACCATTGACGTGAAAATCTGAGTATCTTACCAATGCGACCAGCTCCCGCAGCAGAGCGAGGCAGGGCAGTGTGCGGGAAGAAGGCTGCGCAGAGGGGCTGCTGTCTGGCAGAAAATCCCAACAGAAATCCCAGGAGTCACAACACATGCTCTACATACCAGCCCCGAGTATCTCCATCTCCCTGTTTCTGTGCACAGCGTGCCGAAAATAGCACTGCGGAGCCGCTCGCACTGCGGAGGAGCTGTGCAGACCGGTCCCTGCGTACCCTTGGGATCCTCTGTGGTGTGAAAGCAGGATTTCTATTTTATTTTTAGTTATTCTTTCTTACGGAGTAATATCCTGAGTCCTGCTCTATCCCACCGACACGGGTGTGGGGGATTCACCGCCTCTACCCAGATGTCCACCCAACCCACCTTACCCCCCCGTCCCGCTGCTTGCGGAGCAGGCTGTGGCCATGCTGTCCCCCGTTCCTGGGCCATGAACCGAGCGACGGCGGGGACAGGTCGCAGGTGCCTGGCAGTCTGTCGCCGTTCCACGTCTCAGCCCCGGGGAGCCCCTGCCCTTCTTCCGCCGGGCGTCTCGCGCCCCCCCGGGTTGCCCGGTGCTGTAACGCCGCAGGGAGCTGCAAGATCTACGTGCCAGGGCGTGGGGCGGCGAGTCGCCTTGGCACTGTGCACGGTCCTCAGCTGATAGCTGCGTGAGGATCTCTTTTTTTTTTTTTTTTTTTTAATTTGTGCACCAACTCTGAAGCTGGAAATCTCTGAAGAGCTGTCTCTGGAGCTGCTCTTAGGTTGTTTTTGTCACAGTCCTCCAATCTGAGTTTGTTTTTATTTTATTTTATTTATATTTATATTCTATTTTATTTATATTTATATTATATTTTATTGTATTTATATTTATATTTTATTTATATTTTATTTATATTTATATTTTATTTATGTTTATATTTATTTATATTTAATTTTATTTATATTTTACTTTTTATTTTATTTTTAAAGTCACAAATGCTCAGAGGTTCCAGAAAAGGGGGGGAGGTGTTCTCTGGAGGGCAGCAGGCTTTCCAAGGTAGTGTCTGAGCGTCTTTAAAAGCGGGCATCTCGTTAGCTAATACATTACACCAATCAAGGAGAGTTATCTTAAGCCACAATTAATCTGCTCCCTGGCATATGTTGATAGGAAAGCATCATGCTGTTTCTTAATTAAAAGCAAACGGATTAAAAATGATTAATAAGAGTATTAAATATTCTCCTAAACTAAAAGCTTTGGGATTCTTGGGTAAATCTAGCTTTACGCAGGTCTGCAACCGTAAGGCAGCTTCTTGGGGTGGATTTTTTTTTTTTTCTCCTTCCCTGAAATCTTCCTGAGTGCCCTGCTTTGTATGCAGGGAGCATTTCTGTCACGTCTAGGGGCAGAAGCAAGGAGCAAAACCTAACGAGTTTAAAATAATAATAAGAAAAAACAGTGAAATAAGCAAAGTCTTGAGGTTGAAATGACATCACTGTTTTAGGACAATCATACGTAATGTAAAAAAAAAAAATAAAAAAATCCCTGTTTCTTACTCAAGCGTGTCAGGCAGGACCGATGCTGGGGGCTGGAGTAGGGTCTGTGCTCCGGGCTTCCTCGCGGCAGCGCCGGCTCGCACCCATGGGTGCAGCAACACCTTCGCCAACGCGGGGAAGGAAGGAGCGCTGCTTGCGAGAGGCCCGGGGAGGAGGGAGAAACGGTTCCTTGGACTTTGGAAGCTGGTAATTAAATATACAAGCACAGGGCGAGCAGCGAGGAGGCCGATTAGTGCGCGGTGCCGCCTTTGCGCTCCCCTGTTCCCCGGGGGAAGCTCAGCTCCTCGAAGGGATGGCGGGGGCTGTGGAGGCGCAGGCACCGCTCGGCTGGGAGAGCAGGAGAGGCTGCCCGGAGGAACCCGCTGCACGCCGCGAAGCGAAGTATTCTGCTGGCTTCGCTGCTGCTGCTCCAAGGGTCTCCGGGGCCCCCACGGCGAGGCTTCACCTTCGGGTGCCGACATCCGTCGGGTGCTTCTGCCTCCCGCTCCCCGGCCAGCCCCTGCAATCGCCCCGCTCCCGGTCAGGGCGCAGAGGCGGCCGCGAGGATCGAAGGTGCCCGGGCGCGGCGGCGGGTGGTCTGCTGGGGTCTGTGCCCGCGCCGGGAGGGTGCCCGCTCGGCCCCGCGGTGCGTTACCGCACCGAGCTCATTGTCATTCTGACTTTGACTTCGTTAGTGATAACAGAGAAGGATAGTGCACCTTTAAATGACGAGCTTTGTGTTTAATTACCCAAATAAAATGACATAAATATGAATGAGTGCTAATGGCGGTACTTGCTTTTCCGGAAACCATTAACAAAACGATTCTTAAATGATTTGTAAAGAAAATGAGAGGAGAAGAGAGGAGCGAGAAGGCTATTAGGCGTCTAACACACTCCTGAATTATTATGTAGTCAACTACCTAGCAAATATCAGGTGAAATGATCTTGCAAAAGAAAAAAAGGGATTTGCAGCCAAGGCTGTTGGGGGATGTGGACGCCCCGACCTCCTCCGCTGTGCACACACCTGCTGCAGGGGCTGTCTGGCTTCCGGGCTGGATCGGGGATCCCGCGTTTGTTGGGGGACCCGAACGCCGGGTGACGGGGACTCCCGTGACAGCTCAGCACAGGGAGGAGCTCCAGGTCAGCCGCATCTCTGACCCCCCTCACCTCTGGGGCAGCCCTGTTTCACCCCAAGCTGGGCGTCTGACCCCGGAAGGAAGCTGGGATTTCAGCTGGGATGGCTTCTGGCAGCACTGCCGCCTCCGCGTTCCCTTTAGGCACGTTTGTGGAAGGAGATGCAAAAGAATTGTATCGTCTTGTGACTTTTGCTAATTGTTAGTTGGGTTTATAAAAGCCGCGCACACTGGGAAAACCGCGGAGGGCTGCAGCTGAATGTTTTACCCACGGCTGCCAATAACTGCGAGTTAAATTTCGGGAAGGGTGCGTGGGGAGCACCGGGACACGGGGTGACGCGTGCGGTGTGTTTGCAGGCATACTTATGGGACAGTAACAAGGACCTGGTGGAGTGGCTGGAAAAACAGCTAACGGAAGAGGAAGGCGTTCGCTCGGTTGTGGATGAAAACATCAAATACATCTCGCGGGACTACATCCTCAAACAGATACGGAGGTAAGCCAGCTACGCGCGCTCTGCCCCCGCAGAACAGGGATTTTAAAAAATTCAGCCTTCGATCTTGGCCGGTGCGCTTCCCCAGCTGAGGAAAGTGCATCAGTCAGTTCCGCGGTCACTGGCCTTTTCGTATGGCAAACACGTCAAGGGTATGTGGAAACGCACTTTCCTCCGGAAACGCAAATACGGCGGCAAACGTGGAGCTACGGTGAAACAGAGGGATCTGTACGAGGTCTGCGTCCCCTGTTCCTGCTGCCCGGGCTGTAGTGCTCTGTACCTGCACGTGCCTTGAGCAAAATCGCCCGCCCGCAGAACGGAGCTCTACCAGCAGCATCCAAACCTCCCGGCCGTGCTCCCGCCCTTCACTGAAACGGGAGCCGCGAAGAGCCAGGGCACGGAAATTTCACTGCTGGTGTCGCTTTCCTCCGTTTGAGACAGAAAAGGGAAAAATGTTCTTTTGTAGGAGGTCACTTATTTTAGAGGGCCACGTGAAGCAAGGAGAGAAAGCAAATCTCCGGGCTGCGCTACTGCTGTCAAAGCGCTGTGTTCACCACCCATGGCCAGAATATCCTCACGCCTTCCTTCCCTTTATTTTTTCTAGCCCCAAATTTCCCAGGCAAGCTACCCAGGTTTTTTTTTTCTGTGCTCACCGTCCTAAAATGCCCAGTTCCCCTCAATGGCTGTTCAGAACTACACCAAATAACTCCCCTCCCAAACACTAAAACGTTGGTAGAGTATCTGTTCCTCCTGCTTGTAAGAGTTACTGTGCGCATTTGCACGGACGTTCATCCAGCGGAGCCCGTTAAGCCTCGTGAGCCCAACGCTCTGCTAATCTTGACCAGGCCCAATTTTGATAATTTTTCTGTCTTAGACTGGCGGTCTCTTAAAGCAGCTTTTGCTTCCGAGACAGCGGAGCTGGGGTGGGCACCGAAGCGCGGGGTGGAGCCCCTCTGGTTTCCACATCCCGTGTCTGATTCCGGAGTGTCCCTTCCTGGCGTTGCCACCGGTTCCTCCATCCGTGCTGCAGCGGACGGGGCTCTGCGTCGTCTGGGAGGGGGAGACGCAGGTGCTCTCGGCAGCCTCTGAAGGTGCTGCTGGCAGGATCGGGGCACGCTCCGGAGCTCCTGGTCTCCCCATGTCCGCCCTGGGGCCACGTGGTCCGGCCTCTCGGGATTCCAGCCTCCGTGCGTGTCTGAGCAGGTCTGCCACCGGCAAATTAAGTGCCATGAAGGACCTCCAAGTGAGCACAGCTCTTGCGCTGCTCGCTGTCAGCTCTCGGTAGTGCCTGCTGCCTCGTCCAGTCTCCCTTGCAGACCCCGTATTTCAGTTCCCCCCCCTCCCCAGACCTGACGGGGAGCTGTCGGACGCGCTCCGGTGCGAGTGCCGGGGCTGCCGTCACTTAACTCTCGCCTCTTTCCAGCCTGGTCCAGGCCAATCCGGAGGTTGCCATGGATTCGATAGTGCACATGACCCAGCATATATCACCCACCCAGCGAGCCGAGATCGTGCGGATCCTCTCCACAATGGACTCGCCTTCTTCAACGTAAGAGCATCGATTTCCCACACTCCCCCCTGCCCGGTACAGTGGAGGAAAAAAAAAAAAAAAAAAAGCTCAGAATTGCCCTTTGTCTGCTCGACTGCGACCACTGTACCGAGACGGGGAGGCTCAGGGAAATGCTGGAAGAGTGACATTTTTATTTTTTCAAATCAGACTGACCAGAGGAAGTGTGTTCTTTGGCCAGAGACACGAGGAAAACGTATAACACAAGCGCCTGCGGAATTGAGTTACAGCTGTCTAACTGTACCTTATTTATTTAACAAAGCGTGACTGGACCAATGCATCAGTTCGCTGTTCGGCTGCCACCCGAAAGCGCTACAGCCAGGCAATGAAGGGTGCTCCGGTACCGTGAGGTCTTGGCATAGCAAAGCAGGGGCTCGTCTAAATTACACCCCCGTGCCCCTGCCTGCTTCTCTTCACGCCCCGCCTGGCAGCGGCAGCTCTCTGCTGACAAGTGCCAATGTCCCCCCCCCGCGAGAGCGTCGCTGCGGCCGAGGACGGGTGGGCTCTGTCCCCCAGGCGCGGGTGGGAGCCCAGCATCCTCCCGCCTGGCGCCCCGTGGGTGAGTGGAGCCCACCACCGATCAGCCCCCGTCTCGGCCAGCCAGCGGTGTTTCTGTTTCAAACGTCTGTCTTGTTACTTCGTGGTAGAGGAAAACCGGCGTTGTTTGTCCCCGTGCCCCAGGCAGGCTGCGGGGAAGGCTCCGGGGGTTCCCAGGACTGGGAGGGTGGCGGGGCAGGATTTTGGAGGCCGAATCCCCGCTCGCTTTGCCTTTGTGCCCAGTTCCTTTAGAACAGGTCACTAGACTGTGAGAAAGGCCCTTCTGGAGGGAGGTAAGAGAGGAGACCAAACCACAGCTGTTGAGCCATTTCTGCTTTTCCTTCCCTGCTTGTTTTGGGGGATAAGGGATGCGGGCAGCCCCACTGCTGCACGTACATCATGTAAGTGCTAATCCCTTTCGGGTGAGTAGGTAACTGAAGCAGAAAGATACAGCCTGCCAGGGTGAGGGAGGGGAAAGGACGGCGTCAAATACCCCAGAAAGGTATTTTTGGTAATCCCCTTCCTCAGCCCCGGCTGGCTTTTTCACCCGTTCCAGCGCTCGCGCTTTGCGGCCGGTCAGGAATCCTTGTCTCCAGCGGACGCTCGGCAGGTATGCGCAGCCGGCGCCGAGCCAGGCTGCCCGGGTCGGAGCTGCGGCAGCAGCGTTGATCAGCGCCGGCTGACCCCAGCCCAGGTCCGTGGCTTATTTCTACCCTTTCTATTTTCGTGGGTCTCCTGACCGTAATAAAAGATCAGAGAAGCTGGAACTCTGGAGGGAAGCGCAGTTGACTCCTAATACCCAGATACTGTTACGGAACTTGGTCTAAGTAGTGCTGGAGAGCTTACCCCAATGATTGTCTTAAAAGTATTTCAGATTTTACAATTCCCCTTTTAGTACAGTGTGAATCAGAAGGGAAGTTTTTATGAGAGAATTAATTAACGATGATGCCAGTGCCTCACACCTGTACTGTTCCTTCTGGAGTGCAATGCAGCCCTTCTGTGCGTGTAAAATCGAGGTGCGGCACTGGGGTCACTGCTCTCCTCCCCAGGGGGACGAGCAGCTTCGGTGCAGCCCTGCTGCTCATCTGAAGGACTAGCTTTTTCTTAATAGTTAAGAACCCTAATTTCATGTAAAAGACTTTTTTTCCCCCCACTAGAGCTCCCTGAACAACCCCCAAAGATGCTTTTACTTATGCCAATGCGGGCTGCAGCAGGACACGCAGGACAGACAGAATGTCTCAGCCAGGCAGGACCGCTCGGGGGGGCATCACGGTGCGGGCGACTCATTGGGCTCCTCCGCCGTCACCAGGATTTCCTACCGGTGGTGTCACAAGTCAGTCCCTTGTCCAGGCCGTCTGCGGGTGTTGCGGGAAGTGTCCCGGTGCCCACTGCTCCCTTCCTTCTGCTTGGGGAGGGGGGAGCTGTCGCTGCCAAAGTCTCTTACCTGCTGGGCAAGAGCAGCCCCCTCTGGTTCAGTGTTACAGGCACGGGGTCAGCCCCGCGTCATTTGGGGGTAAAGGAGCCCCATACACCATCGCTTACATCGGAGCCGGTCTGAAGTCCAAACCCGGGGAGCCCTGCGGAGGTCTGGGCCTGCAGCAGCACCGTGGCAGTGTCACTGGCCGCCGTCCCGGCCGTTCTCCCCCAGCCCCGGTGCCGCAGGCGTGCGGGTCGGTTGCCCGGTGGGACAGGGGCGGCGGAGAAACCACCCTCAGTACGTACGGTTCTCGCTGGTGCTGAAGTATTTCACTTACCTCAATTTCTTTTAATAAAAAGAATGAATTACATCTCTGCTGCCAGGAGTGGAAATCTGTGTTTCCCCCCCTTTGTCCTGAGCTCCGCTGGGGAGCCCGGCTTTTCCTTAAGGCGAGAACAAGGAGTTTTGTGCGGCACCTCTGGAGCGAGGTCTGGCGGCTGCCGGTGCAGGAGGATGGAGCTGGAGTACGTCGTGGTCTGGCTGTGCCCCTCGCCGGAGCTGATGGGCTCTGCGCCATCCTGTGCCTCTTGGGGGGCTGTTGCCGCTCTTGTCCCCCCCCCCCCGGGACATCCTGTCCTGACACCTCAGCCAGGCAGAGGTTTGTACTGTACGAACCAGGCCACGAGTATTTACCTTTCTCCAGCTTCATCACGTCCCCAGCGGCGGGAGGAGCCGGTGCTGAGCGGTGCTGAGCCAGGGGTGCTGGTGGAAGGACCAGCTCCAGCCCAGCGAGCCATTGGCAGGGCTTGTTCCTCCTCCACGGGTTTATTTTAACATTATAGTGACCGAAACGAGCAGAAAGGAAAAACCCAGCCCCGGCCATCGCCTGAGCGCGGTGGGGGACTGGCCCTGACCCCTCGCCCCGAGCGGCTGCGTACGCAGCGACCTGGTCCGCAGGCGCCGCAGCAAAGGAAGAGCTGGAGCGTTGGTTGAGGGGTGTCCCCCGCCCACCGGGACACGCACCCTTCCACGCGTTCCCCACATCAAACGTATCAGTGACACGTTAAATTGGACCACGTTAGCAAATGTGACACTAGCACTTATTTTTCAGTCATGTCTCAAACCAGAATCCTGATAGTTAAAAACATAAATCACCTTAACAAACATAATATAACTGGGGGGGGACCGACCCCACTGAACTCCAGAAACACATTTAAAACTCTTTAGCCTAAAATATCTACATATTAAAATGCCAAGAAGAGAAGTACCAAAGCTGTAAGCTCTCAAAAGCCCAAGATCAAAGTGCCATCATCTTTTAATGTAAACCTTTTGTTGCATCAACAGTCTTAAGAGGGATGAGAGACATCAAAATAAAAACTCAGACAAACTGTGGCTTTGTAGCTGTTTTTTGTTTTAGTCTCTTCTCTCAATTTGGGCCATGAAATAGGTCAGCTCCATTACTGATCAGCCTTCCCACAAATATTTAAAACAAATTGAATTGCACACCCAATACCCATCACAATTACGCCAGGCACAATAACTAAATTAGCAATTCAACAAAATAATTGGAAATGCGATTCTCTCTATTCCACAGCCTCCCTCAGGGGTTTGGCCGATCTATGGGGGGAAAACTCTGCTTTACTAATTCTGCAGCTAATTAGAGACACACTTGTAAATGAAGTTGTTTGTCTGAAAGTTGAAATTCTTTGCTATTGTGGGGTGGGGGAGGATTAACACAACCCCTCTGTCGTCCCCCCCATCGCACACGTACATTCCCAGCTACACCTAGTTGCTGTGCAATGTTTTGCAAATGCCCATTTGTGTTGGCACTAATTAGCAGCTGTATCATGAATTAATAAAGAATTAATATTCTATTTGGGGGGGGAATTTATCTTACTTGCTGTTAATTGGCAGCATTAGGAAAACTTAGTGGAAATCACCCCGGTTATCTGTGCCCTTATTAAACAGCCCTCAGAGCTTCTGCCCACGCCGCAGCCCCGCGATACCGGACGCGATGCGCGTGCCGGGGGCTGCGAGGGGCCGGGGCCGTGCGAGGTGCCCACGGCCACAGCGGCGCGTGGGGCAGAGCTGCCGAGCCCCGGCTGCGGGACACCGGCGCGTCACCGCTGGAGCCACTCCGGGCAGTGGCTCTGACGAGTTGTTACTCGGGGATTACACGGGCTGCGCTTTCTCCCGCAGCGTATTCAAATCCAGGCGAGGGACGTTTCCGTGCCAGGAATAAAGCGCTGCTCTTGCCAGCAAGGTCAGCGGATGAAACGGGGGCCTCGTGCGCCGACGCTGCCGGCCCAGGTTCTCCCCGTGTATCGCACTACCCAGGTGGTGGTGGGGGGGTGGCAGGGAGAAAAGCCTGCTTAAACACTGATAAGTAAATTCAAAAGCATGCTTAGTAGGGCTTTGACTCTTATCTCTTCAAACAATATGAATGAGAAGTTATCACATTTAAAGTGGTTCATATTACCCTTTTAACATTACATCCCGCTCGCGCACAAAAAAAAAAAAAAAAATCAAGTGCCCTGGTGCTACAACTTTAAAGGACACAGAAGTCAAACTGGAAGGGGAGGCGCAGCGGCAGCGTGGCCGGGCAGCACCCGGAGCCTCCGCACAGAGAGCGGCCAGAAAACTTGCCAGCACAGCAAACCCCAAAGTAGGGTCGGGACGTGGTGCTTTCTGTTAAACAGCCTTAATGTTTGCTCTGACAGCGCAAGCAGCATGAAACCATTCCACCGACACAAAGTTTGGAAGCAGCTAATTTACTCCCCTTGATGCCGCTCGGAATTGTGGTTATTAAACCATGAGATTTTAATGATGTTCGAAGACCACACAGCTTTTGCTGCTGCTCAGAAAACAGGCACAGGTACAGCTCGGCGCCGGGGGACACAGGCCTTGACCCTCGGCGGGCAGATTGTGCCGGTACGGGACAGCGGAAGGTGCCGCCGCATCGCGCCGGGTTCTGCCTATTGCTGGGGAGCCCGAATTGGCGGGGGTGGGGGGGGGCCGTGGCCGTGGCCGATGGTCAGAGCCGGAGGACGGCAGCAGCCGGGGAGGCCGCGGGTGCAGCCCTCTGCACCGGAGCAGCCCGCTGGCGGGCATCACGCTCAGCTTAACGACCCGGCTGGCTAATGAACGCAGGATTGCTCACCACACCGTGGCACGGGCCTTAGCCCTTGCTCGTGGCCGTGGTCCCTCTGCGCCTTTGGGCCCCTCTCCCCACAGCTCCCCAGCGCTTTGCTGGTGGCTCTGGCAGCTGCACGGGAGGGCCGAGTGCCGCTGCCAGGCTCTTTGCGGTACGGAGGGTGATTAGTGGCTCCTGGAACAGAAAGGGCCGCGGTGAGGAGCCAGCGGTGACATTTAGCGCATTTCCGCCTGGCAAATTTTGACCAGAGAGCCGTGAGCTGGGGGGGCGGGGGGGGGGGCAGGAGCAATCAATGCACTTCCCTGAGAGCTGCAGCTGCTGCTTCGTTGCAAGTGAGCGTAAAGATTTATTCATCCATGATACGTGTTTTCCACACAAAGTCAATACTCACCGTGGCACTTACTTTCTAAATCCAAGAAAAATGCTACATTCTTCCACAGGGCAGGGAGCCCGCCCGCCGCTGCCGCCTCTCCCGCATTGATCGGGCGGGCCAAGGACCAGCGCCGGCGAGGAACGGGGACAAGAAAAGCTCTGACGGAGCCGACGGCTCCCCCGGCACAGCCAGCCTGAGAGTCCGGGCCCGCGGCTGCCTGAAGCACAGACGAACATCCAGGTACCCTGCTGAGAGCTGCAGCAGGTTGGAGGAGCTGGGTTTAATGACATCATCACACTTTTTCTTTCCTGCTTTAAGGGGAGAAAAAAAAAAAAAATCATCACAGAAGAACCCTGGGGTAGTGCACTGATCCTTGCCCAAAGGAAATATTCTGAGGCTGTGACCAGCACCGTGCTCGGGGCTGTCCCCAGGGTACTCTGTGCGGGGAGGGGGGGTGTGTGTGCGCGTGTGCGTGTGCGCGCGCGCGTGTGTGTGGGGAATCCAGCCAGAACTGCATCCCTACACAGATGCGCTTTTTTTTTCCCTGCTTTTAGACCCAGGATTTCACACCCACGCCCTGTCCCAGCCAAGTCTCTGGAGCTGAGCTGGTTCACCCTTGCCGTGGTGGACTTCGCATCGAAGGTATTGGGAAGCTGGGTACTGGAAGGGAGACTTAAATCTGTAACGATGAGGTGTAAAAATGATTAATTAGTGTCAGCTCTGCAGACAGCTCCAGGGACACACTGAAGTGCAACAGTGCAGCTACAGAGAAACTCTTCCAAGGGGGGGAAAAAAAAAAAAAAACCCAACCCAAAAACCAGCAAACCAACAACCAAGAAAAGGATCGAACTGTGTGGCAGCACCGCTGGGTTCAAGCAGAGGCCGCCTGGGGAGCGGCGCGGCAGGCGCAGGGCACGGGGAATCGCCCTGCGGACACTCACGGTGGGACCAGCTGCTCCTGTGCACTGGGGAAGCGCCGGGCGTGGAGCCGGCTTCCCTCCCTCCACTCTCATCTGTTACATACCGAAAAATGGAATCTATTTTTATTTACGCTTCATAAGAAAGAAATAATTTAAAAAGTAGAACTTAGTTGCCGGCTGAAAAGTTGGTAAGCTGCAACTTTATGCAGGGAGGGAAAACACCAAACCCCAAACCCTTGTCTTACTATGACGTTCCGAAATGGGGCTGTGCACTGATCACACTCAGACACTCAGTTTGCAAAGCATTTTAATTAGATTGCGGCAAACATAAACCACAGACAGTGCAGTTGATGTGGTCACAGGCAATGGCCACCCTGCACACGTGTGTGTATATATATATATATGTGCACATATTATTTACGCAAAATAACCTCCGTTTCAGATTGATCACAGCAGGCTAACAAATTCCCCTGATGGGGATTTAATTTCTGGCTTCTGACCTTTGGATATAAAAACCCCACAAACCCCCTCAATGAGTCATCTCCTCTGGCCAGTGCCACCTTCGTGCTGGCATCCTTCAACAGCGTGTCGTGGTGCGGGTGAACACAGGACGGCTCAGAGTCATGATCAGCAGAAAAAAAACCTGAGTGTACAGGATCAATGCTGGACTGAAAAATTCACCGGTACGTTCTACTTGGAGAAACAGCCCCAGACGCACCCCGTGCTGCGCTCATCACGTCAGCTAACGTCCCTGTGTGCAGGAACGGGCGCGTGAACTGGGAGCTCTGGCTGTCTGCACAGGGAGCACCTTTTCTCTGTTTTAAGGCCACGTTAATTATGTAAATGACATTTAAATCCTCTTGACTTGGTGAAAAATAAAGTCGCACATTCCAGATACGCAGCCAACGACCAGAACCGCACGCTTAAACACCGTGCGCCCCCCCCCCCCCCCCCAATTCCCCCAACAGAAATCGCTAAGGCTTTAATAAAACGTGGGTGACCCCATTTCGGGGGGGGGTGAGGGGTTGGTCCCTGCTGCTCTGAATCGCGCGTCCCTCCCCCGGCAGAACACTGTGCCCATGCTGAGCAAATTGCAAAATCAAGGTCAGGAATTTAAAGGGAATAGTTAAAAATGGACTGTCTTTGGGAGGAAGCAGAGTTCATTTTAAAGCATGAGAGGAGGGCGTCTAGCCAAGCTAAACATCTACCCCGCTCCCTCCTCGCTGAGCCTGGGTGATCTAGCAGTAACCGTGTCTGGCGGTCCTTCAGTGAGGTTTTTTTAGCACAGAACTAGCAGCTGGAGAGACTTTGCTCTGGCAAAGCCTTTAGGCGAGGACCCGAGAGCGGGGCCGGCAGCCGCCCCGACAGAGGAGATGCCACGAGACGGGGCAGCTCCTCGCCCGCCGGTGTGCTCAATCCTGGCGCGAAGGCCTGATGTTAATTCTGCTCGGGTTCTTCAGGACTTGTGGTTTTTCCAAACAGTGAACGATAAAGCTCCGTCCTGGGTAAAAGAGGGAGAAAAGTTACTTTTCAAGGTTGAAATGGAAGCAAGAGGCTGCCAGCAAAACCGTCCGCTCCTTAAAATGAAAAGGCCTGATATAATTAAAAATGCATTCAACAGTCTTTATTAATAAATACAGGCAAAGGGAAGAACTTGCGTAAGACCAAGCACACACAGTACAGAAATATGTAAATATTTCAGTGTGGCTGGATACCATATCTCTAGAGAATGAGGTTTTCTATAAGTTTGCCCTTTACAGACAGGCTCTTCAAGTAAGAAAACAAGATTGAATATTTTAATAGGATGTATGAGACCGCAGAGCCATAAGGAGGATTCAATCAGACAGTCTATGTGGGACTATAATTTAGTTTTCATACATTTTCTTAGACTTGACGGTACTTGAAAAACAATGAAAATGACCTAGCAACAAGATTCCAATTAATATCACATATGCAGCAATTCTGATAACAGGAGCAAGTTTCCCTTTAAAAAAAAATAAAATAAAGTGGGCTGGTGTTATTTATCTTTAATTTTAGAACCAAAGTAACCTGAGAAGAGAGATGGGGGAAAGGAGAGAGCATTTTTTTAAATCACATTTCTGGAAATCAAGGAAAAAGCATTGGGAGAGCCTTATTTTTTTTACATACGCATTTTCTAAAGCAACAGCCTGTTGTAAGAGGACGGCACACGCAGAGCGGAGTGCTGGTTACACAGAGGACGGGATTTTTCCCTTCCGCACAGGCTAACAGCCATCAGGGTTATTAGAGAATCACCAAATGATCCCATTGCCGTGGGCCAGCGCCCAGGAAAGCACCCGCTGCAGAAGCCGGGTCAGGAAAACTGTCAGGACAGGCAGAGAAGAGACTTCTCCACCGCTCAAGAATGAGTAAAATATGGCTTCAAAGGATGAAATTCAGACCTGACAGCAATACCGTGATTCTGGCTGCCGCCTCTATTAAGACCACAACGGGGACCGCTCTCGCTAGGGGCTGCTTTGACGCCTTGCTCCTCTGCAGATCAATAAAAGATGGCAACTGGTTTGAAAACTGTCTGCTTCTTGCAGACACTTCCACTGGAGAAAGTTACTTGTCAGCCTCGTGAAAGACGGAACTTCTCAGCTTTGAGCAGTGATGGCAGAAAAACGCCAGCCATTAATCCCAGGAGGAGGAGGAAGGAAGTGTCTGTTCCAGCAATGCAGGAGGATGGACAGACGTGCACGGACCACTGAGACAAGAAGCCATTCTAATTCACAGGGCCACATCTCTCTAATGAATTTTCATTTTGAAGCTAATTTACCAATCAGCTGCTCTCCTTACCTAACAAAATGGTCGACACCATCTTTGTGTGCAAAGCTCAGCCAAGACTATGAAACCACAATTGGCGTTTCTGTGTTAAATCGGGAGCGTGCACAAAGGTTTTAGCAAGTTTAACACAAATGCAAAACTAAAGCACTTCTAGAAAACAGAACTGATACATGATAAGCCAAAAACTTTGAAACGTCACAGAAAAAAGGAGGAGGGAGAGGAACACCTTACCCGAGCCTACAACATTTTCCATCTTTCCTATTAACTGATAAACATAACTCGCTTTTGCTGTTTCAACTGAGAAATCAGATGGCAAGCGGCACTACTGCCAACAAGGACATTGCGACTTTAAGGCTCGGTCAGATGATCGGAAGGAAGATGCAGGGTGATGCTATTTAGTCCTCCGACAATCACGGCCCTCCAGCCTTGCTTCGCCGGCTCGGCTCAGACCCCATCATTACACTGAGCAAACGTTTCCACTTGCACTGCAATCTCGATGAAATTCCTGGGCAGCGCGCAGCGGTTCCTGTCCGCAGCGGGGTTCACGTGTCGGGAGCAGAGAGGGAAATGCTGAAACTGGTGTTTTGATAGAAGATCATTTCACACTCAGGTGGGCAAAGCTGACAAACACTTGCGGTTTGCTCCTGTCAGAGGAGGCTGAGCGGCTTGGGGCACTTGCAACGAAACATCACCGATTTCGTTCTTTCTCCCCTCTCCCTGGTATATGCCTCATTTTAAAAATGGTGACTTAATTGCATTGAGGAAAACAACCTAAGCAAGATAAATGACAATACCAAGCGCACCCACTTTGCTCGTTTCCAGCCCCGGGAGCCACGCGAGGCCCCAGGCAGCGACAGGCTCCAGCCTGTTCCCTCCTGCGCCAGGAAAGCACCTCTGCAAAGCAGACCTGTCCCAGTGCCAGCAGGGTCTCGCGGCTCCTCTTCCCGGGATTGTTTCTATTTTCTCTCCCACCGTAGGGATGCTGCTGCTGCCCCGGCTCAGGGCTCACAGCCTCTAGTCTGTGCAGCTCCTGCAGTTTGTTTGGTTTAATGCACGTGCTGGGCACAGGCACCAACCAGACAAGTTTGATTCTCAGCTATTAAATAACACCCAGCTCTCGCACACGGACTCACTCCCATCCCTTCGTGCTTTGCTAAGGAACAACATGGTCTCCACACGTTTCCAGCACTCTGTATGCTCTCCCACAGATTTTGTGCAGCCGACCTAAAACACCATTTCAGATCTTAGTCCTGATCCATCTCTGGCTCTGCAGACACGGCTGCTGCTCGGGAGGAGCTGCTGCTCCCACTGCACATGGCTCCGCTGCCCTCCGCCAACGTGAGCTGCCCAGTGTGGGGATGTTCTTTGTCCTGGCTACAAACCCCCCACTCTGGCCACCGAGTCATCTGGGCAACAGAAAAGACCGGGCTGAAGAAATCCTCTTTTGGAGCCTGTGTAAGCGCTGCCAGGGGCACGAATCCACTCCCGGGCAGCCCGACCACTGCGCATGCTCACGGCAAACTGCATGCAGGTCTTCTGCTCCTCTTCCGCACCCTGGGGGCCAGCGAGCAACAGAAACTGCTTCTGTTTTGTCCACAAGCTTCACTCACAGGTACAGGCTTCAAACCTTCCAGCTCCTCTGGCTGCTTGCCCAAGGTACCTCAAAGGCATTCTGCAAAATTCAAAGGAGACTTGCTCCCAAACATCACCTCCGCTGCGCAGAGGGGCTCCCGTCTGCGGTTTCTCTACATACGCCATTCTCCTCTTATACATTCATTCTTTTACAGTCCTCAGTAGCTTAAGGAAGTTCAAATATAATGTGCGCATTCTGGGGAACCCCCCAGAAACTAGCCAAAGACAGCAAGGGTTTCTGTCTTCTCCCGGTGAGCAGGCGAAAGCCAAAAGTAACGTTTCTTTGCAGCCTGCCTTGGCTTGGTCCCACTGGTGGAGAACCAGTCTCCGCAGGTTTTTGTCTTCATTTTTGGTTTTTGATAGTCTTCTGATGGGTACAAGAGTTCAAGGGATCAATGCTGAATTTTCTCCAATCCTACAGATTTTAAATAAACAGTAATTTTTCAAGCAAGCAGAGCCCAGGGAGACTTCAAGCAAGAATTTGTCTTCCCCAGCAGAGAAATGTTGCCAGCACTGGCAGACTCCCACATTCATGGCCCAGGTTTCACGGCTGCGAAGAAGAGGGGTTGCACCTGCAGCCACAGGCAGGGGGGCAGGCAGGGGGGCAGGCAGGGAGGCAGGCATGCCCTGCAGCACCAAGCCAGCACCCCCACAGCCCCCATCCTCCCGGGCACAATGCTGGCAACCTCTGACGAAGTAAAAATTCAAGTGGAGCTGTTCGGATAACAACACAGCACGGGTAGACACCCTGGCAGAGAGTGACAGGAGAAGGAGGGAAATCAGGTAACCCCCCCAAACAGAACAAATATTTCACCCTGAAAAAAAAATAATAATAACCCAACCTTTTTTTTCCTCTTCTCATCATCTAGGCTACCTTTCTTCTACAGCATCTCCCCTCAGCAGGATTTAACCATGCAGAGAGTAAAACTCATCAATCCTCCAGGTTTAACCTTGTCTCTGTTTCAATTCACCAGGGTAAGTGTGGATTTTAATACTTTCAGCCCCCTTAAGGCTACGCATAATGAACTTGGATTTTGGTTAAAAAATGTAAAATTTCTGTCCTCCACCCATATATATTAAACATCAGACTTGAGCCACTGAGTTGAAACAACCCACCCGACTGCAAGTCCGCTATCTCCAGATGAAGGAAAGGTGACTTTAGCACAAAGAGGTACTGGTCTTAGCAATGTGCTGAGGAATAACCTATGCGAGTAATTAAGAGTACTTACACCTCAGGTAGAGAGTGAGGAAGACGCAGGTCGATACAGGGGTCTTCCTTGAATTAAAATTTAACTTACCCTTTATTGCAACCTACAAAAGCAAGTAATGAGCACTAACATTTTTATTTCTTTTAAACTGTCATTTAGGCTGTAGAGGGGATAATTACCTATTTCCACTGTAGTAAGGTTTTATCACCCTTAGTGAGGCATTTTCTAATTTAATATTTTTACTATATTATCATAAAACCTGTTTCTGGAAAAAATGATCACGAACCACACAGCCATTTGCCATAAAACATGTGTGTGTAAGTACCTTGGCTCAATTATTTATGCATTTCTTCTGAGTTGGCTCCAAAGGCAGAGGACGGCCCAGGTGCTCGTAGCACCGGGAGCACCGTGCCCAGGCACTCAGCCCTGCCCAGCACCAGGGCTCGCCCCACAGGCCCTCGCAGGCACCTGGAAAGTTTGAACAGCCCTTTCTTTCAACGCACCAGCAGTCTGAGACAAAAGGTATATGTGGGGGAAGCATTTTTATTCTGCTCTCCGTGCCCTTGCGCAGTTAGAAGAATCCTGGTTTCAGTGCAATTTGCAACTCGGCTGCGGCTACGCTGGTTTTGTGGGAAGAGCAAGGAAGGGATGCGCCTGCACTGCTCACCAGCCCAGCCACGCCGCCGACCCCGGGGAGGGCATTCCCCGTGCAAGCCCCAAGTCGGCAGCTCGAGTGTCTTCCCATTCGCGGCTTAACACTTGCACAGCCTTGGCACGGTCACAGCAACGCTCCCGGCTGCGGGGAGCCCCCGCCACAGCATTGCAACGTGAGCTTTGCAGACAAAGGACCTGGCCGTGCACACAAGAGGTGCCAAGGCCAGGCTCAACCCCAGCCCCGTCCGCAGCCCCCGCTCCACGGCAGCGCAGAAATGCTGACCGGTTTCCCCACCGTGCAAACTGGGGATTTTGTGTCAACAGCAGTATTTAAAAAAAAAAAATAACTAAAAGGAACAGCTACTTCAGACAGTGAGCTTTGTGTGCTAACTGACCGGTGGACTTCACCACCCTCCAAATCCCAGGTATTGCCACTGCACATGGTTTATAGGCATATCCTTGCAACAGAGAGAGAGGAAACACACACACAGAGGGCAGGAGTGCCCTGGGCGAATATTAATAGCAATCGCACATTTGATAAATATATGAATCATCACAATATAATTCATAAAAACTGTTAACAGTTCCCCAGGAACCTACTTTGTCCATCTGCAGGAGCACTATTCCACCGAATACACAAAGGGGGAAACAAGCACATACCTGCAGATGGGAGGGGAGAATGGCTAATGCCATACCATTTTATTTGTTTAATTACAGTCATGTTACTTCTCTTTTTTTTCAATATAGTTCTGTAAACCAGCAGAAGAACAATATTGAGGGGGGAAATTCAGTTTCTGGTGGGTTTTTTTTCAGAGTGCTCCTAATATAGCAATACTGCACAAGTCACTGCTGTGCTGTTTTAGTAAAACTACCCTCCAGCAAATTTCTCTACCTTTTCCCATGTACCTTTTACTTCTTCTCTTCTTCCAGGGGAAAAAAAAAAAAAAAGATAAAAAAAAGATAATTTAGAATATGCCCCAAGCAGTATTGAAATAACTATACCTACCCCATTCCTACTGACACCCTCCATTGGGAACAATGAATTTTTAATTCACAAAAACTGGCAAAAGATAGAGCATGAACACCCATGAAGAAAGGGAGGAAGAAAAACCACATGCCTCCTGATAAAAACTGAAACTGGCTGTGGAACAGATGGCTGATCATTTTCTTGGAAAACTTTCTGTCTGTATCCTAAGAAATCTTTTGTCCAGCAGTGTGAAATTCAGATTACTAGGTGCCCAGCAAGCAGAGCAGGCACCCAGGAAGATAAAACAAGCTGAAGCCCTTTATTTCTCAATTTCTACTCAAAAGCATTACGCTAAATCAGCACATGGGGTGTGGGATTTGGCTCTGTATTCACACACCTTCCAACATTCCCCGCTCTGGTATTTCCGCAGTGACAAACCCGTGCTACGGTCGATGACGCGGAGCAAAACAAGCAGCGGCAATCATCAAAGCAGAATTAAAACTCCCGTGTCTTTTAAAGCGATGGGCCTGAAACGCAGAGCAGAGCGCTGCTGGGTGCCCGGTGTGCGGTGCGATGCGGTGCGGTGTGGCGCGGTTCGATGCGGTGCGGTGCGGGCAGCGTGGTGCCGGCCGGGAAGGCAGGCCCACGAGATGGCACTCTCTCACTCGCTTCCCCACCATGGCCCAAAACCGAAGCGTGCAACTCCGGCTATAAATTACACGGCCAGACGGCTCTCATCACCGTGCCCGGTGCTTGAAGGAGATTCAGAAAGGTCTGCCGCAATTCCCTCTCGCTCAGGCAGGTCAGGATTGGGTCCTTCAAGTCTGTGCAAATGCTTTTAGCCCCACGGCTTTAAATTATGAAAGGTGACATGTGACCTCTGGTTTGTCTCATGAGACCAGGCACAAGATTTATAAATATTTCAGAAAGCTGGTTCTTGCCCTAAACAAAGGGACTCGGCACATTTTGTGAAGCTGGATCTGGGGATGGGGTGGAGAGCAGGAAGACAGCAGAGAGACAGAAGGGCTGCTGCTCAAGGTACCGGCCCCCAAACTTAACCAGACCTGGGGGGGGGGGTCAGACCTGCCACCTCTGTCACCAGTTCTGACGTTTCGCCCTTACACCAGCACGCAGCCATCTGCCCGTTCACCAGCCTGGAGCTCAGGACAACGTTAATGGGAGCAGAGATGGAACCTCTCTCATCCTCATTTTGGTCCCAATAGCATTCACATTTTCATACGAGCTTTTACAGCACAAAGCATAAAAGATGTGGACAAGTGGCTGGAGAAGTAGCAAAACCCAGGGATGTGCAGAAACCTCCAGCTTGCTCCGCTGGCATGCTTTCCAGCAGCTTTAATTTCCCCATGAAATTCATAAAATGTTGCTTTCTCAGTCTCTGTTTTTAGTTGGGTATTTGAGCAGAGCAGCCACTGTGATGCTGCACGTGAAGTGCCCTGCGCAGAAAGGCGCACGGAGGGGACCATTCTTTGTGTACCTTAACATCCCATATTCCTAGGATGATTTCCCTCTTTCACAGCTTGCCTGTTTTATAACAGATTTGATGCAGGAGAAGACAAATTGTCTCACAAAGGAAGGACGACAAATCATCTTGCAGCTCTTAACAGGTTATTTTTTTTCCCTTTAAAAAGGAAATTTCCATAACAGAGGCGTCTGTCTTCTTACCAGGGATGTCAAACATCAAACGTTGGGACACGATGATTTCAGCCCATTGGCACTAACCGGGGTCACGTACACCGCTTCACTACTGCCAGCCTCCAAACATACAAAACCTCCTTGTTCAAATACCAACCCTTCTAGCAACTCCAGTTAAAAGCGATATGGGATACTTAACTGCATCTACATGAGTTGACTTCTAAGGCCAAGTCAAAGGTTATGGGGATAAAATCCACCAAACAAAATGATACACAAAGGGCAGAACGATACTCAGCCATGGTGCCTCGGGACCACCAGTCACGCCAAGCAGGTTTAGTTTCACAGGACAACACGGGGTGGGGGGGTTTGTCAGTTCCCAGTAGAGCTCAGATCTAAGGCTCCTCACCACCGAGCACTCGGTTCCCGAATGAGCCAGCTCAGGGCGCGCAGCGGGCTACGCATCACCTTCCCAAGAGAGTCCATACATCTCCCCGCGGGATCCGAGAGCAGGGGGTTCTTCCAGAAGGCGCAGAGCCCAGATGGGCAGCCTGCCCTCCCACCCACGGCCTCACGCCAAAAACACCAGTTTGCTCTAAGATGTCAGAGCACTGCACGCTCTGAGAGACTGCGCCGCACGCCAGCACTACTCCCTTTGTTTCCCAAAACAAAGCCAATACAACACAGCACAACCTTTCTTCCGGGCTGTGTCTATATAAACTTAGAATAATTTTTCTCACACAGACACAGTCACCCGAGGTTTGTGCTGCACAGCACAAAAGGCGCTGGTTCAGTTGTTCCAGAAAGAAGGGTTTTGCCTCCTGTCAAGGACTTCTGTCGTGGTGAATGTACTGGATTGACAATCGCAGAGCCCAAATTCCTCCATTAATCTAGTCTCATGGTGTTTTAATACCCAAAGTACAAAGTGAGCTAAGTTAAAGGCTGGTATCTCACCAACTTTGGGGTTTTTTATTTTTTTTAATATTAAACTCTTATGTCATATAAGTAAATTAATCTTTTAATACCAGGATTTCTTACTACGTACCCCCCTCTGCTTGCAGCAAGACACACTGTGACAAAGCAACTGCACTAAGTCCAAGAGTGAGAATGCTGATTGGGAAAAAACACAACGTCCTGGCTGAATCCAAGGGAAACGCTTTAATCCAAACCTCACTGGCAGCTGGATAATCTGTGTCTCAATTCAGCTTCCCAGCAGGCACTGGTCTGCTCATGCAAAAACAAGAGTGGGCTGGATGCTCTTCCACCAAGCATGACCTGAGGCCAATGGGACAGCTGGAGTCATGGACTTGATTTCTTGCACTTGGCCATGGAATTTCAGGCAATGATTCCTGCCCTGAGCCCGGTTCTGCTGCCTTGCAAGTCTTCACTTCCAAAGTCAAACATAAAACGTACCACCACAGCTGTGGAGAGACTGTATATATAAATATCTATGTGTATATATAGTGGCATCTATGCTAGACCATGGTACACTGGAACTTGACCAAAAAATAAAAAAAAAAAGTAGAGGAAATGCACCATGACCAGCCCTACAATGCACGGGTTGTACATGGGAGCTGGAAGAAGGGAGCCACAACCCAGACACGCAGCCCTAACTTGCAGCCCCAGTTGCCTGGGGTTCCTATAAACCAGGGCCATGACAAGAAGGTGATGTCCACCACAGGCAAACAAGTTATCTGGCTAAACTAACACCGTCAGCTGGTGGTGTACAATCGATACTGCCCGAAGGCAGGGACCAGTTCACTAACTGGTGACAATCACAATGTTGAGAGGTCTGAGAAGAGCAGGGGAAATTTCCCCAGCTCCTGCAAAGGTGTCTGAGCCCCACATTGCAGGTGGAACCGCATGGTTTGTCACAGTCCCATTACGGCCGTCTTCTTCCTTCTAATTTGGCTCGTAATGGATGCAAAGTCCTCCTCCGTAATGAAGAACCATTTGCTGAGGTAAAAAGCAACCTATCTAAAAGCCGGTATGTTCTCCCCCACCATCACTTAGTTATAAATCCCCGGTTTGAATTTCAGCTTGCACTTGAGAACACGTCTCTTTTGTCCTGCCTGACTTTACTGCAGAAAAGCCTCCTTTTACCTCCCATTTCTGCACTGGGTGCCATCTTTAATGATGATGTATGGGTGTCCTTTTCCTCAGCAGTGCTGTGGGGAGGGGGTCAAACATGTGACACTGCCAGCATGTGTATCAACAGCAAATTATAAACCGTGTCAATCCAAGTTAATGCAAAGCTGTAATCCTCTTTAACAAGAGATCAAATCAGTGCCATGAGTTATGTTCATTCTGTAATCTGATAAGAAATAGAGTGAGCCTCTAATAAAAGAGTAATGAGAGCCCTTAATGATGCTGTTAAAAGGTAGCGCCAGTTAAAATATTGCTGTTGTTCCAGCTGATTAGATCACTGTTGCATATTTGCACAATCTTGTTTTACCTGTCAGAATAACCTGAGTCGTCTTGGGAGATAAAGGTGTTTGGACCAAACATCTGTGTCCTTAAAGAAAGTCTCTCCTGCATGTTACCATCCTCCAGAGGTGAAATAATGATGTTCATCAAACTTAACAGTAATTTGATATTATACCTTTTTTTAAAGTGTCTGTGTTTAGTCTCTGTTCCATACACACACGTACAGCGCAGAGATCTGAAGATCTATATATCAAAGCTGACAGAGAGATATAACAAAACCAAAATCCACACACAGCTCTTCCCAGGAACACAGACTTTACCTGACCTTGCCACAACTAGGCTGTTTATAGGATCCGCTCCTGCAGATACGGCAACTCTGCACGTACAGAAAATACACTAAAAATTGTCTGTGGACCTGCAGGCCTTCTGTGGGAATCTCTAGCCTCATTTGCCCATAAAGAAATAAATCTGCCCAGCACAGGAGCCTTCCATGGGTGCACAGATGTCTGATCTGAAAACATGAGGCTGTTCAGAGTGCAGTAGCTGAAGATGTCTGCACAGAAAATCTGGGTTCAACTACTGCTCTGGCCCAGACGTGCTGGGTCACCTTTGGCAAGTCACCAAGGCTCTCGACTCTCACAGATTTCTGGACTCAAATGCCTTTGGAGATACGGGCTCTCATTTCTCCATGCCTGATTTCCCAAAGTGTAAAACAGAAAAGATGACTGGCATCTTCCCAGCTCTGTTGCACATGGTGGTACTGAAGGATAGTTAAATTAAAGATTATACCACGCTAGATACTGGAGCAGTGGGATCAGCGAAATACCCTAGGTCGTGAAGATGGGAAAAGCGTATTTCAAGGGAAGTCCAATAAGTGGCACCCACGTGATGCCACCCTTAAACCCAGGCAAAATCACAAACAGAGAGAGATCAACCCTGTTCTAATCCTGGGTAACTCCTGCCTGAGACATGCTTTCCTCTGGACAACCACCACTGCGCAATTACATTCAAGCTTTCGCCTTCAAGTTCCTTGTCTTAGGGCAGGCCCATTTACATAGCAGTGACCTTGGACCGATTAGAAAAACCTTGGCCCAAGAGTACTATAAATGTATTTAAGTCTATAAACATATACCCCAAGATAACCATAAAAATCACTTTCCAGTGTATGTTTTAAAATACTAGCAAAGAGGGGTTAAAATAAAGGAGGGCTTGAGGCCACCAGTGTCCCACACATTACAACATAATATATGTGAGCACAAGGTTAAACAGCCATGCCCATGCGTAGGGTGCATGAAAAACTGGCAAGTGGAAGATTAATTGCCTGCACGAATGCTATTATTCCAACCAGCAGCAAGAATAAGAAAGAAAGTGGCAGTGATGTTGACAAAGGCAGTTATTATACTTGTACGTTTCTTTTCTCAAATTCAGGCTGTAAAACAATTCTGGAGTGACTGTTCATCCCCTTCTCCACGCAGCGCTCAGGCTGTTTCTCTTCACACGCATTTGCTCTTTGTTTCCCCAGCCAGTGGCAGTAGCAAGTGATAAACTTGACGTGTCAGATCCCCACAGGTCCTGGGCATCCCACAGCCATGACACCACTGCACAGGGACCTTCAGGTGAGCGCTAGCAGTTCCCTGCACTATTTTATGGTCTCTCTGCCCAGCCAGAATAGTGCAAAATGGCTTAAATGTACAGGAGAATCAGACCCCCAAGGTATTCCTAGGCTGCATTAGCTAATTAAATATACAGAAAACGGCAAGGTATTGCAGTGCTACACAGACTTGTGCCTTCAAAAGCACTTACAGCAAGCAAAGCAAGACCGCAGTCACGGACAACTCCCGTCTGCTTTTGCCTCAGCGACACAGGGCTTGTGCAGTTCGTCGCAGGGAGGGAGGACTTGGCACAGCCAAAGGAGAACCAGAACTATTCCACCACTCGCACCCCCCGCACTCTGTGCCATCCCCCTAAGCTTCTGCCCGTCCACATCTGCACCTACATATTTATTTACTGGCATTTTCCAGGTATCTACCTGCCACTGTAGCCACTAGTAGAACTTAAAGGGAATGTTCTGCCAGCTCTGCTTCTACAACCCTTTTTATATACAGCTCACTGACACTTTAAAATTTCTCACACTACAACACAAAGCACCCCGTTGTTCAGATGTGTATTTATTTTGGGGTCATGCCTTTTAAGTGCCTGACCAGAAAAAAAAATGGCTCAGAGCATGATCACATCACTGTGAAGTGTATACTTGCATTTTCAATCTAGTAATTCACACTTGCAAACAATAAAATTACCTTCTTCTGTCACAAAGGAAAACTGTTATCATTATTGCTTCCCTCTCATGCGTACAGACCTGGTCCTTCCTTTTTAATTCACCTGCAGTCTAAAGCAGATGTTGAATTCTTCTTGCCTTGTCCGGTACGGCTGTGTGCTGCGAGAGAGGTATTATGGCCCATGGCAAGTGCAGGGGCACTTTAAGCAGGGATGTGAAGTGACCCCAAGAGAGTGGCTCTGATTTTCAAAAAAAAAATGACCGATAGCAGCAGATATCTTCATTTTAGGAGAGCTGAGCCAAAACAACTACAGGGGCCTAATTTCAGACACTGGCCACTCCAATATTTTGAAGATGCAAACACAAATGGTGTAAACTAGGGAGGAAAGGAAGGAAGCTAAGCTAAATAATGCCCTGGTTTTCAGTGTGCAAAGCAAGAATACCCACCCAAATGTGGAAGGGCTGCTGCAAAGAAGAAACAAGGATCCGTTCATAAAGCTCACATTGAACAGGACAAGAAATAATGGGTCTAAATTACCACAGAGGGAAATTTAAGCTCAACATTAGGACTAAACAGAGCCAAAGCGCATCCCGTGGGGAAGGAGCTGCAGAGAAACTGCCTAAGGAAGACTATAATGCCTGCAATAGGCAAATGTAAGGCATATTCTTTGTGTTACAGGTAACCAGCTGGCATTCTGGCAGCAGTGAGGAAAGCTTAGGCTTCTATTTGTGTATCTGTCTCCTGTCTGAAACAAAAGCTTTCCTGTGTGTGTTAAAAAATGAAATACTACTGCTATTACTAAACCACTGCTTTTTACAGGCACTTCTCAACAGCAGACCTCTGTTGCACAGAAGGAGAATCGGAGTCACAGAAACACAGAGCGACCTGCTCAAGGTCACCCACGAAGCCACCGGCAGAACTAGGATCAGAACCTGCCCAGCCTGGTTCCGGCATTGCCTCCTCCATGTCCAGGGTTTGCCTGAAAGCCTGATCTTGGCAGAACGGGATACAGCTGCCCACACGATATGACCCCCAGGCACACTTGCTGGTGTGCGAACACATCAACCCACAGTCTCACCCTAGATGGCTAAACCAACATCAGGAGATAAGTGACTAAAATGCCATTAGCAGAAAGTATGGCGGGCCTCCAAAGTGACGAATAAACTTAATGTAAGAAATAAGTTCCCGCAGTCAGACAATAAGCAGCAGCAGCTGCTGCCACACTGCTGCCACCGAAGAATCAGTAAAACATGCAAGCGATGTAATAACCCGCTCAACGTGGAGAAAACCCCCAGGAGACATTTTCAGTAAACCAAATGTCAAACACTCTGTCCCTACCACGTTGATAACTATGTCGACACAGCATAACGTAGATAGCATCCTATTAGCTGTAATAGCTTCTGAGGGTCAGCCAGACCCCGTGCAGTTTGTGGTGGACTCAAGGTGCCTCCCGAGAAGCGAGGGGAATAAGGGTTATGAAGATGGCAGCCAGATGAAGTGTAGCTAAGGCCCAAGAAGGCTATTGTGCAGAATGACTGCACTGTCCCAGCTGTTTCGATGCACTTCACGTTTGCATTGACTTGCTGGAGGATTTTGGCTTACAGAATGCATTTTCTATGCAACTTTTGGAACACAAGTGAGTGCGGTGGACTGCGAAGGAGGAGGCAATGTCACCTCGGGGGACAGCAAACACAGTGTAACTCCTAGATTATTAGGATCAGTCTCGCTATTTTTTTTCACCTTCACCCCCCCTCGCACACACCCCATGCAAGCTGAGCTTGTCTTCGCTCTGGGGACACAGCAGGGGTCTGTATGCCTGCCTAACCTGTAGGACAGTGCAATATGTAGTATACGCAAAAAATGACACAACACCCTAACCTCATTCAAAATTCTCAAAGCATAAGTAGTAACCAGTCAACTGGACATAATACTAAGATAGAGAAATACTAGAGTCACGCGTATGATTAATGCATATGCTATGAACTGGTTTTTCCTAAAAACACGTATGCCACCTGCTAATTACCCTCAGACAAAAAGATGTGGGGAATGAGCAGCACATCCCAAAACAGTTTCTACAGGATGGTACGACTCTACTAACAATGTGTGTCTGTCCTACCCCACTCTTTATTTGGGGTTACCCAAAACAGCAAAGACACCAATTCCATACAGGTAAGGAGGTCCTTGCCAGCTGGGAAGCATAGATAACTGCCAGCTCTGGCCCCGCACTGCAGAAACAAAAATGCATTTATTTGCCAAATAGACAAAAACATGTATGTCTAATCTCACAGTGCCAAAACCACTTCTGTTCCTCTCTTCCTATGATCTGGGTAAGGGGGTGGAAGAAGTGACTGCCTTATACGGCTGGAGGCATAGCTTTCATCCAACACAT
Organism: Grus americana; assembly: GCF_028858705.1. NCBI lineage: Eukaryota > Metazoa > Chordata > Aves > Gruiformes > Gruidae > Grus > Grus americana. The sequence continues at coordinate 10,876,030 of NC_072870.1, read as the reverse complement.
TTATTTTTGTGGTGAGAGGATCTAGACAATATTCAGAAATCAGAGCAGTTTTCTTATTTGAAAAAAAGGAAAAAGAAAAAAAAAAGAGTAAACAAACTATAGGAAAGATGCATGATGAAACAGCACAGGTCTTATTAAGGACACAAAACATCTTAATGTCAGCTTACTGGAGAGCTCTCATCCAGAAGTCTGTGCAATACCCCAAAAGGCAACAGTCTAAGAACAGTAGGTATTTGGTTTCCATTTCGCAAACAGACAAACAACATCTCTCTCTCACAAAGCGCAAACATGTTCCACAACCCAGGGGAAAGATGTTTCTCAAGCCTTCCACATCCATTCACTGGAAAAATTATTTCACCTCCTTCCCGCAAAAAGCTCAGCATTTCAAGATTTAGTTTAAAAATGTAATAGCTAAGAAATATGAGTGTATATGTGGAAAAACTATGTAGTAACTACACACAAAACTTCATTGATATTTTCTTTACTAATTAGCACATTAAAACATTATAGTCTTCCAATAAAATTCTTCACTCTTTAAATAGACATAAACACAAGCAACATTTAGGCCTTGAGTGAATCTTGACTGAACTATTCCAGTTATTAACTGATTTAAGAAAATGCATACTAAACAGAATCTAAACCAGTTGCCATTTCTGTTAAAGGACAAGTTCTTTCTAAGTTTTGATTATACCTGAAGACACCAGATAACTTAGTTGTCTATTTCCAAAATAATTCCATAAAACTACAAGATTTCAAAATCGGAGGAGTTTTAAAGAAGGAATCAAAATGTAGGTACTGAGATTTATGAAAATTTCTTGTTTAGCGTCACAGTAATTACGCAGTGAAAGCTCTGCCTGGACAGATGTGACCAAGACACCCAGGCTATGATGCCAGTGACAAATGGTTAACTGATAAGAAGAAATGGAGGGGGCGACAGACTGAAGAACAGGTCAATATCATGCTGTCATGAAGCCATTTGAGAAACATAATTAATCTATTACTCACCTGGCATCATCATTCATTGTACAGTGGTCAATAGGTGCCATGAAGCTCACCAGCTTGCTATGGACATGATACCTGAATAGTGCAGGAAATAAGCAGGCAGCACATTAGTAACTATTAATGAAAAGGAAATGTTGCTGCGTGAACAGAAACATACCGGTCCCTGAAAGGCAAAGCACTGCCTTTCCTCCTGGCTGATAGCTAATGAGTCACTAGTTGTAGCTGGCAATTCTCCCTCCCTCCCCCTTTCTTATAACATGGACAGAAGAATAATCAGATGATACAATGAACTGAATAGCAAGCAAATCCTTTTTTATCACAGCTAGAAAGAGGACACACAGCATCCATTAATTGTGTACGAGTACTTAATCAGACTCCCAGACAGACAACCCTGAAAAGTCAGAGACAGAGAAACAAGAACTTGTTTTCAGCCTTCCGTTCAGCTGGCGTCTTAATCACCTTCTGGAATTTGTGCCCAAAGAGCCCACTGCAGGCAGCAGAAGCGTCAGAGCATCAGACCTTCTCAAGCATCCATCTGCTATCACTTTTTCCTTGCTCTGTGGTATCTAGGGCCCTAAAGGCTATCAAAATCCCACTCTGCTAGCCATACCCATAGTCGGACAGCCTTACCCTGAATAACTTACAAATGGAGCATGCAAAAACAGGTGAAGAAGGAGACAGGAAAAAGACCCGTGCAAAGAAGAGATGGGGCCTGTCCAAGGTGATGCAGTGCTGCACCGGTCTCAGCTTCTGATCCACCAAGATATTTCTGCAAGCGGTACTGCACCTCCAGATATGGGATCCCCTTCCGCTTTCCACACTGGGCTAGGAACTTGCAGTAGTTTTTCATGACTTACATTCAAGGACCTGACATATAAAATTTAACAGAGTACTGAAACACTCTGAATGAAAAGGTGGCTTTAAACCCCAGCGTCTAAGGGCAGGGGATTCCAAACCAACGGCTTTTGGTGTACACTACCATACTGCCTACCCAAGTCTGAAATGTTTTATCCAAGCTGCTGCTATTTTTAGAGCTTGACAAATAGCAGGCAAAAGGATTCACAAGCATTTGCCCAGAATCACCTTTCCACTCTGTCACCTCTGCACTCCCTTTTGTTTGCTTATGCAGGAACATTCCCTTGAGGGGATTTTTAGCTCACAAGACTATTTCAGAATGGCTCTTCAGGCACAGCACACACTCACCCTTACACAAGGGCTTCTCTGCACAATCAAGTCTTTGTCACTCGTAATGCAAGCAACTGCCCTGGTCTAACGCTGTCATGATCAAGTCAGGAACAGAGGTAGCTGTGTGGGGCTAGCGCTGCAACAAGTAACAGGGCAACAGGCTGGACTATGAAATAGTTCACTTATGAGACATTAACAACTGATAGATTGATACAGATCAAAGGTTATACAGGGACAGTCTGCATAGAGGAACTGATTACTGTCACATTTTTTAAATCAGGACTTAAAAAAAATCCCAGTCTAGTAGATATAAAATATTTAATTTAATTCACAGAAAGACATCCCATGCAGCACAGGACCAGAAATCACTGATGTGAAAAACAGGTGTGCACACATCACTCCTCCATATCTACCTCAAGAAAAGGCACGTCCTAGCGAGGGACAGCAGTGTTTTAGGCACCTGGTTTCTTAAGCTTGACTGTGGAGTTTTAGGATGAGCTCAGTTCTCCTCTTAGTGCCCCAGTTTCCCTGTCTATGAAGGGGACAGATACTCATGCTTTTGAAAGCATCATCCAAACATGCTATAACACTGAAGGTTTGCTAAAGGGTTGCTAAAAAGGAAGAATTATGGAGACAGAGGAAACTTAGTATGTGACAGTTTGCTTTCCAGGGTCTCAAAGTCCTTCACGAAAACAAATCTAAGCACTGCTGCCCTGATTTTAGAGAAGGAAAAAGAAGAATAGAGGGTAAGTGATCTGCTTGGAGTGACACTGAGTCTCTCAGTGGAAGAACCAACTATTTAAAAATACCCATTCGGGCTCTACTGGACTATTCTGAAAAGATGCTGGAGCTTAACTGCGTGTTAATCCTAAACACAGACAATGACGCTTTTTTCTTTTATTGATATTTTCCCTGAAGGGTCAGTGCAACTTTTATTTAAAGAAGAAATAAAAAGCACCTAAGATCTAAGAGGCAATTGACTTGGCGAGATAGCTGATCTCTCAGGAATGCTGAAGCGCACAGATTGCACACAATGAGAGACTTCCCCATTATTCCTGGAGGTTTACGAGTCTGACTCAGTTGTGTGATGTTGTCAGTAGTTTTGACTGAATCATGAATATATCCAATTATGTGTGATGCTGACAGAAAAGAATATTGATAGTCAATAATTATAGGCTTTTCAGGCCAACAAAGTAGCTCTTCCCTCTTTTAATAAATTATCTTATGACATCTATCTTAAAAATTGCTATGCCAGGCCTGACCCAGACTGACTCCACTGACTTTCTATCAGATGCCATCTAAACTCACGATTTATAGTTTACTCACAAAAGGATGGTTAATGTTGCAGATTTTTCAGGAAGCGGTGCAGCTTTTCAGCATGCCTCCCTGCCACAAACACCTCCTCCTCCACAAATCATGCAGTCATGCTAAACTCAGGGAGACTAATATATCTGCTCTGCAAAGGGGAAGAAAAACCCTATCCTCTCCAGACTGCTTCCCCTTCCACCCTACCGTGTGGAAGATTCTTCCACTGGAAACACAACGGGAGGGATCAACCCAAATTAGTGATCCAGAAGTCAGGATGTGAAATGCTTCGAAGCTAAAGAAAGCTGCGATGGGACTTAGAAAAATAAAGGGACTAGACACCAAATTCCAAGTGACAGTCAGTAGGAAAGATATCTCTACCTCACCGAGGCATTTCTGCACATGTTCCGCTAGAGCTGCTAGCCACATTTTAGTTAGCTAAATATATATTGCACAAGAGGTGTTTATTGGCTTTCAGTGGAAATTACAGCCCCAAATCGCCTAGGGACATCTGAACACCTCTCTCCAGTGTTTTCTGAGGCCAATGAACACTCTTGCCAAGACTGATCTGGGCAATGCTCACAGGCTGCATCCAACCAAGCCCTTATTCCAGGCTCAAAGAACATTAAGATTCCCCAGTGGTTGCCCCAGAGCAAGACATCTTGCCCTAAAAGGCATGAATAAACCTACCAACACACCCCAGAGCCACCCCAGCACAGTCAGACTTTATTTGGCAAAATCAGAACTTCTGTTTGCTTGCAGAAGCTGTCACCCACCGGATTCTCCTTCCTTTACTGGCTTTTCTGTCCACTTTCTTCTTTATTTTGCTTCGTAACTTCTGGATGGCCAGCCATTGCCTGAGGGATGCAAAACGAGATGCACAACTTTTAGAGCCACAAGGAAAATGAGCATTAGGGACACCGGGGTCTGAGGCCCTTCCCAGCCCTTCTACCTATTTGCCTTTACACAAGTGAAGGAGATCAGAACCTCAGGAAAACAAGTATGAAACTAGAAATGCCCGCGGTGCTGCTTCACTCCATGGACATGGCATTTGAACAATAAGCGCTTGTCCCGACTCCAGCCGCAATGGGACACGGAGGCCAGACCTGCTGACCCCTGTTCAGTAAGAATATTCTACCTGCAGGGAAACCCATGGAGGCCACAAGCTTGGCTCCATTTTTCATTCTTTCTTGATTACTGAATATTTTTAAGAATCTTTAGAATTAAAAATCAAATCTTTACAAAATACAAGTGCTAAAATCTGTAAAAAAGTGTCTTTACAGGTACTGCTTTTTTGTTTCGGCCTTGATTACTAGAATGACTTCTGGTTTGCATATAGAAAGCCCATAACAGAATAGATGGTCTGCCACATCCTAAACTGATTCTCTGAGCGAGATAGGTTATACTAACTTCATGAACAGAATTACCATGATGCAACAGATGCTCTGAATTTATTTCTTCCTCAGTTTTGCAAAGTATGTTGAAAATGATAAGTATTTCTCCCTACCACCTCTGACTATCTAACCTGGCAAATCTAGCAAGAAGCCCTATATAATGCTCCAACTATTATTACACAAAACTACAAAAGAAAAGTAAGAAACACTTTCAGAAAGTGCTGTCTGATCCCTGCCTGTATTATTTAGAAGGGAGGACTCATCTCCTCAAACAGAACTTAATCAAGTCAAAGTTTTCAGCAGGGGAAAACTTCTACTAGTTATAAATATATTTTTTTTTATGAAAACGAGCATCATCTTACCTGATTTATACAATGAAAACTTGACATCAGGGAAAAAAATCTAGCAAAATCCAATTACTACAATCTTAATATAATCTTAATTACTGTAATCTATTTTATTGTAAAGTCAGATAAATGTACAATGTAATCACCACTTAAATGTAATTTTGTCTATATCATGTTAAATTATAGTGAATAGCTTTCCATAATATTCCAGACATACACAAAATAAATTTGACACATTGTACTAAAATTTGGGTAATATTTTACAAGGATAGAAGTTATTTCATCATCACAAAATTTCCTACTGCATTTTCTTACCCTCCCCATACACACCCCCCCCCCCATAGCACTATTTTTAGTGGAGCACCCTATTCCAGTATTTTCAGCCTTCCTCTGCTTTTACACTTTTCTAAATTATAGCCCATGGCCATTTAAAGGTACACTGTTCATTAAGTGGTATTTGGAACATTCTTTATTTTCTAACCATAGAATTAAACAGAAATAAGAGCTTCCCTGCATAGAATTATATTTTACTTCTGCATGTAGGAAACATTCCCTGATATTGTTTTAATAGTATAGTATCTTTTCTTACAGCAGGGAGAGAGCATACACAGGAATTGCTTTAACTAATCTCACAACAGAAGGTTTGCTCCTGTAAAACAATGACAAATCAGAGCTCAAAATGAGAAAAGGCCAAATTTCAGCAGCGGACAGTCACTTTGTTTAGTTCCCCCTCACTAGGGTCAGCTAAGACACCCCTCTATGGATTCCCTTTGTGCTGCATGAACCACTAAGAGTTAGAAATATCCAACGTCTGGAACAAGCCTTTTACCACTGGAAAGTATCTTCAGGGCATCACAGACAAACCAGGGTACAGCTCAAAGGCTGGCAAACTTGCACTCAGCCAATGTGATCCGTAAGTTACAGAGGATGGCTTTCTTGACTAATGTCACACCATTTTAATAATTTGTTACACACTTTCTTATACCCAGATGCTTTCTCCAGAGTCATTCAAAATTTTACCCTCTACAGGCTTTGGGCAACGTGGTCTAGTGGAGGGTGTCCCTGCCCGCAGCAGGGTGGGTGGAACTAGATGATCTTTGAGGTCCCTTCCAACCCTAACCATTCTATGATTCTATGATTCCATGATACAGTGAAGTGGACTGGAAGCCCACAAGTAGTTTTGCACTTCTGGACTGGGATGCAGTGCTGGGCTGAAGTTAGCGATGTTACAGACAACTTCCTACTTACCTGCCCATGGCTACCTGGTCATTGGGGTCCAATGAAGTGGTTTTACGTTCTATAAGTTCTCGAAGAAGCTAGAAGACAGACAACAATCCCATTTAAAAGCACGGTAAACACACGGTAACGCAAACAGGGTCACAGGTTTCTCAGAAGACTTAAGAAATTAGTTGCCAAGATCCCAAGGGAACCCATATGCCTCATGTCTGAAACTTCCTAGAAAACCCCAAGCCAAGAACCAAGGCTTTTTATCATCTCCTCTGGACAAAAGAGTTTTCCCAAGGGAAAAAGCTGATGGCTCTGAAAGGGCTCAAGCAAGGAAGCAAAACCCTATGCTAAAAGTTTAAGTAACTGTAGACCATCCCCCTCTTCCAAAAAGGTCCCCATAGAATGTGACTGGAACATAACGCTGAAGGCCACTACAAAGAGGTTTTGTATATAAATTCAAATGGATCTAGGAGTAGTACAGTCTTCCCTTCAACCCATCATGGTTTATTTAGGTGACACATAACATCATGTCATTCATCTGAAGAGAATCTAAAAGGTTATGCAGAGCCAGAGGGGCACAATTTAGCAGCACTTTTTTTTCCAAGCACAAGAAGCTTCACACGGGCAAAGCAAACTAATGATCTCAAGTCTAAGCGATGGCAAAGAACTGGAATCCCTGAGGACACTGCAAAGACCCCGCTGGGATTGTCAGCTGGGCCAACCGTTCGGTAACCGCTGGTCCCAGGAGCCCAGAGCAAAGTGTACAATCCCACGGAAGGCAAATGGGTGACAAGTTTGGGGGGATGTGAGCAGCTGAGCCTGACATGAGATGGTCGTTTCTCACCCAGAGGGGCAGAATGAAGAACTCGGCTTGTATTTCAGAGGCTAGTACTGCTCCTTGGGCTTTGGAAGGATAAAAAAGGCCCGACCGTTCACAGGCTGTTGTGTACACAACTCCCATGGGCAAGAGATGTAACGCAGGCAGATCTGCAGTAAGACCTCTGCCCCACAGGTCCTCCCCCACACTTCAAGTGAGGAGGGCAGGGGGGAACCAAAACACTTCACCAAACAGAAGTCAAGCATTGCTGGGCAGTAATGCTCGCTCTGAGGAACAGCACAGCAAAATAATTTTTATAGCTAGAGCAGGAATGCTCAAGCAGGCTTTTCTATTTCATGTCCTGAGGGTTGGGTTTTGTCCTTTTTGCTTCCTGCAGCCAAAGAATATTGTGAACAGCCTTTTTGGATACTTGACTGGTGCTATGTGTTTATCACCACTCGCTGTAAATCATATGTGCTGTGCCTTGGGTATTAGCCAACATATTAACACAAAGAACAGAAATAAACCCTCCAAAACTGAGAGGCACAAACTGCTTTCTAGATGCCGACATTTCACTGACTAGTGAAGTTACTGCCCCAGCTCAGAAAGGACCCAAAACAGACCACCTGGAAACCAGAGAGTCCAGGCAAACCCACAAAGATGCTAGAGATGAAAGACGCTTTTCCTCCACCCTCTACTGAAGTAGGCGAGAGGACTGCAATGGTCCATCAAGGTACAGTAGCAGTCATGGAAAGCAGGGCTCGGGGAGCAGCCACGGACCTGACCCCAGACAGCACGCACAGACAAGGCAGGGGGACAAGAAAGAAGCTCCACATCCCCCCCACACCAGCTCAAGTGAGATAACGGGATTTGTGAGCACAGCTTAGCCCCTGACTACCGCTGTGCTCAGCGCAGCCGGCCCTCAGACAGTTTCCCAGGCACCGACGTTGCCCCACCGAGCGCAGCCAACACCAGAAGCTGTCCGGGCACAGTGCTACGTTAGAACTTGCTGACCCCCATAGTTCCTGATCACTCAACTACACTACTGGAGTGTGCGTGTGGCGGGGGAAAGGCATGTACCCCACAAAAGAAAAATGCCATAGATAGGCATTATTTTATGACCCTTTTTTATTTTCAAATAGGAGACATTCAAGCAACAGAGATAGTATTTATACCTGTCCACATCTTTTCTCTCCTTTAAGGCATACATCATATTACCAAAAAAAAGAGCGATTCAAGCATAATTAAAAACCTGCCATGACTTTTTTTCTGTTTACTTATTTCTGGAGATTATTACTGCAGCAATTACATTTAAAAATCCCAGGAAGAGAGGCCACTGGTTTATTATCACTAGAAAACAGCAAGCTACTTCTCTGCCCTGTTTATCTGATTGATTCCCAACATCTTTCTGGCACACAATCTATCAGTTTATCTCTCCCACTTCATCACAGTCACTTCTGGCAGCTAAATACAAGATCCAAATCCAGTGTTACACAGACATACGACACAGTAAACCTATGTAACACCGCCACTCTGCAAACAGCTGCCCTTAAGGCTAAGCAGAAATGGGATCTTGGTTTCTAGTCAATATTCTGTCAAAAGCAAGGTGGGAGGGAGGGTTTTAACTGCAGCGAGAAATGGTGCAGCAAGGTTTTAGTGGTTTCTTCCTGTACTGGCAATGAGGTGTGTTTACTGTCTCCTCTTATCTTGCTTCCTTGGCACGATGCACGGAAAAAACTGCTGAGTAGTGACGGCAGAGGCTAAGGCACAAGAACACAGTAATGCACAGATGTCCTGCACTCTTAAGAGAACTAAGCAGCAAGGCATTCTCAGCAGGACTTGCTCTTCCTGGTGGCACACCAAATCCACAGCCTGGCAGACTAAGGAGTGCCACCAAGGTCTTACAGCTGTGTCCGCACTGGTTAGAAAGAGATGCATTTTGGGGGCAGGCTCCTAATGCTGCACCCGGGAAGTGGGCAGGATCTTGTTGGACAGGATCGCTCTTGCCTTTGGCAAGGCAGCGCTTCCCGTGATGGCTGCGAAGGGCAAGGAGTTGAACTGTGCGCCACTTAGCAGGGCGACAGCAGGGATCCCATTATTTGCTGGGGGGCACGTCCTCTCCTCTGTGTACGGAGGATCCTCTCACCAGAATTAGCAGGGAAAAGCTTTGCGCAGCAGTAGGAGACCAAACCCTGCACACAGCCGTCTCCTCTGCACTAACTAGGCCACCAGCCGATCAGCCATTAGTTGAGGCAGAGACGGTTTTGTTGACCTTGGGGCTGACAGGGAGATGTTCTTTCAATGCAGTGCCAGCCACAGGATTGGGGACGCTGGTGGGGAGAGGAGAGGGAGACAAAGATGAGGGGGAAGTAAAAAAAAGCAGGGACAAGAGGGAAATTAGGAAATAAAAGTAAAAGCTGCGAAGCATCTTATTACGTCTAAATAGTGTGTGTCTTAAAGCTAAAGTTATAAATCATGCTAACAATGGTTACTAAAATAAAAGTGGATGTAGCCAGAGGCTACCACTGAAAAAGTCAGTCTAGACCTGCCTCGCTGCCTTTGGTCTTTAAGGATTTGATTAGTTTTTCCGCTTTCTAGTTCAGAGTCTTGCATTCAGCCCATGCTCCAGACCCAGCTAGGGCTCAGGATACAGAATGAATGATAAATTCATTTACTGAATAAAGCAACACTGTTTTCACAGCACAAGACTTAAAACACTTCCGAAGCTGTAATATTTCATTAAGCTTGGTGATTCTGGTTAAAATTTATTAGTCAAAACAGAAAACTCTCATCAGACCCCATATATTCCATTAGGAGTGATATATGGTGTCTCCCAATGTCTAATTATTAACTAGGAAGTGTAAGTAAATCACTATCAGCATTAAGCCCTGATGTGTGAAGACAGAGTTTGAGTCAGGCAATTTCAGCATCAAAAGGCTTTGATTTGAAACATAACCTTTTTTGCTTTCCCTCCTTCACATCTTCGCATCTTCCCTGAACTTCAAAAACCTAAGCTCAGTCTCCCACGTAAATGAACACAACTGCCTACCTGCAACAAAGCGCAACCACGTCCAGCACTCTGCAGCTCAACTACCAGCTCTAAGCTGCTCCTACCAAAAGCTGGAATCAAGAGGACAAACTATGCGCAAAGTGGACAACAGGCAACAGTAAGCAGAAGAAAGTTGCTAACATCGGGTTGGTTTGTCTTTGGAACAAAGCAGTGATGCTTGCCACGAGTGCTCCTGCGTGTGTGTCTTTCTGAACTCGATAAAACTTCGCTATTAAAACCAACCCAATCGGACTCCCGGGGACTACCTACCACGAGTAAAGAAAAGCACGCAGAGGTTGCACGGTTTGCCAAGGCCCACAAGCCGTGTTCGTGGAGGGCTGGGAGCAGATGGGAACTGACTCTCCCTCCCGTGTTCTGAGAATGTGAGAGGCCTTAAAATCTGTAACTGCTAACAAAGAGCAAGGCAGCGTTCCTGCAGAACACCTCTGAAGACAAGAGCTTCAGAAGCAGTTAGTATTCACCTACCTTTGCTGACACCAAAGCCATTGTTAAAATTTACACTGGAGTCAATGATGTGTGCTTTCTAAAGAATTCACCTTAAAAGGACTCCCTCTCTGTGCTAGTTAAAGAGATGCACACAAAGTACACTGTACAAAATTAGAGGGATTTAGAAATGCCATCAGGGTGTTGTTCAAGGGTAATAGAGATTCATTTCTCATTTTAGAGGTCAGTTTGCATTTTAGAGGTTAGGTCTCATTTTCATGCACTATCTATCAGTGTTTCTAATACTACAGTTGCTGACCTTTCTGATTTGCAGACCCCTAAGAATTTCCAGTTGAAACAAAGAGCTAAGTATAGCTGAAATAAGCCTTGTGACAAAAGGCTCACTTTTCTTAGACCTGACAGACCAATTCAAATTAATACCTCGCAAAAGTTGACCTACAGTATATCACAGGAAACAGTTTAGTTTACAAAGCTTAGAAATATAATCGGAACAAAAGGAACACTTTTTCTCTGGTGTTATTAAAATCTTCAGAAAAGCCAGTAAAGGCACGGGTCATTTCTGCTACAGTGCATCAAAGCCACCTACTCTGCCGTGCAACTGGCACTGCTGCTTTTGAATTCACCGAGTCAGGTATGTGGAGAGGTGAGACGCAGTCTCAGCCCAGCCATTGTGCTGGCTGCTGCACGTGGAAGTCAAACCAGTCCTACTGGGCTCCCCACACCAATAATAGTATCAAACAAGGGCCCAACAATGTTCATTTTAATACAACTGTGCAGAACAATGGAAAAGCAGGACCTCATAGCACTTCTGCCATCTTAGTCATTTGCTGAAAGCAACAGGACCAGAAAAAGATTCGCCTATGTATGGATTCTGAAACAGTGAGAAAAATGTGAGAAACCCGGACGTCAGGTTTACCAGCAGCTGCTTACCTTTACTACAACACTCTGTCACTCTTTGTGCTAAAAAAAATACTCAGTTTATTAGTGAGGAACTCTAAAATATTTGCAAATTGCTTATGTGGACTTTTATAGCTAAATGTGTATTTGTTACTAGAGACAGTAAACAAACAATTCTCGTGGTGTGAAGGTCTACTAATGGCACTCTGCTGTCTTTTAACACAGAATCCTTTCACAAGCTCAGGCAAATTACCTTCACCCTGCCTCACAGAGCTGCAACATGACATGCCACATTGACAAAATGTGTTATTGTTATCTTTTAACAGTTTAAAAACCAGTTATTTTTTAACAAAATCACTGTAGGAAACAAAACCAGAGAAGCTAAGTACAACTTGTCAATCCAAGTAAAGTAAGACTACAAACACTGAATGCATTTCCTCTCCTGGTGAAAATGCAAAGTCACTCCGCTACTGAACAGGGGTTGGCAAAGCCACATTTTATCAATGTAGTTTCAATACTTTCTAATTTAATTTTTTTCTCCTTTAGTCTTTGGAGACGCATGGTAAATCACATGAATTTTTCCTTCTTTTTTCATATTTATACACTATACGATTATTTAAAACCACATAAATTATGAAAAGATTGCTTCTAGTCCAGGACTTGTTCAGCGTACATTTTCTATTGCATTCTGCCCAGATGTAGAAACAAGCTGTTTCTTTCCCTCTTTCAAGCTCCCACACAGTAGTAGCATAACACTGTTTGGATTTCTAGCAACACCAGAGCAAATTTAGACTGCAGCTCAAACACTATTTTGAAATCCTCTTGAAACACTTTTTTAATATTTATTTTTCTGCAATCTGTTTATAATGTAGAAACCTAAACTGCAAGGTGAAATCACTGGACAGTCTCTTTTTAAAAAAACATTTTATTAAAATTCAGTTTTGTATAACATAGGCATATTTTCTAATAACCCATTAAGAGAAGTTTCAACTCAAGCTTTAAAATGTGTTATTAACCATCTACCCAGCCATTTGAAAGATACATGCCTGTGATAAGAGTATCGTATTGCCATTAACCTGTGGAATGGTTCGAGACATCTCTTATTCACACAAAACTCTAAATGCATCTAATTAAAGCCACAAGATCAGCTGTCCATATTAATCACTCACCAGTTTAATTAAGGTAAACCAGCTTGTCAGAAAGCCACTCTTCTCTCTATTCTTCACCATTATCGACTTTTAATAGTTCACTGGATTAGTAATTACTTGTTTATGGCATTATCAAATACCTGGGAGAGAGCAAACCACAGCGTCTGCCCAGGAACTGCTTTTGGTCGACTCTTGCTTGGGACACGAGGAGAAACCTACCCCATCAGATAAAGTTTACTAAAAAGATGTACAATGCGATTTAGACACAGGTACGACCCAGAAGAGAAACAAATTGAGCTCCAAGTATCTTAACAAGAGATTCAGACTGGGAAGCTCATTTTGCGGTCACTCAGATTAATGCAGGCATTTTGAACACTAAGCTAGGACAAAGCAAGTCAGTCAGATCTCTTGCTCACTTGTAAAAACCACATCTGTCACATAGAGCGTGCAAGAGTGGGCAGGCACATGCAGTGCCACTCCACAAGGGACAAACAATAAATTAAGTTGCAAGTCCTACAATTAAACAACATTTTCTACAGGATCAACTCCTTTCCTAAGCAATTAGGGTATAGATAAGGAAGAGAGCAAACCTCTTCCTCACTATTCCAGCACGCTCGCTCACCTTGGGAGTAAATCCCAGGCAGTGGCAGTTCGTTTCATCACAACGCAGTAGCTGAGGGATGACAGTCCTCTCCAACCCCCTGGCAGTCCTGCCTGGCAAACTGCTGCCATCTCTGTGTGAACACCTCAGCGGTTCACTGAATGTTCCCCATCCACTTTGGCTCTGCTCAGCTTCTGAAGTTGTGGTGATCACAGACAAGATCGATGATTGTGGGTTGTTATAAAATGCAATGACATATAACATAACCAAAATCAGGGGGGGGAGGGAGCAGGAGAGCAGAGAAAAAAAGGGATTATGTATATTCCTAATTCTCCTTAGGCATACCTGCTGCCATCAATGATGAACATTTGTTCTGGGAAGAGCTGCTACCAGTGGAACGCTTAGCATATGAACACTAACCTAATTCCTGTTGGAAATAAACCAATTTCCACTCTCTCCTTTACTAGAGGAGTATTTCAACCTAATAATAAAATCTCCACTGTAGCATGTCAGACCAGCAGCTCTCTGGTAGCAGGCTGGAATTTTAAGTCTTAATGCTGCAATATCAGCTGTAATGAATTCTACATAAATATGACTTCTAAAAATAAAAAGCCTTTTTCTTCACTTAAAACTATGTACGAAGGAGAGTTTAAAAGAAAAGGAAATGGGGTCTAGCCTCTCACTGCTGTCAGTAATGAGGATCCTTCTGAAACAGTTTAACTATTCCTACCCAGTGCAACCCAAATAAAAATATTTCATTCGCATTATTCAGCTCAGTTTTACATTACCATTCAACATGGGCCACCACAATAAATATTATAACTGCTTATAAAACAAGTGAAGAATATGAGAAAAGACAAAGTGGGATGAACAGACAGAACAGAGTTAAATCCTGAATCGTCGTAAAATTCCACCAGCCCCACATGGTGAATTCCATCGAATACCAAGACCTGGACAAGAAAATTGTTTTTCCACAGGAAAAATAGATTCATTAAAGAGTTTTGTATATAATCTATAACAAAACAGTATAGCTACTTATTCTGTTATCATTAGCTTGTGCACACTCATCCGATCTCGTTCATTTGTACTTGCTTAATTTCACACTGAAATATACAGGACGTTGGTTTCCAATGTCCTTCTTTATCGGAATGTTTACCTTCAATAAATCATGAGCAGTAATCAAAATAAATTAATCATTATAAAATGTTATTCAGAAAAATGAAAGTGATGCTAAAAAAAGTCTGGATCTAAATTTAAATACAAAGAAAAAAGCACCCATTGAAATATACTGTGCAATAAGTATTATGCACAGAGGTCAGAGTTTCTGAGCAACCTCAGCTCCAACAACCAGAGACGTTGCTGCCAATTGCTCCTGAAGAACAAGTTCCCCTTCTACATTTTATTTATATATGTACATCCACACACGCAATCATACACGCACACAAAAGCGCTGCACAGTTATGACCCATCTGAAAGAAAATGCATTCACTGTATTGTCAGCACTCTATTGTAATGCACTCTACCCTTTCTGAATGCAATGTTCAGCTTCAGCTTACCACCCTGACAAATAAAGGAAAGCACTTTATGAAACCAATTTAATTGGGAGGTGACAGAAAACATACAGCCATTTTCTTTAGCCTTATCACTGAATTGGCTTCAGCTCCAATCTCTGCCAAATCCCACTCAACAGAAGACATTAACCAGGTCAGCGGAACAGGTGCTGCGCGGTGTCTGGCAAGGGGCTGGCATCCCCGCAATTACTTGCACACAATGAAGCAGTAATCTTTACAGATCATCTCTCCCAAGAAGCATATTGGGGACGGGAGGAGAGGAGAAGGGTGGAAGGGAGGGAGGGAGGGAGAGAAGGAGGGAGGAAATAAAAAAAAAAAAACAAGCAAGAAAGGAAAATGAATGTGTAGCTGCCTTGCGGCTCAGCAGATGTCTGTGCGTGATGTACGAGGCTAGGATAAGCTGTCGTAGCCCGCTGCCAAAGAGTGGTAAGTGATTAAAGCCTCCACCAAGCTAAGCACCATATTTAGAGTCTATGGGGTTTCAAAAGTTGCACCCATTCCTTGCTGTGCTGCCAGATGTTGTTGGCTGGTCCTGCTCCTATTCACTGTGCGTGGGAGGCAGCAGTTGGTACAGCAAGGAATACAATCTGGAACGTTTCCGGAGGTGCCGTACATTAAACCGGTGTCACCCATCCTTCACCTCTACCGAATGCTGAAACAACTCCAATTTGCTGCCACTTCCCTCTTGGGAAATGGCCAAGATACAGTTGTGCCTGGCAGACCCATTTGTTTTACTCAGGTGATTCTCTTCCCTCAATGACCTCTATTAGTTTAAGTTTTAATTTAGATTAACCCCAGCACCCCAATTAACCAGTGAGGGGAAAAGCTAAGCTGTGACTAGTCATATTTCTGAAATCACGATTTATCGAAGTTAAAGTTATTAGAAGGAAAGACGGGCCATTCATCTATTGCTATTTTTCTTTTAAAAATTTAACATTTCATGGCCAATAAGCACTTTCTCTGCACAGGTCTGTGGCCTGTCAATCACAGCTATTTCTCCTCGACCCCCTCACAGTTTCGTTATACTAACTTAATTTGTTCTGTGTTCTTAGGGTCCACTTGGCCCCCAAAGGTGGGCTTCTGGTCCACTTGGACACCAAATTCCACCTCAGTATCATCTCACTGCCTTACAGGTTTAGCCTCTTCAACCACAGCTGCCAACAAGACAGGCACTCTCCCATCTCCATCTTAGAGCCTACACAGATGAGCCTGGCATCTTCACCTGCCCAAGAGATGCTGCTCAAACCACAGCAATACCAGCAGAGATGCTCTTACAATGAATACACAGCCTGGAGAGGAGCTAGCTTGGAATACAATCCCAGCTCTGAGGCAGGCTGCCTTGAGTAGATCCCTCACAAACATTCAAATTGTCCTAATTCTGCACTAGGTAAAGTCTGCTGCAAAAATTTTCTTGGACATCTACAGCAGTAGAGTTGGAAGTGTGTTGAAAATCTTCTTGGAGGGGAAAAAAAAGGCAGCATTAAAGTTCTCTGTATTTCCTATCCATAAAACACAGATAGGAATTACTAATTTAGCACATCTGTTTAATCACCTTTAGTCCTGGCTCTGTACATGAAACCCCAAATTTTGGAAGTGTTCAAATGCTCCTGGTTAAATCAGTTATCAGAGCACAGTCACATGGCAACAGCCCTCTTCCACGGCCCTAACACTTTACTAGCCACTCTAATAACTATTCAGATCAGAAATTTCTGCCTTTCTAATGAGATAATGATATTTGTTTAGTCCTGAAGTTAAAGCTCTCTGTGGATCATCAGAGCAAAACTAGTTTTTTGTGCATTGAGGAAGGACTTACAGTGAATCATACTCCTCAATATATGGCAATTTCAATATTTCATAAAGCTGGCGCTGTCATTTATTAAATGAATTACAAACACAAGGCTTCCCTAAGCTGCAGCCTCCATGCACTGGGTGCAGATTCCTTGTTTCTACGAATTTTGCAAATAAAAAGAATAACTGGCCTAAATCCAAGCTGGCACAGCTCCAAGAAAAGTCCTGGAGAAGCCCCGCAGCTTTTTCATTCAGTAGGTAGATGAGATAGATGATTTAGGTTGAGATGAGAGTAACCTAGGTGCTTTGAGGATCTACTAGAACTGTTTTTCCAAATGGGACTCTACCCACAGAGAACAGTCACCTTTAGAGAATTCAGTAATTTTTCTCTTGTGTAGCAATGTTCACCAGTGAGAACAAGGATAGCCCTTATCCTGCAGCCCTCACTCCAGTACAGCAATGCCGGTGATGGCAGGAAGTTTACATCCACGATGCAAGTTTAAGCTCATATAGCCCTGTGTTGAAAGTTGAGAGCAAAGTCCTCTGAGGCATCTACAGAGATTTTGGATGTTAAAACAAGTAACTGAGTTTCACTGGTAAGAGAAATTTAGAGTACAGAACCAACCATGTTAGCTCAGTAAATATTAAAAAAACAACTGGAGCCATAATTCCAACACAGATTTACCATCACCTACCTGGTGATAAAAGTCATCATCATCAAATATCTCCTCATCTATGTCTTTCAGGTGCCTGTTGGAATCCGACTGAGGGAGGACTTCCTAGAAGCACAGAGGAAATACTGAAAGCTCATGTGTGCGTATTTCTGTCCCTAACTCTGATGACATCACGTGCAGCAGCTTGGAAATGTACTTGAAGATATGAAGGAATGGAGAAAAGCTCCCAACATAACAAGCTTTTAAGGACTAGGAATACATTTAAAGGCAAGGCAGAAACGCTGCCAATGCCAACATAGATTTATGATACCTTTACTGGGAAATAAATAGCACTGCGCAAAGTCTTTCTGGCAAAATACTACAGATATTTTTAATGTAATGGCAAAAATATATCTTGCAAGTGCAGTAATTCTACATGATCTCTCAGAATTGAGTATTTATTCATTCTTAAATACTAAATTAATAACAGACTTACTACTAACATATTCTGTAGGTTATATGCAGTATGATTTTAGAAGTGACTTTCTGGTTAAAGATTCTAAACTCCAGAGTAAAAACAAAGTTTTGTAGCCGCCACCTCAAAAAGCAGATTTAGTGAGCAGCAGTTCCTACAATCACAAACCAAACCTTGTTTTCCCCTGTCAGGAACTGGCACGGGAGATAATGCAAACACCATAAAACCAGAATGGAAACATCTACATCTTTTTCTTAGCCATTACATTGCAGGAATCAACACTCAGATATCTCCTTCATAAATCTCTCACAAACAAGAATATTACCTGCTAAAGGCTCAAGCTAATTGTTTTGCAGAGAGTTTCACTGCTGCTACAGGATGAGTTATATAAACAAAATACCCTTACCGAATTTTCAGGCAAAGATTCAGGGACCGGATGAGATTCCTGTTCCTGCTTTCCCAGCACTGTATACACTGATCGCTTGGTCTGTGTCCGCCGTAGTAATCTCTCTTTGTCCATCATAATATGATCAATCTGAGTCAAGATTGAACGCTCAAAGGCACCGAAACCCTGCAACAACATTAACTAGTGTCAGATAATGCAGAAAGCTTTTCCTCAAGGCAGCAATGTTCCTCTATCTTTCCATGTCAGTGGATAAGCAGACAGCATTCCAAGAGGAGGGGGTTTGGGTCTCGTTGCAGGGATTTCTGCCTAGGATTTTTTATTTGTTTCTCCCTCCCTCTCCCTTCCCAACCTGAGGCAACCTGACGCCTGGCTTAATAAAATGCCTTTGCTGTTCTGGTTCAGATGAACTTCTCAATGATTAATACTAACTCACAGATGTTAGGAGACCCTGGATCTTCGGGTGAAATGATTACCCATTGTATTAAAGTGTACACTTCATGGAGGAGGAGAGCCACAGAAGCCCCTAGTTCTGTTATAAAACACTAACAGCTTGTTGATCAGCAATAGTGGCATTTTCATAGAGCTTTCTTGCTGCTGGAGACTCGCTATGATGAGACGTCTAGTTGAGAGAACACCAATACTATCCAAGAGTTTTTCCCAAAACTTGGGAAACCATTTGCCCCTGAAAAAGTTTTTCCTGACCATCTGCTCAAAACAAAAGAGAGCAGCTTATGCCTTTGAAATTTGAGGGCTTAGCTTCTTTCCAAACTCATTTAAGGTTGGGGAAAAATGTGTACCTGTGTATTTAATTCTTACTGCTGTAACTCTCAGCTTAACTTGCAACAGCCATGATGTGAAACTTCCAAATCAACTTGTTCCACAAATGTCTGCTAAGCAATAAGCATGTCAGCACACATAAATGAAGACTTGCCTTTCCCATTTTGCCAGATGCCAGCTTTGTCTTTTCATGCCACTTCTGCAAGATGTTGTTCCGATACATCCTGAAGTCAGCATACCGCTTGGCTATGAATTCGGGGTAGTCGTCCAGCTTTAGCTTTCGTTTGGGGAGGCTCCTCCTCTTCTCCTGAGCCTTATCCACTTGCTCTTCATCGCTACTGCTAGGGATTTCATCATCACTAGAACAAAAATATGCAGACTAAACACCCTATACCTCTCTAAGGCAATATGCATGAATTCTCAATGGCCCCTCGACAACCACCTATGCTTTTTCCACACCATGGTGATATTTATGGCAAAAGACCCATGGTTTAGCCTCTCCTCCATTATCAGAAAGATTACAAAACAGACTTCCCACACTGGCAAAAGGAATTCAAATGGTCATTTGTCCAGAATGTCAGTCACCCAAATCCAGCAACAACTGAGAGAACAGCAGAGAGGGAGCATGGTCAGGAAGGCTGAGCATTGCCCTGTTTGTTGGAGAGTCAGAGACCAAAGGATTTAGAAAGGTCTTGTCTTATTTTGTATTTACCTCTCAGTTTTTGATTGCTTTCCATCTACCAGGTGCCTCGTGCCTGGGTATTGATAAAGCAGCTCATCCTGAAGGTCCACTAATACTTTCAGCAATGCCTCCAGGGCTTTACAACCTGCAGAACAAGAGACACAAGTGACAATTTCCCACTGATCCTTGCTTCTGGTGAAGACTTAGCTTTGCAGTGCTTAGTTTCTCATCTTCAGTCTGAATTTCTGCCACAGCTACTGCATGTCCCATTAACTGTTTTTCTCTAATCGGTGAGAGATGTGGTTTTATCTTCAAACTGATTTATAGCTGTTAATGTCAAACACCGCCACGGTGGGAAAGAACACTTCTTTCCTAAAAAGGGAGGAAAGGAGGCAGGACTGCCTTCTAAATATCTGCCTGGCTGCACATCGGGAGTATACTGATCTAATGTTTCATCAACAAACATTCAGACTGCAGAGCCTAAAGGATTAACATATTGAGGAAGCAAGTGTGCAGAAGTGTCTGATGACACACGTGTATGACAACAACATTTTTTGCTGACTAACTCATTTCTCTCCTGTGTTAAGTTCTCCAGAAGAGGCCAGCTTCAGTTGAATAATATGAAACAATGCAAGGGAAAATGTATATATGTACATCCCATCTAAACCTGACCTCTGATTTTTGTTTCTTGTACATAACGTGCATGTTACAGGGAGCAGAAGGAAGGAAGGCAAGAAGAAAAACCGAACTCCTGCAGGGCTGTGACTACTGCTGGTTTCTATGCTGCTGTGCTCACCACACAGGAGGTATAAGAAATTAGATTGTAAGTAAAATTAAATGTAGCAAGATCTGATCTATGGGGGAAACTTAAACAATGACCTGGCAAGTTTAATGAGGGGATTCCGATTAGAAAAGCAGAACTGCAGGCCCAGAGATCCTTAGAAAGGGAGAAAGAGAAGAAAAGGCTGGGGTGGAGAGGTGTACAAAATGATCAATACATGGTGTAAAGGTTAGTTTTACAGGGATGAGTAGTTGCTTTCTGGGATACTTGCGGACACAAATCCTGAATGTGGATCTGATGCTGTGTATTCAAAGGCTTTCATAGCTGGCAATTTTCCTGTATCTATGCAGATGCAGAGAAAATGATCTCTGTTCCAATGATCTTATGTTCTCCAAGGACACACAGTTGCAGCTGATGGTAGGAAGGGTTAACTGCACACTGTTGCAGCATCTGTTCTTTAAAAATAGTTCTTTTGTGGCAACCAACAAGCCTCCCTGCAGAACGCTCTGATATAAAACAAGTGTTTGTCTAGGCCTACACAAACTCTCCCTTTGTACATTGGTACACATCAATCACAGGGTCAGCTCTTACAGGTAAAACACTTAGTACGCTTCTATCAAAAAGCCTGAACTGAACTTTACACAGATTAATTTATATTTACCTGATGCTGGTGTATTGCCTTCTACTTTTACAAAGAGGCACCACAGAAAGGGGAAAAAATGCACTGCTGGAGGAAGGTAGCACACCGCTTCAGGATCTGTTTTCTTGTGGGATATGTTCACGCCAGCTTGGCTTCCCTCCCCACGCACCCAGAACAAGCATCCTCATGGGCAGGAGCAACCCTGGCTGACATGACAGAGCACGAGGATTTGTCCGGAGGGCAGGAGGAGCACTGCAGTGGTGGGACGTTCCCCTGAACTTCCCCTGGTACCCTCTCTGCCTGGTCCTCCACTGACGTGAAGTCAGTAGGGATGTTTTTGCTAACTCCCAAACCTGTTTATTTCTTTATAGTTAGCATAAAAGAATGGAGAGAACTTTTCACCACTCAATTTTTTTCTTTATCTTTTTTTAATGGAGGACACAGAGATCATAGGTAGAGTGAACAGCAAATCTTCATCAGCCAGACAGAGACAGTGCAAGCAGAAATCAGCCCAGACATTCAGAGGTCTCAATCTCCCGCATGTTACCACTGTGATATTGCTCAGTTGTCACCATCTTCAGATAAATTACGGCCTGACCTCAGTAACAGGAATGTCAAGGAGAAGATACTTTAAGATTTTTGTCGCAGATCAGCTGTTGGACTCATTCTCCCCCAGCCTGTGGTTCATTATAGATACGTTCTGACAACTCTTCTATATAAACCTATTAACGGATTAGGTTTGCCGTACTTGTAAAACAGTCGTGTGTTAGCATCAAAACAATTCCAAGAGACAAACAGACAAAAGCCTTTACAAATGCATTTGCTGTGTGTGTCTGCAGCTAAAGCATCACTTGCAAAAGGAAAGTGCCCCCACCCTAGCCTGAGTGCACAGCTTACAACAGCAAAATCTTTCCCACTGCCTGCAACACAGCTAAATGTCCCCAGAGCTTCCAAAACTGTTTATTTTCTACCCGCTGCCTATCCTCCAGCAGCAGTGCTAATGCACCCCAGGCAGCTTTGATCCTGTCAATTACAACTGGAGTAGCACTCCAGCTCTTCTGGGGTATACCAGGGCCATGGCAAGCAGGCACGGAATAAAGTCAGGCTCAAGCTCCCCCAGGCTAGGAGATATGGACCCCAACAGAAGTGGGAATGGGGAGCAATTTTATTTGGAGTGAAGGGGATGGAGAGGGCAGGGAAGACAATGACCGTGCATCTAACCAGGTGGGAGGGCTAATTATTTCAGACAGTGGCTTAATCATGAGCCTCTTACAGCTGGGTAATTTCCGTGTTTTCAGTTCTTGTGTATTTAATAGCGTTATTGGATGGCATTCTCATTGTTACTGTTGGGTGCTTAAGTGTGCTGTAAACTCAACTTCAGAAGCCAAGTGTCACCCTCCCCTGCCCTCTTCCCACCCAGCCCTGCCCTATTCATTTCATGTTTAATTCCAGAAGGGGCTGTTTTCTTCCCAATCTCCTCTCCCTCTTCATTTTTCTTCCCTCTCATGCCCTCATCTGCCTTTACACCGTCTGCTTTGGCGAAAAGACTGAATCCATTCATGAACAAAGGCAGCATAAAACAAAACTGTTTCATAGATGCAAACTGTGTCATTCTGAAGGAAAGCTGGACGCTAACCCTCCTGTTCTCCTACCCCATCCCAGCACATTTCTTTAGAATGCTGCTCCTTGTCTGAAACAGACAATTAAACAGAAAAGAGTTACAAACATGGAGCTTTCAAGCACACCAGTACATTAAGGCAACCAACTAGCAGCTTTCATGTATGATAACCATCAGATTTGCACCTCCTGCTCCCTTCCCCACTCTGTGCACAGAACAAAGCCAGCAATACCTCTAAGAGCACAGGCAATGCCAGCCCCGACCATGCAGCATGTGTTAGGTCCTAGGCAGTCCCTCACAATTTTCAGTTTCTAAAGCTTTTGGGATCAAGAAGATATCAACACTACGGTTTTCTCAAGCACCACAAACCAGCCAAGGCTGAAACAATGCCATTAAAGCTCTACGACTACCCTCCCACCATTCAGTCACCAACAGCTTATTCCCTGAGCTACTACACGAACTCTGCCATCAGCATCACTTCTGGGTGTTGCTCTATTGCATTCAGCCAACTACAGATGCTTAAACATCCCCCAGCTGCCCCTTCCCAGTCCAGCGCACCAAGCGGTGGCCTCCAAAAGCAACTGTTAAGTTGTGGTAGGTAAAACTCTCCCGACCCGACCCTGCAGGCACAGCCTATCGCCCCAGTTAACCCCAGTCTGTGCCTCTCCCACCCCTTCTCTCCTACTTTCTGTCAGCAGCTTTGCTGCATCTCTCTTACACTCTGCACTGCAATGTGCTGGGGTAAATATTCTACCTTATATCGACATCACTGTCACAACTGACACCTTTAACATTGGGCCATACATCACTAGTGAGAAAAAATCTCAAAACTATCTCCTTTTCCAGGAGTTACTTCAGCATGTCCAACCTGTGTTTTTTGAGGACAGGTGACTCAGCGCTGCCTTAAAAACAAAAGAAGCTGGATCCCTTTAAAGCATTTCAGTATGAGCAACTGAAATCCCCAAAACAACCACCCATACTCTGTGTGTAGGAGAGGCCAACTAACCCCAGGACAACACGCAACCCCTCCCTCCATCGAACCTTTTCTAAAGCTGCCCTTTGGGAAAGAAGAAAGGATGCTGAGTGGGATCCATCTGCAGCTGCTTCAAGAACACAGCAAACGTGGTTTGAATATAACTTCCAGCTTAAATGGGACTCAGAGTGTCTGTGGTGAGATGCTAACTTGTAAGAGTCACTTTTAAGAGTCCATGGGAGCCCCTTCATTTTGTGTACAGGAGTGAAAAAGTTGTTCCAGATCCAGCAGACAGCATATCAATCCACCAAGAAAGCTGGGAGCCAGTATCAGTAAATCAAAGTGTGCCTTTCTGTTAATACTCTCTCATACGTTCTCATTTTATACATCCCTTCACCCAGTCAGAAAGTAGCCCTGGAGTATTTAGCTCCATTCAGGGATAGCACTGCCATGTATCAAAGTGTCAGGAGACCCACCAGAGATGAAATCTGTCCTACTGCTCTCAAACCACAAAAATCAATTTTGTCAATGCCAGCGGTACAGACAAACTGGCTGTGCTGCTGGTGTCGTCCCCTCTGTGTGGGGTGGCTCCTGGCTGCGGGGTACCGGCCCCACCAGGCACTCCCCCCACCAGGCAGAGGGCTGCTGTGCCTCCAGCGCCGCTGAAACCCAAGCACTGCCGTGCTGGGGATTTGCAGGCATGACGGCTTCCGTGCTTGCACATCGCTCTAAGTTCAGCATTTCTACGGCAAGGCAGCTTCCTGCGCAAAAAAATATCTGCGCTCTTTTTCGTGACCTCTAAAAATGGGGTCTCATTTCATCTTCCTGAGCAGCTGCGGAGAGCGGCAGCTGGTGCGGAGCAGCGGGGAGCAGCCTCACGCTGAGACATTTTAAGTCGCTGGAAAAAGCCGGTACCTCAAGGCCAGGCTTTCAAAGGTATCCACAGAGAGCCAACCAGTGGGATTCCCAAAACCGCTCCACCAGGAAGGCTCCTCCCCGCCTGACCCTGGTGCGTCTATCCAGCAGATTCGGAGTACGATGGTCAGGGACAGAATCCTAAAAATTGGGGCAAACCTCCTAGGATTTTCACTCCATCGCTGTATGTTATGGTTGGACTTGATGATCTTAAAGGTCTTTTCCAACCTAAATGATTCCGTGATTCTATGTTCATGGCACCGTGCATGGGGCTCTGCTGTGGCAGTGCTTCCCTACAGAACGGTGCCTGCCTGTTACTGTGTACACACTGTATGCACACACAAACAGGAGCATTGTTACTGTGATGTACCAGATCACAGAGGACACGTCTGAAATTCATAGACCACGCCAAAGCTGGAAATTAACTATTTTTTCCCCTCAATTAAATCTGAGGATCTGGCATCACAGGAGTATCATTGGCATGCAAGCTTTTAATTTTCCATGTACCTCCACAGGCTGTATGAAGTGCTTACTGAGAAAAGCTGGAACAACGCTGGTGTTTGAACCACGCTGAGCAAAAGCTGAGCTGCCAAATATTGGTAGAGTTCCCCCTGCCACCGTGGAGAGTCACGGTGTCGCCACTGCATTGGTCACATTATGCAAATAAAAAGGAGTGGAATCAAACCTCTTTTATTTTAATAGCTGTACAGAATGAAAAGTATCTTTATCAGGTACACGCATTTATCCCAATGTTCAGATGAAGAGGGGAAATTTTCACTCCTTTCAAACGACTGTGGGACAGGAGTTAAACTACAGGTCAAAATGGCACTCAATACGCTGGCCTGAGAACAATACTTCTCATTCAAATCCACAAGCCAGCCACTTGCACTAGTCATCCCCAGCAATTAATCCCCCAAGAAACACGTTTGATTAAATCTTTTCAAGCAAATCCTTTGCTTTGCTTTTGTTAGTTCACTTCTTGTCAACATCTATTAAAATATGCCTTTAATTCTCCCACAATCTTAAAAAACACCGATTCCACTGTCTTCAACTTTAATCAACTGTATGGCCGGCATTTTTCATTTCATAATAATGTGCTGTTTGGAATTCAAGAGGCAGGCTCAACATCAATCATTCGGCAAGAATTTTTCCACTGCAATAAATATGCAAATGAGGAAAGCCAGTCAGTCGTATTTCAGGCCCGACTTGCTAGTGTTTTAAAAAAGACACAAATTTATTAATTGCCGTTGGCCAGCGGAATCCTATTACTTTGGGCATTGATTACAAAGCTGTGTGAGTGATTATTGTGCAACTCGCAGGCTATCCAGGCATGAGGAAAAATTATTAAAGCAAGGCAGAGATTATCAACTCAGAATAACAATAAGCCTTAACATTTTAGGCCTCTAACTTCTTCAACAAAGAATTACGCCAGAGCTCCAGTGTATCATAATTCTGAAGTCTGTCAGTATTACTTTTGGAGCTTGCTCTATATTCCCAACAGCAGAGCAACGTTACCAGCCAGGAAAAGGCGGAGGGAATTCCTCCAGGTATCGCATCTTAAACATGGGGCTTTGGACAACAGCTCTTCTGTAATTCCCGCTGCATAACTAACTGTAGGAGAAAGAATATGATGCAGGCAGGACTTTCCCTGTCTTCAGATTTGCACCCCTCTATGTCCTGGTGCCCCAAAACCAAGATGGCATAGAAATAAAAGGCTGCTGATAAGCATAAGACAGGAGCTAGAAGAGCCAGCCTAGACTAAATTATAGACTACCTGCAAGCCTTTCGGCAGCAGAGAGTGATCTGATATTTTTTCAGAGGTGGTGTAGTTATGTATACGTTTCTCACGGACTTCAGCTGAATCCTAGCACAAAGCACTTGTAAATCTGTCCAGGTTATTTTCGGAAATTATGGGAGTAACATTCCCTTCACGCTTCCCAAAACATAAGAGTTTGTGGAATTTTATCAAATGATAGTAGGAAAAAGGCCGACTTTTCTGCTGATTGCAATAAAAAGGTCTGCTCCACACCGAAGGCCCAATTTGCTGGTTCCATTGGAATGCAAATGATGCAAAAGCCTTTGCAGAGGGGAAAATTGTATTCCTTCAGCACAAAGGAGCCAGTGCTGCAACCCCCCTTCACACAAGCAGTTCAGCTGACTCCCAAAGAGTTACAGAACGGACTCGATTTAGCCCTTTCACTCTAATATTACTGCATTTGACAGTAAGGACAACAGGATCAGACACAGATGAGTTTGCTAAAAGTAAAGAAAATAACTAGATGCAACAACAGAATAAAAGGCTTGGTCGTCAAGGATTTTATTAGTGGGGAGGGGGAAAGCTGAGAAGGGAGAGAAAGAGAAACACTTCCATGAAATTCATGCTCTACTGATTCGCCTCAACCATCATCTTTTGATATCAGCCCAAACCAGGGAGGGGACGGGGCTTGTGAAAATGAGATTTATAAAAACTGATGTTTTACATTACTGTAAATTTAAAGAAGCTGACAGCACGCATTCCTGTCTCTGCCAGGCAGGAATCCCCAAGTACATATGCAAGAATGAGAAAGGAAGAAGAAATGTGAAATTTCATAGTTATCTAGATATTAAGGCCAGAAGGGAACATTAGCCCATCTAGACTGACCTCCCCATATAATACCAGGCCATTAATTACATTTATCATGACAAGCACTGAGTTTCCATCTCAAGGTAACCAATTGCCAATTAATCCGAGTTAGCTGACATTTGCACATGCTTGTCTGGATGCTTTGCAAGCCTTTGTTTCCCTGCATCTTGTTTGTGGAGCATACAGACTAATATGCACAAGTATTTAGCTAAACTCAATTTAATTAGCTATTAATTGTCTTGGGAAACTTAAGTGTAGACAAACCTATTTGATGTGTTTGAAGTGTGGTGTAATCCCACAGTCCGGAGTTCGGGTGTATCAGGCCAACAACTATGGACTCTCCTACCATTCCTTGGGCTAGAATTTAAGACAGCTTTAAAATAAACCTCAAACACCAATAGTGTCCAACACATATGGCTATGGAGATAACCTATAAAATGGGAGCGTTTCAATTTTACCACATCTATACAAGAGAAGCAGACAAAAATTCTGCTCAGGAAGACTAAATACCACAAGCTAAAAGCCTTGGCACTCAGTGAGGAAGGGCAAGAGGAGTTTTCTTCCTGGAAAAAAAGCCCCAAACTGCATGTTAAATAAATATCCTGCACCTCTCCACTACCTCCCACACAGAATTTCTGAACAATTCACAGACAGTAACGACAAGCCACAAAATACTTCCCTAGTACCTGGCACAGCCCAAATCCTGCCCATGCACAAAACATCCCATCCCCCATTACCCAACTAAACATGCACACAAACAACATCAGAGCTCCAAAACCGAGACCTGTGCCTTTGTCTAAAGCTTCTCACTTCTCTTCCCTCTCACTCGCTGGCACATACACAGAACGGCCATCCATGAGTCTAGGAGCTTATCATCCTTACTGACCCCAGTTCTTACAAAAGCTCTCCACGGCATAGGATCATTACAACACAATGTACAAAAAAGGGTCTGATTCATTCATTTATTTTAGTAGAGAGAAAAGTCTTCATTAATGTCAACAGGCTTTGGCTCAGTCCCAAAAAGAGTTGAATAAATTCTTCATTAGATCAGAGAGGAAAGGTGAAATTTGGGGACACCTGCATCCACATCCATTTAAATCAAATTCAACCCTGCATGAATTGATAAGCATGATGGTTTTTGTATTCATAAAGTGTCTATACTAATACAATTCAATTAAAATGAACCACCAGTTTTAAGTGGGCTAGATCTGATCACAATAATTTACACTCAGGCTTGAAACCCAGTTCTGCTGTCACACATTTGTGCAGGCTCCCAGTAAAATCTTCAAAGCAAGAATATATTTAAGTCCGTGATCTTGCCTAGCACCAATTAATCCTGTAACTGTTCTATGCCTCTGGAAACTGTGTAATCTGCCTGTGCCTCAGTTCCTCCCCCACTCCCTTGTGACACCTACTCTGCTCTGTATTAATGCATTATCATCTCCAGATGGACGCATGGATACATTTGAGTTTTAAAAGTGATCCACAAATAGAGATGATAACAAAATTATGACTGGAATTATTGGCAGCTGATTCCTGCAGGCTTCTCTGAAAAATCCCAAGCCTGCGTCAATAAAGCACATTTCATCTGACAGTTTTTCTCTAACCAGATGTGTAAAACAACAACCAGGTACAGTTGAGGAGCGAGGCAGAAGGTGAGCCCATCAGATGGAGCATACCACACAACTGGAGAGGAGGATGCCTTGCCTGACACATCCCCTTTTATGGGAAGTGGAACAGGTTCTCCAGTACCTACAGCAGACTTGATCTTATTGAAAGTTAGTCAATGCTTAATCAGCTTCTTCGACATGACTTAACTGGATGTTGCATAGAATGTAATTATCTTTTTTTAAAGATCAGGAATCAGAGTAACAGAACCCAGCGAAAATCCTCTATTAAAAAGACAGTGAGAACATACAAACAAACATACACTAAACAAATACTAAACAGAATCCTTCCCTCTGTCTTAAGTCCCTTTTCACCAAAATTATACAGAACCAACCCAGAAGAAAATAAGGATATTCAGTGTGAAGCATTCATACAGAAACATTTAATATGCAAGAATGTAAAACCAGAAAACACATGGCATCTTTGGAGGTCTCCTGCTGGCAATGAATGTAAGTGGGATTCTTAATCACATCCTTAAGAGGCCTTGTCCACAAATGTACTGTTTAGTCACAAGCCACAGACATTTGTCACGGGAGCAGTTAAGCAACCCAGTGTACCAGGAGCCCAACTCAGGCAATTATTATCAAGGTCCACATAGCTCCAGGTGGAAGCACAGTCCTCTACCAGCACACTCGCTACAAATGCACTGATTTCCACCCCAGAAACGGACATTTCTGGGTCAAAGTGTTTGGACTGAACCGCACATTTTAGGAACAAAAAGTCAACATCTGCTTCATTTCCCAGAAGGCAATACCCAGCCTCGTGCGGTCCCAGGCAAGTCCTCCAAAGTTTTACAAGTGCTCCTTTTATCTCTACTTTTCAATAAAACATAATTAAATAGCAAACGTTGGCTAGTTGCACCTGAAACATATAACACCTTAAGGGAATAACTAATCAATGTGTAATATAAGTTATCCAGCAACTGACTGAGTTGAAGAAACTGGCTACAGAAAGATTATGAATAGTGAGTTGCTCCCTGCAAACTTTACATGTAGCTCACGCTCGTTTCCCTTGTTTCATCTTTCCGCATCTTTCTACATCTTCCTTTTGAATACAGTTTCTTCACAGAACACCATTTAAAACACATACTGAAGGACATAAAAGGCACACATACTCTAATATGCTGCAGTCCAAACTCAGTACTGAGAAGGAAAGGCAGGACCGGGAGCCACCATTCAGGCAGCAACTGCTGTTTCCCATGGCAAGGTGTAATTGCATCCCTAGAGTGGCCACAAAGAAACGCACTACTCGCAATGCCACACAGGCTGCAAGGAGCACTACCGGTAGGGTACAAAAAAGGACTGGTCTCCATCATTATATTTAACTTATCCTCAAGAGGCAAAACGCACTATTCTACTATCCTTGGGCCCCGGTGCAGCGTGCTCAGAGGGTGAGCAAGGTCACACGTTGCAGCATCGCTCATCAGCCAGCACTCATCAAGGCCCTGCCTCCGATACAAGCTCATCTCTTTGTGTGAATGAGCCCAATGCAACAATTCTTCTGGAGGGATTTCAAAGGGAATACTACAGAAATGCTGCATGATGGGGGAAACAAGGTTTCTTCTGGGTAATGCACCCTCCTTGGATACAAGGAATACAGGAATTGCGTTCTGTGCACGGACACAATGCCACTAGCTCATGGCCACAGAGAATGTCCACAGATGAACCGTCTACAGTAACATCGCAGTGATCAGGAAAATAAGATACAGTTGACTACAGAGAACACAAAGTTCCAACATCACTGTGAGTTGAGAAAAGATGCACAAATTTGAGCAGAATTAAAAAACCTGTATACAGTTTTGTATCTATTAGCAGCAGGCTGCTGCTGAGAAGTTCAGGGCAGCGCTAGGCAGAGCTCACTGCTGCTGTGCCATTAATAACCCAGGCAGGTTTGGGGATAATGGCCCTGCAAGCACATGGAGCGTTTCATTTGAGTTTTTTATCTGATTCACTTTATTCAGGTTTATTTTCTTATTGATCACAAACCTTTGTATAACTTCTCCACAGCTCTACAAAGTGTAAATAACAGTTAATATTTGTGTTCCCCACTTTTGTTCCTTCAGTGAGCAAATCCATTCTTACAGACCTTGCGTATCTACCTTTTACCAAAACCAGTATTCTCTCCACTTCTCCAAAACAATTTATCTTGAGCTTACACTGAAGAACAGAAATGTGGGATTCCAGTATTTTCATAATCCACTGATACATGGAGTCAAAGTAAAAAAAAAAAACCACCCACAAAAATTCAGCTTTACATTTCAGGGACCTATTGAACTCTTGGAAAGTGAAAGCATATACATATGAAAACATACACAACTACTCAGTCTTGCAATTTCCATGGGTACCTTGCCCTCTGCAAGATCCTCCCCTGGGTTTCTGTATGTTTTTAACTCCTCATCTTGCCAACTAAAACTGAAAATAACATGTTATACTATTTAAAAACTACATTTCCCAATTCTTTTTGTGGAGCATAAAGTACTAGTCACTGCAACATTCCCAGTTTAGTATTTTTAACCAGAATTATAGAGAGAAAGTACTTAAAATAGCAAGAACAGAGCTACGTGACCGTATCGGGAAGCCCAGCTACCCCAGGCACATGGAACAACAGCTTCTAGCCTTTGTCGATTGAGAGATATCATTTCTTAAAGCTCTTGTTGCCCCCTTGCCCCCCAATTAGCTGTGGGGTTTTTTGTCACTGTATCAAGATTTAACATAACAAGCCCCAAACCTAGCAACTGTTTTAATTCCTGACACTGGATGTGGCTTCACTAATGCTGCTTCCACCTCTTCTTCAGCTCTTTCCTGCCCTTGAGGTAATTTTTGGTGACATTTTCATGAGATCTACTTCTAACCTTCCTCCCCCTTGAAAACATACATAAAAATATGAATGGCAGGCATGCAATCTGTGCAGAGACACAGCACAGAAACTTGCACCTTGCACTCTTTTTCTATGTAAATAATGCAAGGATCCTGCGGGAACATGCCAGGGATTGGAATTTTTAATTAATGGGTCTCTTTAATGTGCAAATCAGGAGCAGATTGCAAATTCTGACTTGCATTGATTATGAAAAACATTAATTGAACGTGCAAGACCCCAAACAGAGGCAACATCTCAAGCCCTGGACTAAACTGGAAGATATGGAGCAAGAGAATACAAATGTATCTTGGAGAAACAGACCACTCCAGGCAGCAGCACCTCAGAAACGTAAGCTGTGGGAGTTCACGTGTGCAGTGCATTAAACATTTGCACTGCATTCAGAGCGCAGCCACTGTGATTTCAGTATTAAAAACCACTCAGACTTTCTCCATGGATGCAAAACAGGAATAAACATGAGCTCCATGACCACAGTTTGGTCTCCAATTTGTATGTAAAAAGGGTGACAGAAAAAAATCTGGAATATAATTAAAGATTAAAAAAAAAAAAAGGAAAGAAAAAGTAAGACAGTGCAAACAAAGCAATGCTGTCTCTTTAAACAGAAATTCATCCTATATAAATTATGGCCATAAACTTTTCCTGCAGTGCAGCCTAATTAATTCTTGTTCTATACACAAAGGGAAATGCTGGGTGACAAATGGGTGTGAAGCCTGAAAGCTGCCAGGTCTGCAAAACATTTTCTACTTCAATTTATAAGCAATTTTGCAGTAAATCATCCACCAGAACCTGAGATCTCAGGAATCCGGGACTGTCCAAGGCATGCTGTATCATTAAAAAAAAAAAATTCATAAAAGATTGCAAAAATAATAAATTAAACACTTGAGGTTTTGCAACTGCCAATCTCAAAATTTGGAAAACAAGCATGACTGTACCATTTTCACTCAGATTTGGCTTTAGAACTGCAAATGTTTAGAACACTACTGTCTACTCTTTAACGCAATTATACCCAAACCCTTAGGGAAGGTCACTACCACCACTAGCTGCACAGAGGGTTGTCACAAGTAGGAGATATCAAAGAAGCAAATATAGGAAGGACTGTTTTCCATTCCAAAAAAAATCATCCTTCCTGTGAGCACAGAGCAGAAATTTCATGAGCAATAGAAAGACTTGGGATAAATTACTGAAAGCATTCTGGGGCAGCTTTCAGAGATGTGAGGGACTTGTCCAGGACCTCAGAGAGAGCCAGGTGCCTAGAGCTCTCTGTGCCCTCCTGCCCTCAGCAGGCTGTGGCCTACACAGAGAGCCTGGATTCCTGGCACCAACTGCTTTGTGCAACTTGAACACCACATCATTTCCTCCTATTCAATGAAGATGATGAAAGCATGCCAAATTTGTGTTGGGGATTTGGAAAGAAGTGCTGAGGCTTCCCTGGAAGGAAAGTATCATCCAGTCCAAAACAATGTCAATGTCATGATTATCCTAAATCCTGTCCAAGACTGAAACACATCACATATAATGGAACCACCTCAACATGCAGTATTTACAAAGTCCTGTCCTCCACTCATCTTTAAACTTTCTCATGCACAATTCTTCTAACTTTTCCTGTCGAGGGAATGGGATCCTACCCATAAGCTGGTAACATAACAGGCATGAGAACTCAGGAGTCCAGAAATGTCTACCCAGCCCACTACGTCACCATTCAGAATCGAGTAAAAAAGGGTTTTTTTATAGAGGCCACTAAACCATTTGATCAGCTAAAAATTAAGACTTTTATTGGAAGCTGATTTATAACAGGTGAGATTGTTTTCCCCCTCATAAATCAAGGTGCATCAATTTATGAAAGAACTTTAAATATATTTATGATGCATATTTTCAGAAAGGACTTAGTTTCACCTCCTGAACTGACAGGTCACAGCCCTGTTATCCAGGCAGAAGCTCCATGAGCGAAGATGTAACACAGCTCAGACTGCCCACAGGGTAAAGCTCCAGCTCTTGATGAGACATGAATCCCTCTCACAGGGCTCAACACAGCAAAGCGAGAGAGAAACAGGTCTTTGCAACATAACACCAACTACATCCCTTTCATAAGATCTTCATGGATGAGTTTATTCCTTATTTCATGCTTGGCACTTTGTAACTTCTGGAAAGAGCATCTTTGCAGGGCTGTGAAAGATAGCTGCACCGGACAATAGTGTAGCTCATCAAAAACTCCTATTTATTGTAACCTACTTTATTGTACAATTACAGGTTTTACTTTTAAAAAGTAGAAATAAAAAAAAGGAATATAACTTTGGTCCCTTAGAGTACAGTGGAAAACACTAAACAACTGTAGTAGTAGCAGAATGTTCCTAAATTCGTTACTCTCTATCTGCTAGCCTGAGCACTTCCTCTGCTAACTTTGCCCAGGTCACTCCAGCTTTATTTTCTTGCTGTCTTCACAGATGAAATACAGAACACAAACCCAGGCTATCAGGAACATCAGAGTACACTACTACAACTTTCCTGCTCAGATTATGAAAAGAGCGTGGGGAGGGAATCACTGAGCAGTTATTAACAGTGGATTTTCCTTTAGCATTCTGGACAACTGAAAGATTAACCTCCCTGCTGTACTGTGTACAGTATTATACTCCATGTTCTTGGATGTATTTTGCTTATGGGAAATATCAAAATGTCAACCATTGTTTCTGTTAA
This sequence comes from Grus americana, assembly GCF_028858705.1. NCBI lineage: Eukaryota > Metazoa > Chordata > Aves > Gruiformes > Gruidae > Grus > Grus americana. Next base: position 10,841,458 of record NC_072870.1, on the reverse strand, counting down.
AGGTCTTTAATGATATTGCATTTTAGACCTGTAATGAAACATGGTGCTCAGTGCAGTTTGTAATGCATCTCATTAAATACATTAATAACATGCATTTCACCGAAAGGTCAGCTTAGTATTGTTGGGAGTTCGCCTTTTTTTTTTCCTTAATCACTTCATTTAAAGCAGCAGAGCTAACTTTAAAATATAAAGTATCTCACCTGCTGTAACTCCAGATAAGCTGATTAGCTACCATGTTCAGATCAAGTATAAGCTGTAAGATGACAGACAAAACTTGGTGTAGGGGCAAGATTCAGGGTCAAGTTTGATGACAGTGAAAGTTCCTAATCCCATTTTAAGATGACTTGTGCCAGCCCAGGCCAAAATTTCTCCATGTGCAGGTTATCACTACAGCCTGCACAAACTGGCACATCGTGCGGCTGAATGGATATGCAACCACAGCAAACTGGATGGTTCAGATGATGTCTCTGATGTGTAGCATGAAAGGCTGTAGACACCACTACAGTTTCCTGCCAACTCATTCCCATCAGGGGGCTTCTCGGGATCCTTACCTATGGAGCTGAAACGTTCCGGAAAGTGAGCAGTATCTCAAGATTGGGAAAGAAGAAATAGAAAGGGATCACCAACCGGGCAAGCTTTAAAATGCTACTGGGCTTATCTTTGTTATTCAAAAATCACTGGAAGAATATCCTGTGCAGTTCATTAATTTCTAATTAGTGGGATGAGAAAAGAGAACAATCTGTGTATAAACACTGTCACCTATGTAGTTTTTGACAGAAAATAACAAAATGTGTCAGGGAGAGATGGACACCAACTGATACTTGCAGTAGTTTGTGTTTATTCCTAAGGATAACATACCAGACATTTTATCTCCCTGTGCATTTACATAAAGGCCAATAAAAAAGGCATCCAATTCTAAAAATTAAATAGATTCACAACACACTGAAGTTGAGCGCTTTGCACTGATCAGCTGGAGTGTGCACATCATATTTGCCATATTGGAGAATCTACTACGAATCTCATCTGATCAATATCATTAATAGTGATCTTAAGAAATAAACAGATGAAGCAACTCCAAGCTGAAAAGATATTTGCTGTTGATAGAACAGCACAGGCCCTCTCCCTTGTGCTACTTTACTCCTGGTTAGGGTAAATCTTTGCATTCACTGACACAGCACAAAATTGGTACCACAAGGTGTCTCTGGAAAAAGAAGCATCCCAACTCTGCACGGAACAGCAATAACCAAACCAATTATTTCTAAGATCCAGCATGAAACTTAAATTTCATAAGCAGACTTCAATCCCCACATGAACTAGAAACAGCAGCAAGACCCGAGCTGAGGCTTACCAAGAGCAGACAAGTGACGACAGGCCACCAGCAGTGATCACCCAGGCATATACAGACACGGGTGACAGGAGACATTTTCTTCGTCTGGGGTAGGAAACACTTTTTTGTTTCTGTTTGCATGGTACCTAATTAATGATTAAGGCAATACAAACCAATAGCTAATACTACAGACACAGGCAACTCAAAGCCCTCACTTTCCTATTAACACGTCTCCACACAGGCAAAACGTACCAGCTAACGCAGAGTCTACCCAAAAGAGAAAAACTGAAGAATTCTTACAGTTCTCAACAGCAGTGTCAAATTCTTGTCCACCTTCCTTTCTGAAGATTGGGTAAGTATCTGGCTGTGGAAGCCGGTTGACTGTTATGAGCGCCTTCTGCATCTTGATTCTGCCTTCTAATAGTTGATCCCACAGTGCTTTATAACAAAGAGAAAATAAAACAATTATTTAGCTAGCCAAAACACTTGCTCCTTAAGAAGGAGCTCTTGATTTAACAGCACAGGTGCTTTCCTTTGGGCTACATTACTCCTGACTAGGGCAAATCTTTGCATTCACCGACCCAGCACAAAATTGGTACCACAAGGTGTCTCTGGACAAAGCGGCATCCCATCCTATGATCCTGACTGCAATTCTGTGACCCACAAAAAAAAAAAAAAACCATCCTTTCACTTTACTGTTTAAAAGGACATTCTGCAAATGGAGGTTTGATAGTTTAATAGGACAGATAAGAAGAAACTGCATTCATTATCACATTTTGAAAAGAAACAAGCGGTATCAGCATCACTGCCCAGCACTACCAATGTAGGGAGTCCCGATCCCCACCAACACTACAAGTCTATTCAGTACTGGCTCAATTAAGCCAGTGGATAAATACACTTCATAACATGAGATTTTGTACCAGCAGTGACACCAGTTTGCACAGCACGTTTGGCAGAACATTTGCAAATGACTAGGGTTGCTGTAGCATGCACATGCAGTATGCTAACAGCACGTTAACATGCTGAAGTGGCTCCTAACATGGCCAGTTTCTGTAGTGTCAGCAAGGTGAAAGTCTTGCCAAAATACAAAGCAAATATGCACAAACCTAGCTGGTTCTTCACAGCTTTTCCTTTTTCTACTTCTTCAGTCTCTTGTCCTTTTGAGAATGTCATCACCCCCCCATCATCTTCGCTGTCTTTGGTTTCCTTTACGTTGTCATGGCTTTCACTCCCATATTCCTCCTCATCACTTCCTTCTTCCATGCTGGTATCATCTTCATCTTCCCCCTCGCTGCTTCCTACATCATCCATCCCCTCTGTAAATTTCTCGAAGTCTGTGATATTCTGGAAGCTGAACTTTGGTGCCTTGGCCTCAACAGACAGATCTGACCTTTCATCGTCTTCCAAGTCATCCTCCCGGTCACTGCCAGCACTGCTCGGCTTCTCCTTTGTTTTACTGCCTAAGCTGCCATTCTCTTCTGAATCTTCACTGCCGCTGTACCATTCATCTAATGCTTCTTCAGCTAATAATTAAAAGAGAAAAAAGTTATTTACTTACCAGAAAAATGTGCCGCTGTGCAGCATGCATCATCAATAGATACAGGTTTGGCTAGTTGAGCTCCAAACTCCATTTTATCTGTGCACCATGTTACTCTCTGTTTTGGCTAAATAATGGAAACACAAGGCCATATCCACAAAAAGATCTCAGCTCACGTTTTCCGCAGCAACAATTAGTAGATCCATGGCTTAGCTTTCCCATGAAACAGCGACATGATGAGCAAACAAGGTGGTCAGAGTTTGCTGTATGCGTTTTTAAACGATAATCTGTATATACTTGCAGTCCCCAAGATATATTGGCTTAAAAATTGGAGCTGTTTCTTTTCCTCCACACACAGTCAGTGCACTGAACCTCACCTTACAGTTGGTCATACCCTTTTGCTAACATCAAATTTTGAGTAGTCTAGTGAAAAGGGGAAAGAAATGAGATTTCTTACCAGATCCTTCTTCAGACAGAGCATCTCCCCAGAGTTCTTCTTGCAAGGCTTTGCGAGATGTAGCTTTTCCACTGTACCTTTTATCAGCTTCCAAGAGAGAGGCTGAAGCTTTTTTCCGTATATTACCAACAGGGAAAATGTCATCTGCAGTTTCATCCTCAAATTTGTCAATCACTTTAGCAACCGTAGCTATGGAGGAAAAAAAAAGGGGGAGGGATGTCTAAACTGAACTGAATTTCAGACTAGAAGAATTAGGTGCAGGAAGGAGCCACAGAAAACTCCTCATGCTCTACAAACAAAAATATACTGCAAAGGTGAGCTGGATGGCAACACAGCCTCACATATGAGTCTGGCTTTTAGGCTCTGAGAGGGAGCAAGGCTCTACCCTACCTGGTGAAGGAAAGCCAGTACGCTAATTTTCTGCAAAGGGGGAAAGGTTGCTAGGGAATCAAAGGCAGAGAAAAAGCCTCAAAGCTGAGTTTTGTGTTGATCAGCACCAGTCCTGCCTAGGAACTACTGAGTAAACTAATACTTAAGATCTAGCAGAAGAGATGAGACAGCTCCAGGGGCATTTTTCAGGAAACATCCTCTGACTTCCCTGCGGCCAGAGGTGTTCTCCCACCTGTCAGGGTAATCTTTGCAGGAGGAAGGGAGATGTTACATGAACTGACCATTTTCAACCCCCCTCTCAGTACTCTGGAGTTCTCCATACACAGGTTTGTACCACAGGGCTCACCCGCAATGCAGAGATCGATGTTTATTAACTAATGACAAAAAAATCCCACTGAATTTTTTTTTTTGAATGAACATTGCCTACATTCACACTTTCTTTCCTGCCTCCTCTTTATTTTAGCACTACACAAACTAAGCCTATCCAAGCCCTTCCACGGATTCATGAGGGTCTCATGAGAAGTGTATTCCTCCAGGTAGAGGACTCAGCAAAGCTGGAATGTCTTCACTCACTTCATGCTTACAGATTAAAAGAGGAAACCTGCAATTCAGATGCACTTTGGCCTCTTGCTATACATACGAGCCACATAAATATGTAAATATTTTAGAAAGGCTAAACAGAGAAAATAATTTCACCGTAGTTATTACCCTCTTTCACACCCATCTTCTCCAGAACACAGGAATGGAGCAATCCAGCAAAGAGAACACATCATACCGTACTCCCTCCCTATTCTCATTCATGTGCAAGACACCCTGTATGCAAAATTACAGGGTTAGCTTTGTTCAACCAATTGAGTGATACAACTGGCTGAACATCGCTAAGTGCTCTTTTAATGTGTGTTTGGAAATGTTAATGTCTCACATATAGTGTTTACTGGAGGCAGGGGGGAAACAAAAAAATTTCTTGCTCATCATCAAAGCAACAAGATCAGGTCTAAATACAGTCGCTCCAGCTACAAGAGGACAGCAAGACGCTCAGCACCAAGGAAGGCCTTGGCAAGAGGGGCAGATGCAGAATGACCTGTGGCACTCAATGGATCTTGTGGCAGTCTCAGTCTTGGCACCACTGTAGTGTGAACTCTGAAACTAAATCACGATTACTAAAATGGGAAAATGCCTCTGCCGACTACATTCATTTCCTCAATGGTTACTAAGATGTTGCTTACAAGATACTATTGCTCTCACATACACTTGTATAGAAGAATGAGCACAACGTTTACCATGACTGGAGCCTAGTACCTCCTAAAGCCAACGTCTGTCAGTGTGCGATGGGAAACTCGCTATGTCAAGAGATGAGCGCAGGGTCTGGGTGAGCGCAGGGTCTGGGTGACAGACGTGCCCTAGAGATGAGTCCTGCCCCATGGCTTGGCCGGTCTGCTGGCCGGTGGGGAGACTCTGCTCTGGAGGGGTAAGTTGAGGAAGCGGCAGGCACCAGCCTGAGAACTTAGAAATGACACCGCCACCTACACGTCACGGGGAATGGGATGGATGTCTCGAGAATCACAACTAAGGCAAAAAGAGCTTGATTAAAAAGATAAGTTGATTATTGGCCACTGGAAGCATCAAACGAGACACGTGCAACGCGCTGCGGCCTGCTCTGAGTGCTCGGTGTGCAGGGGAGGGGTGTCACCACCGACCGTGTCCGCTGAGCTGCCTCCCCGCTCCCAGAGCCACACCGGCTGCGCTTCACTGGCAGGGGAAGCGGTCCTGCCCCGGCCCTGTGCTTTGATGCCTCTTCTGGAGATTTCCAGCCGGATCCGCTCCCCAGCCTGACTCCGCGCTGCCCGGCCTATGGCGGGGCCTACACCGGGCAGCCCGGCCTGGGCAGCCCTGAGGTAACTCGGCGCTGAGGGAACTTCAGCCCCGGCTCCTGAGGTAACCCCGATCCTTGACATAACGCTGATCCCGGAGGTAGCCCCGGCCCTTGAGGTAACCCCGGCGGCGGCCCGTCTGGGCGCGGGGTGGCGGGTGGCGGCGGGCCGAGCGCCATGGGGCCGCCCGGAGCTGGGGGCACAGCGGGGAGAGCCGACCTCTGTCCGCGGCTGGCGGAGATCGAGGCGCCCAGCGGGGCTGAGGGGGCCTTGACTCCGCGCCCGGGCCGAGCCCCCTCTGAGGCGGCGGCCCGCGGCGGCGCCACGTGCGGCCGGTCCGGCAGCACCCGGCCCGCCCCAGCCCGCTCCGCCGGCCGCGGGTAGTGAACCCTCCTCCCGGCCCTCCCTCACCTTCCTCCGCGTCGTCCTCGGGGTCGCGTAAGCTGGGCCTGGGGTTGAGCAGCTCCTCCAGCTGCCGCGCTAAGGGCGCCGCCATCTTCCCGCGGGAGGGAGCAGAGAGGGAGGGAGGGGCGGGGGCGGGGCATGGGGCGGGGCCGGCGGGCCGGGGCAGCGCGGGGCGGTGGGACGGGACGGGTCTCGCAGGGTCCTACCGCCCGCCGGTTCGGAGCGCGGGTCCCGCCGGGCCCGAGCTGCAGCCGGTACCGGTGCCCGGTGCCGCAACCGGGGAGAGCGGGAGGAACCGGCCCAGCGGGTCCCGGGGCTTCGCGAGTGTCCGCCTATTGTCTGCCGGGCGTCCGGGCTTGGGGTGTGCGGAGGCACAGCCAGGAGTAACGGCGATACATAGAAATACCCCCACGGATACGGGCTGGCGGCCCCGGCCCCCGGTCCCTCCGTCGTTAACGGGGGAACAAAGACGATCGTACGCACCGGGCTTGTGAGAACTGGCGTTTGCCCCGTGCTCTGACACTGAGCAGCACCGGGGTAACGGTTAGCGGTGTAAATCAAAGTCCTGTTCTATCATGCAAAATATTGCAACTCTTTCTGTAAGCCAACGTCGCGCTTGTCCAGCACCGCCGGCTGCACCGGGCTGCATCGATCCCTTTCTCATCCCAAACGTTAAACGTTTTGTGGCCTCTGTTGAAGCCAGGGTCCCTCTTACAGCAGCGAGAGCTGAAAGGCCGGTTCTTCGGTTAGCCCCAGTCCTCGTACGCAGATGGATCCTTACACCGGATTTACACGGGATGGATCTTTACACCGCAGTTACGCCAAGCTCGGTGAATCCATACCGGCACCAAAGCTCCTGGGCGCTTTTGCCAAACGCTGGCCTAGAAGCTGCAGCACGGCGATGCAGAAGTGACCTGCTGAGAGCGGTAACGAGACCAGGTTCTCTCGGGTTTGCGTGCTGACAGCTTCTCCCGGCCACTGCGTGGGGCGAGGTGGCCCCGAAACACAAGGTTAGACCTGGAATTGGGGAACGGCGATAGAGGTTGGTGCCTATTTTGTTACAAGGGAGCGGGGGACTCGAATCAGCATCTCAAATCCGAGTTGCAGAACTTCATACCCCACAACGAGCAGGTTCGGGGGGGGTCAGCCTGGACTCTGGGATTTGGGCTTTCCACAACCGGCGTTGGGATTCTGCCTGCGAAGGTGCCAGCAGCAAGCTGCAGACTTGAGCTGGGTACCGCCTCGAGCCTTAGCTCGGAGACAAATTGCATAGGCTGCTTGCTCATCCCCTTCTTGTCAACACAAGCCTTTTCCCCATTCCTTGACTGGTTTTTTTTTAAATGCATAAAATTTAATCCAGACATGCTTTCTAATTAGAACGCAGGCAGGAGCGGGCCAGGCAGCAGCGGTGGTGTTACTCCGGGATCCAGCGGCGCTTCCCCGCAGCAGTGTTCAGTGCAGGCGGTTCTCCTACAGAGGGCAGAGGAATATCATTAATTACCATTTCCTCCTGCAGCATCGGCCCGTCATTGCGACCCGCCAACTTCAGGTGGGGGCTCGGGCTCCTGAGAGGCACCAAGGAAGGAGACGACTGGGAAAACCCCCAAATATCGCGCCCTCTTCTCAAATACCCTGCGACTCTCCCTATAAACCTGTGTGAGGCTGTGTACTGTGAAGACGAGATACAGTTCAATTTATATAAAAGCTAATGTTTACTAAAAATGCACGTTTTTCATTGCAAACCCCTTGGGTTTTATTCCATTGAGTATTTCAATCTTATTTCAACCAACTTTATTTTGTATTTATTTTATCGTGATATGATTGACAGCTATAATGCTCTGCATTATATATTACATGGGTTTGCCATTGCCACATCAATGTGAAATTAAGCACAGCTATCATATTTTTTTTTCACTAAGACATAGTTTTATAAACCAGGAGATGTTCACAGTGTGTCTGCCCTGGTTTTGTTTCTATTTTTTTTTTTTTCCTTCAAGTTTGTAGGTATTTTGTTTCCAGAGTTAAAGGTGCCATGATAAACAAAGGGAGGCGCCTGGAGAAATAAATCTATAGAAAATTAAGTAGCAGAAACAAGTGCTTACCTGAAGAGTTACTTGGGAGTAACTAGCCTCTCACCAAACCAAAGAACTGGTGCCGAGACCCCCCCGCTGCACGATTGCATTTTCAAACCTCTGCACTCTTACAGAGTGGCAAAGGGATGTTCTCTAACCTAACAAATAATAAATAGCCCTATTAATAAAGGGAGAGAGGCTTTTAGTGATGGTTAAATAAAACGTACCCGATGTAATTCATAAAAAAATACACAGTGAGCTGCATTAGTCCTTTTGAGTAAAAAAATGGGCTTCTTGAAGTCAACAGCATTTTCACCAGTCACGCCAGTGAGATCAGGATTTCACCCACTGAGACTAATGGGACAATCGTTCGGTATAAATCCCCCATCCGGCAACGCATTAAAATTCACGTATGTACAGCTGTAAACTCGAGGGCTCCTGTCAGGCCTTACAGACCTGTTTCTTTTCTGTCCTGCATCCGTCACTTACATCGGTGCAAAACAAACGTGAAGGGGGAAGAGCACGCCACGCTCGGCCGCGTGCATCGCACACGCCTTCCCCCGCGCCAGCGTGCAGGGGAGAAGGGGGGAGGCCCCCGCGCTGGGACTTGCTCAGGTTACCCCAGCCCCGCTCACCGGCGCTCAAACTGCTGCGGGAGCTGTTAATTCAAAAATTTTGATAAGGAGATTCGGTCAATATAAACCAACATCAAACAGAAAATGCAGCGTATGAAAGTCACGGCTTGTTAAAATGTTTCACCAACAGAGTCTCCTTCTTCGCTGTTTATCCTCTCTCTTTTGCCTTTCACTTGGCGGGGTAATTAAATCAGACTCTCAGGCTCGGTTTTAATTTCTGGTTCACATGCCCTCAAACCATGCTGCCGTGGTTTGGACTCATAATCATGCGGGGGAATATTTGTACAAAAATTATATCAATACATTTTCATTTAAGACGATCATGAAAGCCTTTTTATGCATCACGGTACGGTCTGTAAAACCCTCTGCCTATTTATAAACTATAAGCAGAAGCCATCAAACTAACTGACATAATTTCTTTGGCATTTTTCCTCTTAATTTTACTTTTTATTTACATGCTTATTTGCTAAAATGGAAATAACACCCTAAACACAGAATAGATAAACAAGTGAATTCTGAATAGGCTGTACTACAAAAAAAGCACTTTTAATTTCTCACACTCAGCTTCCCTTGCTCCCGTGTATTTGCGGAGCTTGTCATCTTTTAGGAAACTGTCAGATTAGATGGGAGCTTTGGCAGTGAACGACCGTATCATCCTTGTGTGTCTCTATAATTACAGGTTATTAATACGAATCCATTTTTCAGAGCACTTCTTTACTTAAATGTATAAATAAAGAAACGTGTTGGAAATGTCAAGCCATTCAGGCACCACCACCGAGTAATTCACTGCTCGCCCGCGTGCCCTTCTGCATTCGGCAGCGCTCGGCGTTGGGTCCGCACCTTGGTGAGCGGAGCGGTGGGAGCGGGGTGGGCTGCAGGCACCGGTCTGCGACGGGATTCCCATGGAGATCCACGGGAATTACACATGCCGCAGTCGCGTCTGATGAATTTAATTGAATTGCATTATCAACGGCAGAATTTGACCCATATACAGAGGACTGCATGCTGTCCAAAAATAGCTACAAGCCAGAGCTGAGCTTATCTTTCCAACACTTTGGCTAGGAAACGTCATTTTCCAAACCAACCTTTTTCATTTCGGTCATAGTATTTCATTTCAAATTTTTCTTTTTAAATCAGCAACACAACTTGTCAGTGAAAAAGAGAAAAAAGAAGAGAAAAAAAAATTGGGGAGAAGCAGAAAGGAGCAGACATAAAACCTAGCCACTAAAACAAATTACATAACAGGAAATTTAGATTATGTACATAAAAAGCCACGCTCCTTATAAATATTTATTACTATTTTTCTTCCGTGTTTTTATTGAGTATTTCTCATATTCCTAACCCGTCACTCATTCAAAAAACACAGTTGTTTTAAAGATTTTATCAACCCTTAATTGTTCTTACATCTAAAAATACAATGAATATAGCGCTTCCGAATAGATGCACAGCCTAAAGATGCTTCCAGCAGATAAGCATTTTAAAGGCCACCCAGAGACAATTTCGAAACTAGAAGAAAACCTTTCTCTCTGGAGCAAAAATCTATTTTTCATCCACAAAAAAAAAAAATGTGCCCGTGCAAATCCCATGTGCGCACTCTCCCGTGCACGGAAACGCCAGCACGCAGCTATTCTCGAGACGCTGAGCACGATCGCGCAAGGCAGCGTTTGCCACACGCTTTGCTCCCAGCAATTCACCGCAACACCTCGCCATACGTCTCCCTCCAGCTCTGTAGAAGTCGGGGGGGTGTTTTCCAGCTCACGTTTACAGCCTGCGCTGCACGACGATTCTCACGCCGTATAGAGACCTTTCCAAAAAAAAAAAAAAAACAAAAAAACAAAAAAATCACACTAGACCTGTCCTGCAAACTTGGGCTTCCTCGATTAGCAGAGCTAAGGGTTTCATTCCAAAGCACGTGAGATACTGCCAGCCTCTCTAAAGGTTCAGATTCTGCAGGAAGCGAGCTTGTATTAAAACCAATCAGGAAAAAAAATCCAATTCGTCCTGTTGCCAAAAACGCTCGCTGAACAGCGCACCAAATGTCATCAGAACAGAGCTGGTCCTGAATTTGAAGACAGCCTGTAAGAGAAGACGGAAGTGAGAGCAGTCGTGCCCCTGCTCCCCAGGAGCGTTACGCAGGGGGCCGGGGGATTCTCCGAGAACCGGACCGTGAGCTGCTCAACAAAACCAGCTACGTGCATCACCTCCAGCGATCCCACGCGCAAGCGGTAAACACGCTGCAGGAAAATCAGTCGCCTAGGAGTACCCTTACCGTTCCAGTTACAGTAATCCCAAGAACAGAGATTTGGGAAGTTGAAGGTCAGCCAACGGTAAGGCCGCGTTTACCCTTCAATTCCCGCATTACGATGCTGCACTCAAAGAATGCAAAACTCTCCAGACAACAACAAACTCCGCTTTCTAAGCATGACCCCATGCTCTACAGCTAAAAGCACCACAAACGCTATTGAAAAAGAAACAGGAGATAGCAATCAAAGAAGGATTTAGAATCAAAATATATTTTTAACGGTCTCATTAATTTTGTTTGTAACTTCACGGATGTTTTGTTGGCGTGAGGAACCCGAGCACCCCCCCATGCCGTGGCAGACACAAATAAAAGACCTTCCGGAACCTGCTCCAGCATCACGCATCCCTGTTCCCAACTCAACAGCACCGGCAGCATTTAAGGATATGTATCAATTGCTGAATCTTAATATATGTGAATTTATCTACTAGGCATAGTAACAGAAAGGGAGACTGCAGTTGCTTATATTTAATATTGTAAGAACATGCAAAGCCTCAATACAACACTCTTGTTCGGGGAAAAAAATCCAGACTATGGCAAAAGGAATCGTTCCTGAGAGCACACTGCGATATCTGCCACTTCCTAGGATGGCAAAAGTATGTAAATCACCACTGATATTTTTAAATTATATTTATTTATAGATTTGTATCGTGTACCCATCGCTCAGCATCTGGGTAGACATACACATATTAAAATAATATACAACATTTGTCTACAAATCGTAATTTAAGTACATTCTTACTCCTGGGATACAGAGCTTTACAAATCCCCTACCGTTCCCCAAGCGAAGGCCTGAGTAAATAGATACCAGCGGTGACCGGAGGCGACGGGAAAGGGCAGAGAGGAGCATCGCCCAGTGACAGCGCGGTGGGGCGGCGTGCAGCCAGTTTGGGCCAAAAGCGGAGTTTTGTTCGCATGCTGGAAACTCAGGGCATTTTAAAGCCACTTTGCTTAGCCTTCAAAATATCTCCTTCACGTGGATTAGCTCAACAGGAATCATACTTACAATATTTGCCTTGTACCTTTTTCCTAGTGAACGGTCTTACACACGGGGTTTGCACAAGTCTTCGGTCTCGCGCGTTTAAACACCGAGCATCCCTCGTCCGTGCCGCGAGGGCGCGTGCCGCTCGCCCTGGCTGACGCCACGATGCCATCCCAAACCGGGCGAGCAGACGCGGGCCCGCGCGGGGTTTAACGTCACCGGGCTGCACCTTCTGCCGGGACATAGCAACAAGGTGAAGGTCACCGAAACCAGCAGCGGTCGAGGAAGAAAAGATCAAAAGAGAGTCATTACTTCTAAAAACGCTTTTGAAATTACATTGCACATACATAGAGTTGCATACGTGTCGCGTCCACGTTTCTGCAGTTAAAAAATTCACACGCACGTGTAAAATCCATCCAGGCAGCACATATTTTCGAGGCCCTTCTCCTGCAGACCTCTGTGCACCCAAGTAACGCTACCGAAGTCAATGGAAATGCTCTTGTAAACAAGGACTTACAAGAACCCAACGTGACAATGATTTCAAAAGGAGTTTTGACTGTGCAATTGTTGCTGGATTAGGGTCTTCAGAAACACCGAGCTCGCTCTGAAGAGCACAGAATTCAAATCTGCAAAGTGCTGGGGCCTCCAGAGCGGATCCCGGGAAGCACTGAAGGACACGCTCAGCCTCCAGCCTGGGAACGGCTCCTGGGCTCCCCCCCCGCCCCGAAGATGGGCAAAGCCCCTGCGGAAGGGATGGGAGCTTCGAAAAAAATACAGGCTCTCCTCCCTCCCTTTTATAAGCCACTGACCTAAACTGAACCGTATCACATCGCTGCCTAAATTAACACAGAATAAACTGTACAAGTACCTCATTACCAAAAAAAAAAAAAAAAAAAAAGAAAAACCACTTGTCAGACATGTTTTCTACAAAATAAGCCTATTTGGTGAAATTCTCATTTAAAATAATTGATTCGACAATAAAACAGCAGCATAGACCAGAAGCGCAAACAGCAGTATTTATCAATAGCACTCGCCCAGATAAGTAAAAGTTCATAATAAATAGATCACCCATTACTTTGCTTATATAAATGCAAAACAGAGCAACAAAACAGAGTAACAATACAAAAGACAAATAAATGAGTTAGACACGGAGTCCATGAGTTTAAGAAGTCTCCCCTTGTATTTAATAAAGCATGAATTTTTTTTAGAAACACTAACAGATCCCTTGCAGATAGTTTTTATCTTTATATTATTATATAAGACATTTTGTGTTTAAAGTGAACTATTGCTTCATCTAGGTGGCCCCTCTGCTGGGCATAGAAACTAGGTTGTGAACAAAATAAAAAAAAATCACCATTGAAAATTACAAATCATACAACTTTAAAGCATTTTAATTTCCCCCCCCTTCTCAGTCCAAAGAAATAAATAATTGAATCGCTGGGAATGTAGAAGTCTGTGTTTTAGCGTAAATTTCTGTGTCTACATAAAATAAAAAAAGAAGCCAGCCAGAGTCGTGATTAGCTGAGAGACGAAGGAAAATATGCAATTATAGTTCATCCCGTTCTATTAGCTCAGCAGGTGGCAAACGTTTAAAGCAGTGACTTTTCAGAACCGAACCTAATTCTTTGCTTCTAACACAGGTCAAAGTCCTCTCGGAATCAGTGAGACTTTTGCTTTTGAAGCACTGAATATTTGGGATTCTGCAATCATTTATAATTAAAACATTAAATCTGTCATTTCACAAGATTCCGGATTTTTTTTTTGTTTTGTTTCATTTTTCTCCAAGAAAATGAGTACGTATCTAGTGCAAAGCAAAATACTCTCCCCCGCTGCCCTTCAGAGAACTTCATATATACCAAACGCTATTAAACAATTGACTTTGTATCAGCTCTAAAAAAGGATGAAAATTACTTCCATGACATTGAGGTTATGCTGTGTTGAAAACCATCCAGTTAGGAATTAAAAAAAAAAAAAAAAAAGAAAAATTTCCTTTGGAGAATCAATTTCAGTAAAAATGGATGAATTAAAAACCGTATCTTTGCAAACTTTTTTACATTTACAATACATTTTTGTTTACGCACAAAATAAGCATTTTGAGTATGTTTTCTCTTAGTATAGACCAAGAAGAGGTTAATATATTTAACGATTGGATTAGGTTCCAGTTTTGCAATTTAGCGTACAGCGTAGCGCGTTGTTTGTACTTCACCAACGGAGGCTGCAGATGGAGAGAGGGGCCGGAGCTGCCACTGCCTGCTATCTGCAGCGACACCGGGGTTTAGACTTCTCCCGAAGCAAAAGAGCTATACAGGATTATCAGTAGAGTGGATCATTCTTTCTCAGGGCTATTTTACTCCAGAGAATCCATTTAAAATTGCTTAAAACATCAAATGAAACACAAGTTATCTAAACATCAGATTTTCTAATTTTATTAAAAACGCACAAATTTTATCCAACATGTTTTCTTTCATACAGTGAATGGTCTAATATGCACTGGAGGTCACACAAGCTTAGGTTTATTAGAACAATAAAAGACATATGAGAAATTTAATATATAAAGAAAAAAGTAGCAGCTGTTGACTGCATATTTGACCATAAAATTTAAATATTTTGGACTTTTATTTTAAAGACACAAAAATAAAACCTGTGTGGGTCTATATAAGTCATATTAACAATTCCATGAATGTTCAACAGGACTAAAAATTAGCAAAGATGTTTGTTAGTTGGTTTTTGTTTTTTTTTTTTTAACCTTGTAACACTTTTTAAACACCTTCTCGGGTTGCTGGTGCAAAGCACCTTACAGTATTTGTGCTATATATTTACTTTATTTGGCAACTGTCTGGGTTTCATGGGTTTTTTTTTTTCTTTGCCTTCTGTAAACAACACCTTTTACAAACTAGCACAGTGAACCACAAGCCCTGCAATCTGTTATAACATCTACAGAAAAGAAAATGAACTATTTTGGTTGGTTGCTCAAAATATTTTGCTTTTGAACAAGAGGTTCTAAAACAGGATTTATTAGTAAAACATTGAACTCCTGAATTTAACATTAGACGTAAACAGTTGACTGTTTTTAGTTCAATAGAGTCTTTTTGTTTAGCTTTTCTCTCTCTGTGAAGGTAGAATACTTTTTGTTTGTTTGTTTTTTTCAAGTCATTTTCGTTAGAGGTCTGGGTGGTGACCCTTGCTATGATGAGGAGGTTTTGTACGTGTAGCTTTGTGAAGGTAGAAGAGTTGGTGCTGAGGGCTTAACATTTAGTATTTGTTATTTTGGAAAACAAAACAAAAACAAAGGAAAAAGAAAGTTGTCCCACCTGATAGTCAGCAGGCTGAAATGGCTGAAGCTAAAAAGAGTTTCTTGTTGTTGAACTTTCTGAGAGACAAAAATTAACAAACAAATTCATAATGCCAGAACCATCCTTAACCGGGAAGGCTAGAGTTCTTGAAGCTTTTTTTCCCCCTTTTCTTTGACCTTTCCTTCATTCAATTATTTTTTTTTTTTTTTTAAATGAGAAGTTTCTAAGGATTGTGGCTCTTAGGATGACATCCAACAGGGTAATCAAACTTACGCCATCCTACGGTATGGCAGCACTTTACTGTACAGCTTCACCAGTTTCTTTGTCAATGGTACAAAAAAGTCCCCTTGCTTGTTTGATACAACCATAACATGAAGATTGTCCTGGTCTAGAGCAAAGCTTGCCTTGGAGCGATTTGGATTCAGTTCGTTCCCAAGGTAATATTGTCTTAGGGCAGGAGAGATGTTATATTTATTCATTTCTGTACACCATAACAATAAGCAGACTAGATGATCATCACTTACTTAGACCCAGTTTGTTTTAAAGCTACCACACAGCTGCTTCATTCATTTCTGGTGGATGTGACAAGTGATTGCCATAGTTAGCACCACCGTTGACGGATATCGAAGAAAATGGAGGACTGGGGCCAAAAACTTCTGCGGACATGGAGTGCAAGGACCCGGGCAGGTTGGGTTCGGGGCTCGGCGAGTCTCCGGGGGGGTGCGACATGATGTCAGTGAAGCGCTGAGCCTCACTGGAGGGGTGATGTCCGGGCAGGGGGTGATCCATGGCCCCCAGGGGAGTGCCTGACGGCCCCGAGGAGGGCACGAAAGGGAGATCCACGGGTGTCTGAGCTTGAGATGAAGGAGGTCCTTGCGGGAAGAAATCGTAATTGCTTCCAGGGCCGTAATACTCGCTCTGATAATCTGGTGAGCAAGGAGAGACAGAGGGAAGGTAACACACGGGCAAAGTAACCGAGCGGAAGACACACCAGCGCGCTTTCCCGGCAGTGCACCTGGGTGCCTCGAAACGTCACCCAGAGCTCGCTGAACCCAAGGGGGGATCGTGCAAACGGCGTGGCCGAGTCCCGGGGATCCCCTTCCAGCAGAGCCCCCAGCCAGCATCGGGGACACCCAAACGCAACGGCCCGGTCGGCAAAAACACCCGTGTCCCGCCGGCAGCGCGGCAACAGCAGCCCCCGGGTGCCGGGGAATTACCCGGGACGGCCCCGGTGCCGAGCGAGGAGCCCGCGGGGGTGCGGGGCGGGTGTCCCCGCGGGGGTGCGGGCATCGCAAGACGGGGTGCCCGCGGGCGCACGAAGGCGAGGGGCCGGGGGGGGACGCGTTACCCACCTCCGTAGAAGGAGAAGGGCCCGTTGGGGATGAGCTCCCCGGGCTCCAGCCGGTCCACCAGCGGCCGCATCCTGCGCGGGCTGCGGAAGAAGGCGTGCCGGCGGGCGCCCAGCGCGCTCAGCTGCTTCATGCGCCGCTCCTTGGAGCGCCGGTTCTGGAACCAGACCTGGGCGGGCGGCGGGAGAAGCGCCGGTCACGGGAGCCGCGGTCGTGGGTGTCCCGCTCACGGGAGCCCTGGACCCGCCGCCGCCCCTCGCCTCCCCCCGGCCCCGCCAGGGACGTTCCCCCCCCTTCCCCTCCCCTCCCCCGGGGCCGCGCGTTTCCCGGTCTCTGTTGTTCGGGTGTGCGGGGGGAGGCCCCGGTCCCCGAGCCGCGCTCCTCCTCGTTTCGAACGCGGCCGAGCCCACGCGTGACAGCGGCCCCGCGGCCGGCCGAGCGCTCCCCACCGCCCGCAGCTCGCCGGCTGCAGGTCAAGAATGATTGAGTTAATTCTTATTACCCTGACAAGATTACTCCTAATTACCCTCACACTGAGACTCTCCAATCTAACCTCGTCTTTAATGGTCCTTTAACCCCCCATTACCCCCAGCGCTGCGGGTTTATAAACCTTTTAATAATTCCAGCGCATTGTCATTCTTATTTATCCATTAACCCCTCACATTTATGGTTATTAATTTCGATACCATTTGCAGCTTCTTTAGGACTTTCTAAAAGCAACCCGCAGCTCTGCCGCTCCCGACCGGCCGGGGCTGGGGCGGGGGGGGGGCCGGGGACCGGGCCGGGGGGGTGTGGGTGTGCTACCGGGCCGCCACGATAATAACGATTTTAAACGACGGCGGGGCTCTCCCTGGCCCTGCAGTGCGGGGGGCTGCCGGGCGCCGGCCCCTCCACGCCGCCGCATCCCCCGGAGCGTGCGGGGCGGCGGCGGGGCCGTGCCCGGTGCCCCGGGGGGGCCGCGGTACCTGGATGACCCGCATGTTGAGGCCGGTCTCCTGCGCCAGCTGCTCCCTGATGTGCCGGGTGGGTTTGGGGGTGGCCGCGAAGGCGGCTTTCAGAGTCTCTAGCTGTTTGGCTTTGATGGTGGTGCGGGGTCCCCGCCGCTTGGCCCCCAGGTTCTGGTCGTCGTTTTCGTTGCTGCCCGTCTCCTTGTCGGACACGTTGGCGCTTTCCGAGTCCTTGGCGTCGTCCTGGGAGGGGTCTTGGGAGTCGGGGGACAGGCTGGGGTCACTGCCGGTGGTGGCTGGGTGAGAGCAAACCGGGTCACGCTCAGCCTGGGGGCGGCCGCGGGGGAAATACCGATCGCGGGGGGACGGGCCGCGGTGCGACCGGGGGAGAAGGGAGAGGAGAAGGGAGAGGAGAAGGGAGAGGAGAAGGGAGAGGAGAAGGGAGAGGAGAAGGGAGAGGAGAAGGGAGAGGAGAAGGGAGAGGAGAAGGGAGAGGACTGGCTCTCACCCCGCGGAGAAGCCGGGGCTGAGCGCATCCCCGCATCGCCCCGGCCGCGCTCCCTCACCTGAATGCAGGCTGTTTTCTTTGGCAGTATTGCTGTTATTTAGGTAATCTTCTTTGCAGACAAACTTGTTTTCGTCTATGATGTAGAGCTCCTCGCCGGTGGAGAGTTGCTTGTTACACATCATACACGTAAAACAGTTCAAGTGGAACACTTTGCTCCGCGCCCTGCGGACCAGGTCGCTGGGGGAGATGCCCTGGGCACAGCCCGCACACTTGGTCCCGAAACACCTGGGGGGAAGAGGCCGAGCAGCGGGTCAGCAGCGCCCGCCCGAGCCGCGGGGCCCCGCCGAGAGCAGCCCGCAGCCAGGCCCCGACGGGCGAGCGCACCCACCGCATCCCCGCGCCCTTCACCGCGGCCTCCGCTCGCCCCGCCGAGCTGCACCGCTTGGCCATGCAAAATGAAATGAAATAAAATAAAGCATCCCTCCAGAGCGTTCTCTCTTCCTAACGAGCGAATCCCTGAAATGATATCTTAAAAAAAAAAAAAAAAAAAAAAAATAGACCCGATTTGGGCTGAGGGTGAAGTGTTGAGGGATTAATTAAACACCGGGGCTGCGTTGTCCAGGGTTTCCCCTCCGCGCCCTGACGCATTGATTAACGACACGCTAATAAACATCAAGCAAAAATTCTTGTATGTTATTAATCGGTCCCGGCCGCGCATTGGCCGCAGGAGCTGCCGATACCGGCTCGGCCGGCGCCGGACCCGCACCGGGGCTCGGTGCCTCCAGCGCTCCGCTCCGGCCGGGGCCGCACCGCGGGGCTCACGGCAGCCGGCCCCGGGGCAGCGCCGGTCCCTGTGCCCGGGGAGGAGCGGCAGCAGAGCGGCGGGGCTCGGGGCAGCGCTCCGCCGCCGCCGGGCGATGCGGTGTGCCGGGGTGCGGGAAGGGCTCCGCGGCCATCCCGGCCCCGAGCGCTCTTTGCCGTTATTGCCGGTGTGCGAGCGGGCCGAGGCGGCGGGGCCCGGCCGGGCAGGGACGCAGGCAGCCCGCTCCTAGCCCGGGATTTATCCCGGGCCGGGCCCTGCCGGGATGCGCGGGGGAAGCGGAGGCGAGCGGGTGTCGGTGCCCGGTGCCCTCTCCATCAATCGGCCGGGGACAGGGGGACGCTGCCCTCCGCCGTGGCCTTGGCCCGGTTTGACGGGAGGCGCTGGGCCCGCGGAGCCGCGCACCGAGCCGCGGAGCACCGCCGCACCGGGCCTTCCCCCCCGCCGGGGCGGCACCGGGCTCCGAGCGTGCGGGGGAAACAACGCCGGGCTCCGGCCCGCGGAGCGCTGCGCTCACGGCCGCGGAAAGCCCCGCCGGGAAGCCCCGGCAAATGCCGCTGCAGCGGGGCCGCCCCCGCTCCGTAGCACCGGGCCCGTGACGGTCCCCGCCCGCACCGCCCCCGCTCCGCCGGTCGATAGTTTCGAGGCAACTTTGGAGAACTCGAGCGCGGCCGGTGCCCGCGGAGAACGGCCGGGCCTCGCCCTGCGGGCCCCGACGGGGCGCCCGGGGACCCCACCCCGGGCCCGACCCCCGCCCGCCCCGGGAGATCACCGGGAGAAATAACAACGGTTTCGGAGGTGTTTGCCGTGTGCACGGGGAGGGGGGCAGGGGGACGGAAAAGGCGTTTGCGGGTCACATTGAACAACGAGGGAAAATAAAAAAAAAAAGGGGGGGGGAAAAAGGGAGATGAAAAATGGATGCTCCGGGCAGGGGGGGTCCGGTACTTACCGAAAGAAGTCGTTTTTGCAGTAAAGCTTGCCTTCTCGCGAAAAGCATTTCTCTGTCAAATTGCATTTACATTCACAGCACTGAACACACTTCACATGCCAAGCCCTGTCCAGTACATTCAACAAAAACCGGTCCAAGATTGGCCTTTTGCAGCCTGCACAGTGAACCATTGTCTTTGGTTATTTCTGAGAGTGGGGGGTATTGGTTTCCCAGATGTCAAGAAAAAAAAATACCCAACAACAAAAAAAAATTTAAAAGACGACAACACCGGCGTAGGTTTGCTTTTTTTTTTTTTTTTTGTGTTTGTTTTAAAAGCCTTGGAGAAGTGAAGGAGGAGAAAAAGAAAGGGAGGAAGAAAAATCTTCGAGTGTCCTAGGAGGGATACACAGGAGAAACCACCCACTGCCCGAGGAGACCAGCGCTTCGACACAACCGCAGAATCCCGGCCGCTACCAACCACGACAGCAACAATAATAATAATAGTAACAATAAAACAACAACGACTATAAAGATCGGCGCTCATAAAAATTAAAAAACCCCAACAATTTAAAAAAAAAAAAAAAAAGAAAACGCCAAAAAGCGAGCGTGGTGAGTTTTTCTCAGGTCTGAGGTAGAGCAATCAGGAGTCAAAGTGCTTTTCCCAAAGAGAAATCAAAGGAGGAAAAAAAAAAACCAACAAAAAACCAAAAAAAAAACCACCACCAAGAACCCAAACCAAAACGAGACATGGAGACCCGACAGCGGTCAGAAGGGCTTTGGCTGCTGCCGCGGCGACATGGCCCTACGCACCGCGGAGCGGGCCGCCGTCCTTACGCGGGGGGGGAGGGGAGGGGAAGGGGAGGGGGGGGGAGACGCTCCGCAGCTCCTCGCTCCGTCCTCTCTCTCCCTCGACGTCTCGGCGGTACCGTCGCGCCCGGCTCCTACCTACCCCCGCGCACCGCCCTGCGCGCTACCCGCGGCGGCCGGCCGCGTCCCCGCCGAGCCGGCGCGGCATCTCCCGGCGCTGCCGGCTTTTGTTCCGCCTCCCGCGGATGGCGCCGGGCCGGGCCGAGCCGGGCCGGGCCGGGAGCGGAGGGGAGGGCAGGGCAGGGCAGGGGCAGGGCAGGGAGAGCGGCGCTGGCCGCGCCGTCCCGGCAGCGCAGGGCGCACTGCATGTTCCCGGCAGCCCCGCGGCCGCAGCCTTATGCACCGCGCGCAGACGTCACCGCTCGCCCCGGCCAATCGCCGCCGCCGCCGTCG
Source organism: Grus americana (assembly GCF_028858705.1). Taxonomy (NCBI): domain Eukaryota; kingdom Metazoa; phylum Chordata; class Aves; order Gruiformes; family Gruidae; genus Grus; species Grus americana. Next base: position 10,820,378 of record NC_072870.1, on the reverse strand, counting down.
CCTTTCCCCCCCCACCCCCCACCCCCTTCGTCCCCCCCCCCGCGCCCGCCGCGCCGCGCCGCCGCCGGACGGGGCGTCCGCGCCCCTTTATAGAGCCGCCGGGGCGCCGCCGGCCGCCTCCGCCCGCACCCGGCCCGCACCGCACCGCACGGCGGAGGGACGGGCGGCCCGCTGCCGCTCAGGCCCGGCCGAGGCGCGCCCTGCTCGGAGGCCCGGGAGCGCGCTGCAGCGGGTAGGTGTGTCGGTGCGCGGGCGGGCGGAGGGGAGGGGGATCGGGGCCGCTCGCTGGGGTCTGGCACCCCCACAGGGTAACGTATCCGTTATAGGGAGCCACTGGCCGGTTCCCGCCGCCGACCGGCGGAGCGGCTCGCTGGGGAGCGGCGTCAAACGAGTTCCCGGTTTAGCGTGGTTTCCCCCATCATAAACGGCGGGCCCCGAGGGCGGGGGGGCGCGGAGCCTCCCGCGGGGCGGGGCGGTGCGCCTCGCCGAGGAGAAACCCGCGACGGCTCGCCTTTCCCGGGAGGAAAGGTGCGGAAGGGCCGGGGCCGCGGCACGGGGCGCTCCGACGTGCCCGGGCGGGGCCGCACCGGCGGGGAGGGGGCGGCGGGCACCGGTGCCGCCCGGCCGCCGCGGGCAGAGGGAAAGCGCCGGTAACTTCGCGGTGATTCCGTTGCCGGCGCTCGCAGCGCCCGTCTGGGGCCGATCGGCACCGGCCGCCTCTGATGTACTCTTTTTTTTTTTTTTTTTTTTTGGCAAATAAAAATCCATTTGCTTTTACCTTCCAGGGGCTCGGTCGGTGGCCGGGGCGGTTAGGAGGGACGTGATTTCTCTTTCCTTCGCGCTTTGCTGCCCGGCGGGAGCTGCCGCTCCGGGGAGGCGTCACCGCCCGGCAGACGCGGGCCGGGCCCCGGGCCCCTCCGGGCCCCTCCGCGGCGGAGCCCCCGCTCTCACCTTCCCTGCGGGCTGATTGATCCGCTGGCGGGGAATTAGGAGGGAAACGGCGGATTAAATGGCCTGAGCGTGCCCCAGGGTTACACACACGGCAGCGAGCCAGGGCCGGGCGCGGCGGGGCGCGCACCCTCCGCGGCCGCGGTTGCCCTGGGCGCGGGGGGTGGCGGAAGCCCGGCCCCGGAGCCCGCAGCATCCCCCGCCTCCCCGCGCCCTCACCCACCGTCCGCGCTCTCTTTCACGTCTGTTTTCCTCGTCCTTGAGGGAAAAACAAAACCAAGCAAAACAAAAACGAGGGAGGGAGGGAGAAATTGGAAAATAAAAAGGAAAACGAAGGCGGGAAAACCTCCTCCGGTGCCCGGGCGCCCTGCCCGCCGCTCCGGCCTGGGGGCGGATGGGGCCGGCGGGGGGTGCGGAGCCTGCCCGGGCCGGGAGAGCCTGCGGGGCAGTTCTCGGGGCCGTCCCCGGGCCGAGGCATCGCCTTGGTGCTCCTGCGGGTGTTTCAAAGCCCCGAGGCTGCGTCTGCGATTTGCCTCCTCCTCCCCCCAGGTCTCCCTGCGCCCCCGCGCCGGGCCGGAGCCGGCCATCACCGCCCCGTCGGGGCCCCGCACCGGGTCGCGCAGGGCTTTCCGCGTCGCTCCGCGTCCCTGCCCTCCCTGCCCAGCTGTTGGTTTGCTTTGCCGCCGCTTGCGGGGATCAATAGAGCCCTGGGCACCCCCCCGCCCGCCCGGTCCCCCCGCATATGGGCCGCTTCTCATGCGGAGCGGAGGGGCCGAGGCGGCGCGGGCGGCCCCGCTCCGCCGCCCGGGAAGGCGACAGCTGTAGGCTGCCGTCAGGGGACCGCTTCCCTTTGACTGCGGGCCCCCAAGTGACATGTGTTGGTGGGGATGAATGAGGGGAAGGAGATGAGCATCTTATGTCCATCAAGCACCAGTTTTTCACAGCGATTCTTTTTTTTTTTTTTTTTCCTTTCCCAGGCGTTAGCGAAAGCATCTGGTTATCCCCTGCCCCCCTCCCGCCCCGCCGGCTCCGCGCAGGGCCCGGGGACGTCGAGGCGGACACAGACCCCTGTGTGTGGGGTCCCCCCCGGGGGGGGGTGTGGAGCGGAGCCCGCCGGCCCGGGGTACCGGCAGCACCGCTGCGGTGGGGCGGGCAGCGCCGATTTACCGGCGGGGCTCCCTGTCCTCCCCACCCCGGCACACGCGAATCCCCCGACACCCCGCTCCGGAGAGGCAGCAGCGCAGACCGAGGGGGGCTGCTCCCCCCGGGCGGTGGGGACCGTGGGGTGCCCTAAGTCCGCCTCGCCTTCCCCGGGGACCCCGACTTAGCGCAGGCGTTTGAGAGGCGAAAAATGCCAGCGCTGTACACAGCAGGCTCCGAAAAGAAACACTCGGCTCCCCGGGCCTGCCGGGCCGAGGCTCCCCCGGGCATCCTCTGTCCCGCGGGACAGGCGTGTCCCAGCGTGGAGGAACACGGCGAGGGGGATAAAAATCCCCCCCCGGGCACGGGGATGGACGGCACGGCAGCACCCGGCCTGCCGCCGCCCCCTCCTAGGGCAATGCGTCCGGGTTGGGGTTTTCTTGCTTTTTTTTTTATTTTGCAATTCGTCCGGGCCCGTTCCCGGCCGGGCCCCAGCCCCGCCGGCGGGGAGGGGGTGGGGGGAGAGCGGGGCGGCGGGGCCGAGCCCACCCCCGGGGAGAACCGGCCGGGGTGTTTCAGAGCCGAGCAACTCCGCCCGGCCCCGGTGCTGAAAAAGAGGGAAATTAAGAGAGTTTAAAAAATAATTAAAAATTCAAATTTATTTTAAATCTAATACAGAAGGAAAAAAAAAAGTCCCTTTCAGGCGAGTTTGAATTTGCATTTTATTGGTGTCGTTCCCGTCTTTTTAGTTAAACATCACCCTGTTTATCATTAGCCTTTCTACACCGCTGCGCTCGGTAATGGGATTTCTCTCTCCTTTACGGGGAGACAGTGCTGTACAAACACCGGAGCCCGCTCCCCCACGCCGCGCTGTCCGGGGCTGCTGGCCGAGCTCCGGGGACCGCGGCCGGTGCGGTGCATCCCCCCATCCCCAGCCGCTCCATCCCCCCGAACGAAGCCGAGGAAGAAACTTCCCTCTCGCCTGCACACAGCCACTCTCTCTGCCCTGTCCTCCCCCCCCGGCAGCACTAAGCTTTCCCTCTTTCTTATTTATTTATTTTTTAAATATTATTTTTCCCTCCTTCTCAACATTTCACAACGACCGTGCCCGGGATCGGTGATGCTGCCGGGCTTTGAGCGACCGGCGAAGCAACCAGGCTTTGATCAGCTACATGGAACCGCTTCCCCCTCCACGGCCAGCAGCATCCCCGACGGGGGGGGGGGTGAGGGGGGAAGGGGGGAAGGCAGCACCAAGCCCCCATTTCCACTCCTCCGCATCCCGGTGGAGCGCTGCCCGGGACGGCGGGGGGACAGCCCGTGGGGGGGGGTGGGGGTGGTGTCACACGTCGTGTGTCCCCCCCCGGTCCCCTACCTCCCCCCCCCGAAACTTTCCCCCGCAGGAAGAGCGCCTCCGCCTGATTAAATATATATGCGGCTAATGCACTAAACAAATATTGAAGTTAAGATGTAATTAAGCCTGTAGAACATCCCCGTGCAATAAACCCGTTGCTGGACAGGATCCATCGCAGCGCGCCGCGCCAGGTTTGTTTTAAAGGAGCTTGAAAAAAAAAATTAAATTATGTATTAGAGGTTACCCGTTTATTCTGCCACACTCGGGTCCGTGCTGAGGGTAAACACGCCCGGGCGGTCCCGCTCCGTCCCCGTCCCCCCCGTGTTCCCCCCCCCCCCGGCTCCGCTCGTGTTTCCCTTATTTAATTTTCGCGTCCCCCCCTCCCCCTTGATTAGCCCTCCCGGGTTTCCTTCCACGTCGCTAAATGTTGTCGCTTACACTCAAAGCTCATGCATTGTTTATGGGAAATATAGTTAATAAATAATTACAAATCCGAGGTGTGCGTCTCTGCGTTTGAGTGAGAGCTGCCGGCGGAGACGGGAAAGCGCCCGGGAAGGGGCTGGAGGCGGCCTGGGGGGGGGTGGTCAGGGGGCCGAGCCCACCCGGGAGCGGGTCCCGGCGGGGTAGCCCGGAGCGGGGGGGGCTCCGCCGTCACCGGCTGGGGGTCGGGCCCGACCCGGGGCGAGCGGGGCAGGGCAGGGCAGGGCGAGCCCGGGTGTGTGACAGCTGAACGGGTTTCTTCACGTTGTTAAAGAGAGAAAGGGCAGATAAAAGACGAATAAAAGAGAAAAGAAAGAAAAGTAAAGAGGTGGCGGGAGCGAAGGGGGGCTATAAAAAAGAGGGTGAAACAAACCCCAGGAGGATGCACGGATCCCGGCTCATCCATCTTCATTGTCTCCGTGTGTGCAAAAGCAACTCCAGTATAAGGAAAAGCCACTATCAAAGCCATGGCTTTATTTTATATCCTATAGATCAGGAGGGAGGCAAAGCTTTATTTTCGCCCAGAGACAGATATTTTATTTCTCTCTTACGGTTTTATGTGTGAGAGATGTCAAAAAGGTAAAATAGATTGCTAATGCATAGGCAAAACGAAGCTGTTTTGGCATGCTCTGTGTCATGAGGTCTCCCAGGGAGAGCAGGCTGGGGATTTAGGGCTGATGGGAGACTCTGGGGGATTTCTGCTAAAACATCTCTCTCCATAAATTCAGCCGCGTGGTCAGCTCGATAGGGAGAAAGAGTTTTAAAGGGGAAGAGTTGGAGCGCGGCGGGAAGGCGCAGCGGAGCGGGGACCCCCCGCACCCGCCCCCGGCTCACCGGGGAGGCCCGGTGCGGCTTCGGGGGGCGGGGGGGGGGTGGGGGTGGGGGGGGGGGGTGTTTGCAGCGGCGGCTTCGATCGTCGCTCCCCGCGGAGCAGCGGCGCTGGGGACCCGCCGGAGCCGCTCCCGGCCGCACAAAGCGCTCCCGGCTCGTCCCGCCCTGCCCAAACGCCTGTGCGCACCCCCCACCCCCCAAACAGCCCCGCTCCAGCGCACTCCTTCACCTGATTTTATTTTTCCTTTCCCCAAAACAAGCGGCCCGTCGGTCTGAGCCAGCGGCTCGCTCGGAGCGGCAGCCCCCGGCCACAGCCGGCCGCCGGCGCAGCACGCTGCTCGGCATCTGCCTCTCCACCGAGCCCCAGCAGCGGATTTGCAAGGACCTTTTGCAAAGTTAAAATATATCTCCCCAAGCTGCAACAATTTTCATACTTTTTGACCTCGGGGATTTACTTAGCACGTTAAGTTCAAGGCTCAGAAGCCCAAGGCTATTACTCATTTAGGCACTCCCACCACCACCACTTTTCACCACATATTTTATCATTTGACTTCCCGGCTTAAATTCATGTTATGGCAAATAATGGATGGTAATACTTTCCCCCTTCCCCATGTTAATTGTCTTGTCTGACAACCGCCGCATTTGAAATGATTTAAAGCAAACAACGGTGCAGCGAGACCAGGAAACAACCCAGCACAAAACATCTGCAGGAACTCTGCAGCTCCAGCTCTTCCCTTGCAAGTTGGTGGCTGGATCCGGGGGGGGCCGGATCCGGAGCAGGGTGAGCCCCCCCCGGCTCCCCAAAAGCTTTGCCCAGCTCTTGCTGGGGTCACCGCGGTGCTAAGGCAGCTTCCCCCCATGCCCTGCAGCCCCTGCTGTGCCCCTCTGGCTTTGCTGCCCAAAATATTGCTCTTCTTGAGGTGGCTGAAATGGGGAAACAAAACAGAGTGCTATTTGCAAATTAAAAAAAAAAAAAAAGCAAGGTGTAGTTGATTAGCAAATTAATTATTTCAGTACCCCCAGGATTATATTGTTTTTCTAAGTTCTGTGGGCCTGTGTAATTTACTAATTTCACAGTCACTGAACTTCCCTGGGAGTGAGACTCAATCTCCTCCACCTATCTAACACGTATACGCGATTTTGTGCAGAGGCAGAGGGTCTATCGGCAGTGTCGGAGGGAAGAGGACATCCAAACCTTCCCCCCCTGCTCCTGCCGCTGACCTGCTGCGTGACTCTGGGCAAATTCTTTGTTTTTCTTGTTTCTGAGGGTGGACAGTACCTTCCTACCCAGCAAGAACCTATCTTCCTGCTCAGAAAGGAGGAACTGCGTGGACTGTCCTCTACCGAACGCTGTCACCGACTTCCCGTGTACGTACAGAAAGCGGGCTGCTGCGTTATTTGTCCTTCCCACGCAGCTGGAGAAGAGGGTTCCCAACGTAAGAGGTTTTTTGTCATTAGCAGAATGTCAGCTTTTGGTGTCCGACATCACTGTCACGCAGAGCGTTTGAGAAAAAGAATTGAAATCAAAACAACTAGGACTATCCCAGTAAAATATAGGGATAATACGCCTGCGCTGGCGGGAAACCAGCACTGCCCTCTGCCTACCTGCTGCAGATGCAGGAGCAGATCTTGGTTCGGGGTGATAAAACAGCATCACCTGGACCAGGTACCACAGCACCACAAACTTCCCTTGCCACTCGTGAAAATGAATCCAGAGCTGCTGGCTGTATTTATATCTGTCTGCTTAGTCCTGACCTCTGATTAATCTTCTATATATAGATTCTGTAATTTGATACCGCATTACTATATAATATCCTATGTCACACCCTATTTATATAGGCTTTAATTTTAAGGCTTCTGACAGGATGCGGAGGCTCTGGCCAGCGTGCCCTTCCTTCTCCCCACTTTATCATACGCCCGCAAATCGAGGCGGCTGGGTTTATGCAGTTTGAACCCAACAAAGTTCCCTGCTGCCGGGTGTCTGCAGCTCAGCACATCTTGTCTGCCTGGGCCAGGTGGGCAGGAGCCAGGTAAAAGACAGAGGCTGCATGGGAGCCCCGTGGCTCCAAGTGCTCGCACCCCCTGCGCTGCAAGCGTGGAGGCAATTCAAGAGGTCAGTGGCACGCTCCGGACAGGGCTTGTTAGCACTGCACAGCACTGCACTGCTCGTGACACCTGAGCTGCTAACTGAGCGGCTGATTTCTACAGGGTCACCGCTGAAACTGGAGCGCTGCAATAAGGACATGCGGCCAAACACGTTATTTTGTAAAAACTGCACGTTTAAAACACCTGTTACCTTCTCTTTCTTTGTACAGTAAGTGATCTTCTGAGTTTTGCTGTACGCATACACAGCTTATTTCAACACTATAGCAAGGATATGGCATGCACAGCCACAATCCCATTACTCTGAAATGCATCAATATACCGTTTTCAAGATAAAAAACCCCAGATCACTTTGTTCTAGGATGTGAAATTTCACTAGTTTCAGCTAATTTTTCCAGGAGAAGCCAGGGGCAGAGCTCGGTTCCCATGAGGGTCCTGCCTGATGCTCTGCTGTCCTCTGCCACACTCCGGGACAAGTCCGCCGTGCAGGGCAGATCCGCATGCCGGCGTTACCAAGGACCAATCCTCCACGCTCAGAAGCTCAATTTAAAAAACCCCATATAGTTCTAAAAAAGTAATTTCTCAACATCATGGTGACTCATATTCCAGCTGGGCCTGAAGGTCCTCGCCAGAACTGCTGCGTTGGTGAGGCAGCGTGGGAGGGCGCAGCTTCTCGAGGGTCACCCAGAGATGGGCACAACCCAAACCCCCCAACTCCCACGCGGATGCACTGCACCCCTCAGACTCCATCACCCCTCAGCTCCCTTCCTTATCGTGTTGCCTGGTGGATGGGGACCCCCCCCGCTCCAGACCCCGTCTGCGTTGCCCTCCCCAGGGTGCTGCAGAGGGCTGGACGAGGCTCTGGAGTCAGGCAGCACCGGAGGGGCTGTCTCGCTCCGCAGGGCATTGCCCGCACTGGAAATGCAGCCCCACGACGGCGTTATCGTTCCAAAGTGGCAAAAACGTCACGTGAAAGGCTGCTCGCCCCGGCTTTGTTATGCCACAGTCTGAACGGGTCTTTTTCCCGTTCGGTACTTTCAATGCACGGTTAGTTGTTGAACTCCTGGCTGTTAACATCGCACGTTACAACTGCTCACGTCAGCTGCTCCCAGAAACATGCACGCACGGTGCTACAGAACCAGAATAGCTAATCAGCCAGCTGGGGAGACACCACCCCGCTCCTCTCCTTACTGGTGGCCTTCCATAACTTGTTATTATCTCCAGGCTCTGAGAACGTCCTATCAGCCAGGTCCCAGTGTGCTCTTCTCATCTCTCTCTGTCCACAGGTGAAGGTGGCTCCGGAGAGCAGAGGCCGATGCATCCAACCCGAACCAGCGTAACACGAAAGCACGGCAGCTTGTTTCGCTTACAAACAAGTAAACCTCGTTTCAAGCGGAGAGTCCCTTATTTATCCACGCTTCCTTCGGGAGCAGCCCCGAACCCTGGTGAACAGTTTTACAAAGTATGTTTCTCCTGCTTGTGAAATGACAGTGTTTTCACTGATGACAACTGTCTGAAGGAGCTATTCCGTGCTGATCTGCCTCGTGCTGGGAGCGCGGTGATGTCATATGCATATGAAAATGGGAACTTCCCGAGATGTTCAGACTCAGAAACTCTGAGTCTGCAGAATTCCCTACCAATGTGTATTTTCAGTTGTTGAAATAAAATCTTCATTGCTCTAATTAGTTATTATTTGTAAAGCCTAAAAGATTCCGGAATAAATGGCTGAAAGAAATTCTCATGGCTGTTAGATAAAAGTGTTACTAATAATGAAGATGGCTGGTGAGAAGACATCACCCCTAATGATGTATGATTTATCTCCTTAAGGGTGTGCTAATAAACAAAACTAATTTTTAAAATCTGGCACATTTATTCCACATACGCTCGCAGACCAAGTTAAGTTACTCTAACCACAGCATGGTCTTCCTCTTCTCCCCTCTCTGCAATTTCTCATTAACGCTCGCTGTGCCGGGCTGCTGATTACAAGGACGAGTCCTGCATACCCCCAACCCAACCTAAACCCACACCAGGCTGTCATCACTTCTCTTGTAAAACCGGAGAAGCTGCTCCAAAGCTCGTGAAGGAAGGTGTTTCCTTGCACTTCCCAGGGTCAGCCCGCAGCATTCGTGGCAGCCCCATCACCGTGGCGTCTGTGCACAAGGTGAAATGCAGCGGGAGAGCGGAGCCGGGCTGCGTGCCGACAGAGCTCTGCGGGCGCCTGCCGTGCACTGCGCATAATCTCTGCTCGCTGCCATTCCCTCGGATGTCTTTACACAAAATCAATACGGTGTTAATTCGAAACAAATCTTTTCTGCATACCTGCAGGAGATGATGTCCCCTGCACAAGGAAGCACACGGAGAGGTTCCCTTCCCACCTCCGTCCGCAGGCTGGACGAGCAAACACGCAGGGCGAGTCCTCTGGTGCTGCAGGATTGCTCTGGTGTTTGAGGAATGGTTTAGGGCTGTGTGTGCTCTGGAAAGACAATTTCCTACCGTAGCTTTTAAACCCCCAGATTAATATTCTACAGGGCTGGTGCTTCACACGGGAGGGAAATGCCATTTCCAAATACCAATGTGGTTTTCATTCCCCTATTAGAATTCAAGTACTTTCATACGTAAGATACTGACTTGTTGAGCTTTAAAAATTAGGATGGAAAAGCTTTTCCACACCTCCAGTGCACGCACCACCACCATGAGTGGCTGTGCCAGCAGGCAGGATGGCGATACTTAAAATGAGTCACTGGCCGCGGACAGGGACAGTCGTGTTCGGGGACCCGACGCTGTCCCGGCACGACCCAGGACACTGGGCTGGGACCTGCGGTAACTCCTGCGTCGCTCCAGATCTTGCATTGCTCTCCAGAGGAAAAGCAAGTAAGCACCAAAAAACCATCCTGACCCTTCAGTTTTTGGGAAAATACCCTGAGGTCATGCCGGGGCTGTGCCCGGTGCTTGGTACCCGGCCGTACACGCGCTGTCCCCAGGCTGCTGCTCCCCGTGATGCTGCTCACACAATGTGCAGGAACAAACTGCGAGTGTTTCAAATTTAGAGAGGGAGAGGAGGAAAAATGTTTGAAAACAGCAGTTTGAGAATTAGCAGAAAATATCCTTTTCTCCTTGGGGGAACCCCCCCGCGCTGAGGTCCAGCTCGTGCCAGGGAAGGGCACGAGGCCGGGCCAGGCAGGGTGTCCGTCCCCCCCCCCCGCCATGGGGCTGTCACCTCCCGGGGCTGCGGCCGCCTTTAGAGCCCAGAGCCAGGGTAGGAGAGTGGGAAAACTGCTGCTTCTTGCCCTTTGCATCTTGAAAAAACATCTCTCGGCCAGAAAAATCCATCTTTGCATGTCTGCTGGGTCCATCCAGGCTATGGGGTCTCTGGGCTGGGACCCCTCCGCACGCCGGGGCTCGGCGAACAAATTATCCAGCCCCGCTAACACTGTAGTCATCAGCGGTGACAACACACGACACGATATAAAACTGCAGCTAAACATGCAAACGGGAGGAGAAGGAAACGGGCAGGTCTAGTGAGGAGAAGGGGGAGAAGCAGCTTTTACAGGGAAGCCCAAGGATGGGTGCCAGGCTTCTTCACGCGGTGGAGGACAAAGTGCCACCGTGTGATGGGCGAGACTGTCGCACCCCGGGTCCGACAGCGCAGCACATGCAACAGAGGAACGAGGAAACGTTTCTTTTAAATAAAGAATTTCCGAGACAAAGAATAAAAATAATCGAACGACGGGAAGCCATTTGAAAACCTGTGCATCATTTACTGCACTTATTTGTTGCTGCTTTTTTGTGTGTGTGTGTCTAAAAAAATCAACTGAACTCCTGAGTTTTCTATGAAAACAAAAAAATATAGTTAAAACATCTATGAAATGGTCATACAACCAAAATATATGCATTGGATGTTAAACCTTCTATCAGAGAGCTCAGCTGGATTTTTTTTTAAATCTGCAAAATATAATTAAATTGGTGTTGGTTAAAAAAAAAAAAAAAAGAAAAAAAGATAGCCCAGTCCAAACCCTTATAAGGATATTTCAGACATGCTGAGGTTCCTTTTCCATAAATGTTAAGCAGACATCTGTAAACATAATTGGAATTTACTGCACACGTGAATAACTGCATATAAATTAGCCTGTATCATTGGGGTTTAAGAAAGGGCTGCAGGTCCCCCCCCTTGTCGATAAGACGACAGTGTTTCCAGCGCACATCCCAGCTCAATTCCAAATGTCAATTTTCTACATTTTAATTTTTTTTTTTTTTTGCATAGCTGTTGCCTTGTTACATTTATCATAAAGCCTCTATAGATGAGACATTCTGCTGAATTTTTGTACATTTCCAGGTTTGTTTACCAGGCTGATAGTTATTCTTTTGGAAAACGCAGGGTGGAATTGTCAGGGATTGCTTAATATTAACGATGGAGACCTGGGCATCTGAGGGAGCTGAACGAGCACGACTTCATTTCAGCATTCCTCATTTTTTTCCCATATTTCCCCCCCCTTCCTTTTCTTTTCTCTGCCATCTCCTTTGTTATGGGCAGGACGGAGGCATGGAGCCCTCTTGCCCTAAACCCGCAGGGACCTGGGGCCAGATCCTGCTCAACAGAGAAACACCCAACTTCTACAGCTCAGGATCAAGCCTTTAAGCACCCGCTTAACTTCATGCCCCAGGGCTGAGAAGTCCTGGTTAAGCCACAGTGAAGCCTGTGAAGCTCTCGGAGGAGGAAGGAGCCTCCTCCTCCTCTTCCTTTCCTTCTCCATCCTCCTGTCCCCATCCAGGTCCAGTGGAAGGTTGGGAATTCCTTACCCGGAGCACAGGGAGGGCAGCAGGGGCACGGGCAGCCTGCGCAGCCTTGCTTGAGTCCGGCATGAAAAGAGGTGTCCGGATACACGTAATTCAGCTAAAACGCGGATTACTTCAGGTTTGTATTGAGTCAGTCAGGAGCAGGACTTACACAGAGCCACATCCCGTAAAAGCACGATTTTACGCAGAGTTAGAGAAAACCACGGGTTGCGCCCACTTTCAGAGACACCCAGCTTACATCAGCTCAGCTTCAGCTGGTGAATTTACAGGAGCAAATTCAACCGATCCCACCAGTTTTAAGCAAAGCCGAGCCTGAAACCAGTGGGGCTGAGGTGCCGAAGGACCTTTGGGACACGGAGCCACGTGCTCCCGGGCTGGGGAAGGACCATGGGGTTTGGTGGAGAGGAGCAAACCCAGGAGGAGAAATCCCTCCTGACCAAGGATAACCCCCTGGACGAGGCTGCGATCCTGATCCCAAATCTGCTGAATTCCAGGGAAAACTGAACACGGGTGTCTCTGTGCCAGGCGCTCCAGGTTGGCGGAGCCACGGACGCGTTTGGTGGAGCTGAACGGATGCCACACGCAGATGGCCACTGGCTAATAAACACCAGCGTTAGGCTACGACGCCTGATGAAACTGCTCACCCACCGGACGGCGGCGATCGCTGCGCAGCAGGAATACCAGCGGTTTGCGTTTTAAGTCACGGGCACCCCAGTTAAGGGGAGGTTCATCAGTGTTCTGCGAGCCTGAACCAGGCGGGCAGAGCAGAACCCCGCGCCCTGCGGAAGGGGACGGTCCCGCGTGCAGCCCCCCGCCGGCAGCCCCCACCCGCGGCACGATCGCAGGCGTTCCTCACAGTTCCCTTCTTGACGAAAACGGCATTACCAAGTGTGCCAACGAAGTAACCGGGTGATTTATTTCATCGTCACTCTTCAAAGGCGCATTTGTTTACCATCCATCTCTCACCCCCCCCGCTCGCCATAAGCTCTGTTTGTTTGGAGGGGGACGCGGCGCAGGAAGCACGGGGCTGTGAACCCATTCCCGGGGCAGCGGCCCCCGCGCTCGCCGCCGTTCTCACCTTGACTCGGAGCTGCCGGAGTCGGCGGGCACCGCCGGCGCGGGGATCCCTGCGGCTTTCCAAGGGATGCTCTCAGAAACGTGTGAGCGGGGAGGGCTGACCTGAATTTAACCTCTCTCCGCACCCCACGTTTGATGGGGAGGGGAGGTGAGAGATGCGGCAGCCTGGCCAGAGCCGGCGACAAACTGCCGGCATTTCTTGGGCCGAAGGAGATGACACGGGGAGCGGGGGGGAAGCACCGCAAGCCCATCCTGGCAGGATGTGCCGGGCAGAGCTGCCCTGCGGCTTTGGGTTTAATACCACTTTTAATAACGAAGGTGTGGTACCTCACTTCGGGGAAAAGGGAAAGATGAAGAAAGCAAAAATAAGCAAAAATGAAACAAAAAGCTTTTTTTTTTTTTTCCCTAAAAAGGAAAAAAAGATGGATTTTTGGTCTAAACTCCCCGGCCGATCTGGCCCTACAATCTCACAAGTCATGAATTTTAATCTCGCCGGACACAGCTGGGCGAGGGCAGGGCTCCGCAGCGAGGTTTAGGCAGGGCTCTCAGCCGGTGGAAACCTCCGTCGTCTGCAGCCCGGGCGCATGGAGCTGCGGCCCCCGAGGACGCTGCCCAGATAATCGCGCTCTCGAGGTGCCGGCAGCGCTCCACCGTCTCCCCATCTAATTAAATGCCAAAGTGGATGGAAGTGACGGGGAGGATGAGGTGTTTGCACCGTGGTCGGGAGGTGCGGGAGGGACGGACGTGGGGGACCCTGCCCCGGCCCCTGCCCCGTGCCAGCGTGGCCACGACTCGCGGTCACCACCGAGCCTCCCCGGTCACCCTCACATGGCACGATGGGCATTTTATAATTCAAAATTATCGACTAAGCATTTTTTCCAGGCCAGTCCAATTTCTTTCACACACACCTATTTGATTTTAGTGTCAAAGAGATTTTTTCTCTCTCTCAAGTTGTTTTCACTTAAAAAAAAAAGTCTTGGAGTACCGGACAGAATAATAAGCAGACTCACTATTTAGTCATAGAATGACCTGAAATTTCTCCAAGGAAACATATTTTTCATTCAAAAATACTGGAAAAATCTGTAAGTTTTTCCTTGACGTTTTCTTGGTTTAGAGGAAACAGGAGAGCAATTTTTCCCCATCGCTTTCATAGTTTGTTATTTTTTCTTCCCTCTCTCTACTCATCCCCAAGAGTTTCCTCCAGGACGGCCTGTCACACAGTAAGAAAAAAGGGAGTGGGATGAACAAGGCATTGGGAACCACCGAGACGCAAGGACACGTCTCCGTGAGGAGAAATCACCAAAGTTCTTTTGTTTCTGATGCTTTCCAAATAAATATAAAAACATTTTAATACTACAAGTTGACCAAGATAAGCCAGTTTTTAATGTTTTCCTTGTGAAGGTAAGGTTTCTCGGCTTTAATGAGACTTATTTTTCCAGCAAAATCTCAGTTTATAATCCTTAAGAGCTGACTAGATAGCCTGGAGCCTGCGAGATGAGCCGAGCGGGAGTAGCCCGAGAAGGGGGCTCGGGGGGCTGCGCGTTCCCCTGGCTCAGCCAATATTTGGCTGTATTATCCCGGGAACATCATGATCACGACTCTATCACTCCATCACAGACTGGAAATAAACTACCCGCTTCGTATGGGTTTGGTGATTTTAAAGCAGAATCCTTTATAAAATGCTTTGAGACCCTCGGATGAGGTTGCCACAGGTGACCAGCGGGCATCCCTTCTCCCAAGCCACCTCCCGTGCAGCACTCGAGCGCGGCTGTTTGCACCCAACGGCAGTTTGCAGCTGGTACTCTGCCAGCTGAGAGCTGCCAAACCCGGTCCCCTCCGCCTGCCCTGCTCTGCGTGCAAAGCGTTGGGAGAAGCCCAGCTGGACTTCTCCATAATTGTGCATGCAGTTGCATAGTCGGAATCAGAATTTACGGTGGGAATTTAATTTAAAATAAAATTCACAAGCAGTTTGGCTCTTTTGAAGTCCTGATCCAAATGCTGCTGAAGCCAACGGAACCTCTCCTCTCCCCAACATCGATCTGGACAAGGTCCCGGTGCGTCCTCCCTGCTCAACCTGCTGTATGAAGAACGTCACTGTGGTCCCAGCTGTTTACATGTGCAACGCAGCTGGATGAACGGAGGAAAAAGCACTTTCCCGAGAGCGTGAGGGAGATGGACCCGCACCAAACTCAGTGGCGAGCGGGGAGTGCTGCCGGGAGCCGGCCACAGCTCCGGGTCCTCGTCACGGTCAGGGTGCCACAAACCCAGGGCTATAGGGTGAAGCCAGCGAGTTAATCTGGATCTCCGGGGGTGTAAATGGGAGTGGAGGTAGCTGTTCACAGACTTGACTTCACGGCTGAAGTTAGACGAAAGGAAGGAAGGTGGAGCTGAGCCAAGGGTGCTGGTTCACCCCGAGCGCGAGGCGTGCAGGTCCTGCTGCCACCCAGAGGAGAGCGGGGCGGCCAGCGCAGGGATCCGCACAAACCACAGCAGCTCTTCAAAGCATCCTTTCCCGACCGGCTAGATCAGCGAGGAGGAGGACCCTCTCCTAAAGCTCTCCTGGCCAAAAAAGCCCAGATTTGCAAGATTTTGGAAACCACTGGAGTGCCGCTTAATTATTACTAGTAAGAGTATTTGCGTTGCAGCAGCATCCGGAGGTTTCATCTGGGATGGGGTCACACCAGGACAGGAGATGGTTCCCCAACCAGCCCCAGTTCCAAGTCATAAGCTCTGTGCCATTACACTGATTTCCGTACCACCCCGTGTATTTGAAACGCACAGTTGGTGCACAGTTGTTTGCACAACTACAGCATCGGTCAACACAACAGAGAAGAAGGAGAGGGAGGAGGTACGACCCCCCCCATCTCCTAGCTGGAAACTGAGGCACAGGGGACTAGAGGTGGAAAGGATTTCGTTGCCGGACTTGGTGGAGAGCTCTGACAACCCTTGCCTGCAGAGTGACTGCCACGACGTGCTGGCTACAGCTCCTCAATCCCGTTGCAGCTCCGCAGCTGCAAACCCCGTCCTGCGACGGTGCCGCCCCACGTTACACCGCAGCCCGTCCCCGTGCTGCTGCAGAATTATAAAGTGAGCTTCAAAAAAGCATCAACAAAGGAAAAAAAAAAACAAAACACCAAACCCCAACCCCAGGTGCCGAAGCTGCCACCTCGATTATTGTTTTTTCTCATGCAGCTGCTAATGCCGGACGCGCCTGCATGTCCGGCTGAGGATCTGCAGCGGGAGAGACGTGCAAGCCCCCTGCCTCCGGCAGGCACCCACGCCGTGCCAGCAGCCCCGGGGCAGCGGCGGCAGCAGCAGGTACGGAGCCACAGGGTGAGGCACCGAAACCCCAGTTATTGCCACGCGTTCTCCTCGGCTGCTTTGATTTATCGCGGCGCTTTGCTGAATGGCACAGGATAGCGTGGGGGGGGGGGTTTGCAGTAAATCTCTGGCTTCCCTGTATAGTTTTCTTTTGCTTTCCTTCGCTGCAGTTAATCTGGATTGGGTGTCCACTTCCACTCCCTGAATTTACGGCAGGAGTCTGCTATAAACACCGGGCTCCCGGGCTCATGTTTTGGTGGTCTTTTAAGGCCCGTTTTTACTATGGCACGGCACATGCTAAGGCGTCATGCTATGAGCAGGACAACGGGAAGGGCTTACGTTTAACGGGAGAACTCTGAGCCCAGCTGGAGCTGCCCCAGCCCGTGGGAACCAGCACCCAGCTCCCACCAGGATGCCGGTCCCCACCGAGACACCCAGCACCCATCTCCCACCAGGACGCCGGTCCCCACCGAGACACGTGGCTGAGCCAGAAACCAAAAGCCAAGCCTGCCAGTTGCTTTTGTCCAGGTTTTTCACGCCCTCCTGCCAACCAAACGTTGTGCCAAGGGGTCTGTCACATTTAAATACATGGAATTATCTATTACAAAGCTTCAATATTTATTACACAGATTTCGCTTTAACTGCTTTGTAAATCATAGCAGAAATAACAGCCTTCCAACTGAGAGTCATATGCCATAATCAACCAACAGAAAGTCAAGATTGTAATTTAAAGTATATATTAAGAAGTCCTTATGTGAACGTTTTGTTTAAATTAAGAGATGGGACATGATTCAAACAATAAGGCCTCACCAAAGATAATTTTTCCTAGCAAATCAGTCAAGGTTTTAGAGGAGGCTCAGGGGGCGCGAAGAAGCAATCGTGACCTCCCAAGACTATAAATATTTTTTGTTGTCAGATTATTTGAACAGAAGACTGCCCAGCCAGCGTGGTCCGTCTCTGAACAGCACCTTGGAGGTTTCAGCAGCAGAGCCGTGTTCACTCGCCCGGCGGGCCCGGCTCAGCGCGGCAGAGCTGGATGCCGAGCGGCATCCTTGGGCCACGGCCAACCTCCCCTGGGCAAAGCCGCGCCGCCCTCCGTGCGGGCTCGCTCGCGCTCTCCAGCCCCGTCTGTCACATCCTTCCCTGGCCCCAGCGCCCCGACACGTGCCGTCTGCTCTGCCTCCGGCACCGGGCGGCTCCGGTTTTGACTCCCCGCAGCCAAACTCCCCGTTACATCAGCCCGCTTGCGACTGCAAACCCAGTCCCGTCCCGCTCCGGAGCTGTGCCGCCGCCGCTGCTAAACCCGCGGCGAGGTCCCCAGCTCCCCACCACCACCTCACCAGATTGCACCGTGCAAACATCTCCCGGCCCTGGAGACCTGGAGCCCCTCTGCCCGGAGCAGGAGCCCTCCCTGCCCAGCCCTGCCCGCTCCGCTCGGGTACCCGCAGTTCCCTGCCTGCCCTTCGCGCCCACAGAGGATCTCTTGGATACGGCTGCCATCACCCTTTGTGCAGCAGCGCGACCCTGTAACGAAGCAAGCAAAACTCAAGGTGCATCATCCCCGGGACGGGGACGCCCTGAGCACCTCGTGGGTAGGAGTTCTCTGCAAGTCTTCTCCCAGTGAGGGCAAGAGGTTTGCAGCCCGGTCCCACGCAGAGATCACCGGGCGGTTATGAGCTGGGTTCTCATCACAGATCACGGTATTCCAGTATTTATGAAGCCTCCTTTCAATAATTATCACGCTGTTACATTGGTGAGTTTCTTGACAAGTTATTAAATCATAATTTCTAATTTAAATGCCAGCTTTTGGCGTGCATGCCTGCTCAGGATAAGCTCATTTTCATTTTTATTAAACATCACCTATTAAACACAAGGAGAATTTTCTTAGGAATAACAGAAAACACCACAGGTGCCTTATTTCCCAGCTCGTGTTGCAATGGTTGCAAATAATTCCCCACACGTGTAACCACAACAAGGGAATTGTTGTGTGGTTTAAGGGAAGACTGAGGTCTGCAAAGACGCCTCTTCGGATGTGCGGGTGCTGCCTGGCACCTTCCCTTTGTTTTTTCCTCCTTGCCAGCCCCTGGAGGTGACAAACCCCGCAGCTGCAGGCTTTGCATCATGCCATAAAGCACCTCCACCTCCCGAAACCAAAAAACCCTTGCAGAAAACCAAAGGAGAGGTCAGGATGCCTGAGCTAGACATCGGAATCCCAAGCACCCAACTTCCAGAGATATTGCAGAGGCTCACAACATGGCAGTCATACTTCGGTGCCACCCAATACTGGGCTTGTCAAGCAGACGGTCAATTAATTATGCTCGTTTGGCATTTATAGTGCCTGGCCCTGGGCTCAGCATCCGAACCACGTACCCCTGCATTGCAGGAATGGTCGCGGCGCCGGCTCCGTCCCGCCCAGGGTTATCCTCCCCACCCTGCTGAATTTACAGCGGGAAGGGTTGTGTGTCCGTGGAGCCCTGGACTGAGCCCACGGCGTATGGCACAAACCATGCAAAAACGGGACTAGGCAGCTCTTTTTATCTGAAAATGGGAAGTAAAAGGAAAAGAATAACTCCAGTGCAAGAGGCGTGGGGCAGGAGGATGTTCAAAAACATCCCTCGGGATGAAGCATCGTGCACTTGGCTTAGCCCCTCTCTCTGGGCTGGATTTCGTGCTAAAACCCTGACTTACTTTGGGGCTGATGGGAAAAGGAATTACCCATTTCCCCCAAATGATTTCCATCTCCAGACTGTACGTTCTCTGTGATCAGACTGATTAGTTAAATAAATCATCCTTACCTGAGGATAATCCATTTATGCTTTTTAATTAAACACAATTATGACAATTTGTTCTGCTGTCTGCCAGACTGCATGTGCAATCGAAGCCGAGAGGGGAAGAAACTTTTGCGGTTGTGTTTACCTCCAGGCCAAAAAATGAGCAGAAAAGTACCAAAAGCGCACCTTTTGATAACGGTGCTGAAGATCGGCTGGGAAACAATAATGAGGGGAGACTGGGGAGCTAGTCGGGATGATCGGTGTCCTCTGGAGCAGCCGTGGGCTTCCCTTGTGCCATGCCTGCACCGGAGTATTGGGCTGGGTCCCCTCCGCGCTCCCGACGGGCGCAGAAGGAGCTCGATTTGGGGGCTGCGTGTCCCCCTGCCAAATGCAGAGCCAGGACTAGGTGCAAATACGAACACAGCGGTTTTCTTAAAATGGTGCGGTGTCCTTTCGCAGTCCAACAAGACAAGAAAACACGTCCCATTTACCCTGCCAAGGGCTTTTATTTAGATCAACTTTCCTTCAACTTGCTCGCACAGAGCGAGAGACAAAATAAGACATAATGAGCCAGCTTAAATAGATGTTAGAGACCTTTCAGTTATTTAAAAGCCCTCTGCAGTCCTTCTCCCCTCCCCTCGCCACCGCGTGCTCAAGTTCAACTGCAAGCGAGTACAGCAGACTATGTGCTGTTTGTTTTGGGTTCAATGGCATCTCATTTACACGTGTTAATTGCAACTAATTGGCACTAATTGGATGAACAGGAAACCCTCTGGGAGAACTCATACCTTTAATTTGTAGTAAATATCATTAATTAACATATGCTAATTAGAGCCAATTAACATTGATTAAGGGTTGCCAGCTACTTGGAAAGTACAACTATCCATGTTGTATTAAGTCAGCACAAAATATGATGCACGCTTTAAGTATAAAAGAAGAGGCAAGCTGACACAAGGCAGCATCTGGGCTGCGTGCGTGTTTGCTGGCTGGCTGGCCGCGTGCCGCACACGGGGCACGTTGAGCTTTCACACCGCTCACGACGCGACCCGAGCACTGTGCAATCTCCCGCGGCCGCAACACAGCGAGGGGAACAGCGTGCTACCCACCACGTACCGTGCCTTGCGCCCACAGGTGTGGTAGGAGAGAAAAACGCATCTCCAGGATGAGTTGTTGCTACCCAAAGCATGCAAAACCCAATATCGGGGGCTCCAGGGAAGCTTGGCACCTCTTTGTGAGCAAGTCTGTTAAAGGAGATCTCTGGCTTTCGGAACAAAAGCTAAGTCGGCGCTCCTTCTGCCTGTGTCCGTCACGTACCGACGCATTTCTTGTGGGATTCAAGCACAACACGTCCCACCGCGCTGGCCCAGACGGGCCACGGGCCTGGGCGCACGGGGCAAAGCAGTGATGTCTCCAGCTGGGTGAAGGAAACTGGTCCGGTCCCATCCAGCACTGACCGCCGGCGGGTCCCGTGCCACGTCTCCGTGGGGCTGCAAGGAGAACCAAGGCAGCGCTGTCCCTGCAGAAAGCCACCTCCTCACTGTGGAGAGCCCCGAGTGGACACCCACGGGATGCTTCTGCGTGCCTGGGCTTGGCAAAACTCCCCGCACGGGCTGGGGCCGTTACGGAGAGTTCAGCCCCAATATTTGTACGGCCGCTGAGCTGGATCCCAGCTTCGCACAGGTGTGAAGATAGCCTCAAGTCACTGTTCCTCGTACCAGGGCTTCTGCGGAGCACAGCTACTTGATCCAGCGAATATGGGTCACTGCCTTCCCGGGGTCTGCAAAGAGCCCGGGGCTGCTCTGCACAGAGCTCAGCCCTGCTCTCTGCCAAATGTATTTACTCAACAAAACCTGGAAGGTGTAAAATAACACGGCAACGCTCCCACGCGGGGTAAAACCCTGCTGCTCCCACGTCAGCTGCATTTTTGGGTACAGATACCTTGCAGCCTGCAGCTGGGGATGAGGCTCTGCACCGGCTCCGAATGAGCCAGCTCAGACCCCAGAAACAGCAGCGGCGGCAGCGTGCAGCATTGCACGGGCAAACGCGCTCCGCAGCACGGCACCCACCCAGCCCCAGTGCCAGGCGAGGGCCTTGGAGCCAGCAAACATCCCGAATCCTCCCCCCCGCCGCACCCCCTGGGACGTCGGTGCCGGCACGGCCGGGCCTTCGGGAAGCGCTGGCGCACAGAGCGGGGCTCTTCCCACAAAGGCTGCTCTCTGCTAATTAACGAGCAAACAAAAATAAGACAGTACCCGATAATGGCATTTTCCTAAGGGGTAGGTCCTCTTTGGCCCTTCCGTCGCCACCCAGAGATCCCCGAGGGGCTGCGATGCCAGCACCCCAGCCCCCGTATCGCAGCGGACGGTGGGAATTCGGCCGTCCGCTCTCACAATTAGCAGAGATGAGCAACCCGGGGGGGGGGGTGTGTGTGTGTGTGTGTCCAGACACAGCCGAGTTGGTTACTCGAGGCTGAAGTTCAAATACCTCTTGTTCCCCTAAAGCTTTTGCATTAAAATTATTACCAACCTGTTTACTCTGCTGTTTGCCATTTTATTATCTGATAAAGCAACTGCTTATCAGTTTGCGTAGGAGGACAGAGAAGTGCAGTGCTTAATCTTACCGAACACCTGGGAGGAGACATGATTCGGGCTGACACCGGGTCTGTGTCCCAATTTACATGTTTCTAAAAGGATTAGCTTTTTCCACTGAGAAAACAGAGGCCGGGGGTGAGACGTGGCAGGGAGAAGATGCACTGCAAATGCCTTGAATTTTGTTGTTTGGCTACAAAATGTGCTTTGTTAGCCGAGCGGGAAGCACGAGGTGCCGGCGGAAGGGGGTGTGCGGCGGCGTGGCCACGTGCTTTCCTTTTCCAGCTCCTACAGATGTTGATTGCCCAGGATGGGAGCACGCAATTAGCTCTGCCTCTAATTGCAAACTGACCCTGTAGTTTGAGGACTGTAATTAAAACACAGCGTTTGAGGCCTCTTTCCAGCGAGCGTTTTCACTATTTACACGGCAGACTGCCACAGGACGGGGTAAAGGGCGGAAAAGGGATGAGGAAAGATGCTGCAGCCCAAATCCCACTGCTCGAGTCCAGACCCAGAGCCCCGGGGAGTCCAACGCGCAGTGCGGGAGCAGCAGAGCTGCGGGCGCCGTGTCAGCGCTCAAAGACCTCCCTTCGTCCCCAAAGGCCGACGCGGAACAACGCCGCTGAAGAGATAGCAGGGCTTACGGTTGTATTTTTCTCAAGCTTCCAGACAGACGCAGAGCGGCAAGCGCCGATGAAGCCGCGGTTCCCCTCACCCTTTCTGGGAAAAACCTCCCACGACACCCCGCGCTGCAACGCCTCGTTCGCTGGGCATCACTTTCGGAAATGTTAAAAACCCCGTCCTCAGCCTGGACACGGAGTGGGGCCGACACGAAGCCTCGCGATAAAACCAGGATGGCGTGTCTAAAAATGGGCTGTAAAATTTCAGACACCTGCAGTCAGAGGGGACGTCTGAGAACCTGAAAATGTATTTTTCATGAGTTTAATAAAAACATCTGTTGGAGAGGAGCATCGCTGACACATTTAAAACAGAATCAGAAAGCCGATAAACTAAAACCCCCAACAACATACACACACACATCTAGATATAGATAGAGATATATGGCCACATAACCTGCCCCTCCGTGAGGATATGCTCAATAATCCAATAGGTCTGTTCCACCTCTAATGACAGTGATCCCGCGACCCAGTATTCCTTACCCAGGGCTTTAAATCTGAGTTTACAGTATTTAGGAAGCATTGTCAATAATGTTTACAGTGAATTAATTACTGAAGTGAATTTAATTTATTTTCATTAATTATAATCTTATTAACCAATTAATTAAATCCAAATACAGGATGCGACATTGTTTGGTGGTTACACCCCGGTAAGCAAACAAGCAGCAGAATCATATTCCAGCAAAGCAAACCAGCAATTAGGGAGGACCCGGGACAGCAGATCCTTCCGGGGTCGGACATTTTTGGGGTGCTGCCTACCTGCCGCTCCCTGCCACCCCGTCCCACTCCCGCTTCTTCGCCGGGTATCGCGCGGCCGGGTAAACCCACCCGGCACCCACTCAGCTGCAGTAACAGGGTATTTTTTTCCCTTGGGACCCCCCCCAGACGTGAGCAGCTTTGTTCGAATGCCCCCCCGACGGCTCCCCGGCGCTGCTCCTCACCCTTTACTCCTCACCCTTTACCCGTGCCGTGCACCGCCCACGGTGGGAGGTCATGAGATTTGCACCAACGCGGTACGAGAAATCCAGGATTATTTGACAACGTACGGAGTGCGGATTCCTTGGTGAAAAGAAACAAGTTGGACGAATGACTTAACTGCTTGCAAATTCAAGATCTCTTTTTGTTTTATGACTGCCTTAGCATCCAGCCGCACATGGATACAACCCCCTTCGACAAACATTATGCACAGGATTTATTACAGATGTATACTATTTACTAGGGTTTATAGTGATATATAGTCTCTCTTCATCATTTGAGCAGTAAAGTATATTGTTCTGACCCTTCCACTCCCTCCATTTGCCTGAGACTCCAGCCACTTGATATTTTTCCAGTTCTGACATTTCAAACATGCAATGCCATATGTATTGCCACTTTCAGGTAATTATCACGTAAAATTAGGCTAGTCTTGTACATGAAACTAGCAATTAGCCAAGGATTGAAGGTCAAAGAGATCTCATTTATAGAGTCTCTAACAAAATGTTAAGTGTAAATGTGTGTCAGATGGTCCAGGATGCCGGATTATATGGGGTCATGACAACGGGTCTGAAGTGTCATCAAGCACGATGTAACCAGTCTGTTGGGCACAGCAGTACAATCTGGGACTTATCTCTTTCAGCCTTATCAGAACCTGCGCTAAATCTAGGACACGGCCTTAGAGGAGTTTCTGCAAAACCAGGAAAATGAGTCGCAGCCCATTGTTTCCCTTGCTAGGACTTTTTAACGAGCTGTTCTTCATTACAGTGCGCTGCGTGTGACAAGCTCCGTCCTCGTCCTCCCAGGACGTGTGTGTGCAAGCCGGAGCACGGTGCTCCCGTTCGGATGAGGTCAGGTTTTGCCCCGACCACGCATAAGGAACGGCAACGAGGGCTGCCACGCCGTGCCACGAGGAGATGAGCGGGATGTGCCGGTGCCAGCTCCTGCCCCGGGGCTGTGCCACGCTCCCCGTCGGGCTCTGCGCGTCCCTGGGCAGGGCAGTGCTGCAGCGATGCTCAGTCCTGTGGGGATGCTGTGGGGGTGCAGACCCCCCTTCCAGCTCCGAAGGAGCTCTGCTGGGAATGTATCAGTTAATGGCACCAACCCATCATCTTTTAATGTTGTCGGAGCGGGGTTATCTAACAGACCCAAAGGCATGTGAGACCTTAATCAGGTGCTAATTTGTTTAGCCCTTCTGAAGATACCAGCCTTAATTCTTGCTGATGCAGGGCCTCATCCTGCAGGCGCTCGAGAAGGCACGGCAAAGCTCCCAGGGACACCGGGGTGCTGGGCCAGAGCTTCCCTGCCCGAGCAGAGCACAGAAGGGCTCCCTGCCGTCACCACGAGCAGGCACCAGGCTTTCCGCTCCTTCCCCAGTGCCCGGGGAGCTCCATTCTGCGTAGAGAAGTCAAGGATGCTTTCATACGCCTGCCTCTTCTATCAATGTGCTTTAGGTGCTGGTGGCTGAAATCTCTCACAAAGCTGACGCGTCTCTTTTTCCCTCCCCCGGTATAATACTCTCCCCCTTTCCAAGTGCACTTGGGTGGACAGAGATGGAGCGCAAAAGCCAAGACAGCGGCAGAGGGCTGTGCCAGGACTAGTGCCGAGCAAGACCTTCTCCTTCTCCGACAAGGAAGGCGGCTGCACCCGTATCAGGTGTTAAAAAAGCCTCCTTGCATAATTTTGTTTATTCTCACCTGTATAAATATTTATCCTTTCTTCCTGCCGCTCCAAAAAGGAGAGAAATAATAATAAAAAAAGTCTTTTCTTTAACAACCCAATATGCTTTCCAGTGGGATATATCCTCCGTCAGCCCTGACAACCACTCCAGGTCCTTACTGCGCGTCACCCCCTCCCCGGCACTAAGCCCCCGTCCCCGTTACAAGCAACCGTTGCCCACGGCACGTCGCACCGCGCGTCGGCGGGGCTCGTGGCAGATGCCTTTCACGCGCTCCCCCGCCGAAGGCAGACGAAGCGGAGGGCTCGCAGCATTTTCCTCCCAAGTTTTCCTCCCCGCCTCTCCCCTATCCCTCCGTTTCCCCCCGCTCTCTGAATGCCGTCGCCTCCTTTGCTTCTCCTCCCCTCTCCCGCTCCGGTTTCCAGCCCGCGTCCCTCCCGGCTCTGTGCCCTGACTACCAATGATGCTTTCAGCCCTGCTCTGTATTCCGGCTGGCGGCAGAGGTGGGGGCACGCCAGCCCGCTCCGCTCGCCAGCCCTTCGCCTCCCGCACAGGGCCGCAAAGCGCTGCCAGAAGAGAGACGAACGACTTTCCCATTTTATCCGAACATGGCGCCAGCGCTTTTCTAATTGCAAATGAACGAACCTGCGGGCACGCTGCACGGCCGCGGCCCGACCGGCGCCTGGCAGACCCGGGGGCTCTCCCCGTCCTTCTCTCCCTTCCCAGCAGCAGTGGCGAAGGGAGGAGGGATGCTCCTTCCGCCAACGCACTGGAGCTGACCGGGTTATCGCAGATTCACCCTTTGGTTTGCCATCCAGACCCGTCCCTGCCGGCAGAGCCACGTCGAGGACGGCCTCGAACTTCCCCGACTCTTCCCTCCGCCCCGTGCACCACGGCGGCCCCGGCTCGTAACCTCCCTTTCCTCCTTGAAGCCCAGGTCGTAGCGGCACTTAGCTAAATTATATAACTGCAAACAAAGTGTGACAGCTTTATTTGTAATTATACTGCATTTAAAGGAACAAGATGAGCTTAATGAGTTAATAAAGTGGCTGCCTGTCAAAGCAGGGGCTGCTTTGCATAGGCGCCCGGCGCTGGGGGCTCATGCATATGGAGGGTGCACGGAGGTGCCGCCGGCCATGGCAACGCGCAGGTAGCAGCCCGCGGCCAGCTGCCCCCGTCCCAGAAGACTTGTATGAAGTGAAGACTTGTGAGAAGCGAGCATTTTGTCTCTGCACACTTGACAAAACAAAGACAACTCACTCCTCTGGTTTCATGCCACATTTTTTATTCATAAACAAGCTGTTGGCTGTAAAGACATGATAAAACTCGAGCTCAGAGGAGGCTGGCGAACATTTGAATGCAAATCCTCAGCTGCTACAAATCCGTCCTATTATTCAGCCGATCCCCCCCCCCCCCCCATTTTTGTCTTATGCTAAGCTAGGCAGGATCCCAACCAGAGATATGTGATAAACTCTGGTCAATGCAAAGAAAGGCACCGGCATAAAAATTCAAAGGCTTGCCTGGGAGAGGGGAGGCAGGCGGGCTCCGCGGGGCGAGGGAGCACGAACAAAGGCCACCGTGCTGCCGGGGGGCTCTTCAGCAGCAGCCGAGGGTTTAGCTCTACATGCACAATATTGCCTGTTGTGATCTTTTGTCACACCTTTTTTTGCCCTGGCCAGGTAGCTTTCTCCCAGAGGGGGCGAGCAGGGAAAACCTGGCATGCAGAAGAGGCAGGGAGGGCTGCCCGACTGCCGCAGCGCTGCGTGGAGGAGCCCCGGCCAGAGGCGAGCACAGCAGCAACCCCCCAGCAAAACCAGGAGCTTCCCAGCCCCAACAACGGGACTGTCTCACGGGGAAAAACCCGGCATAAAGACACAATAGACGTTGTTTTTATGAAATAGGAAAGGAACAGTAATTTAGTGTTTTCCACTTTCACCCCCAAACCTTTCAGTGACGCACGCGTGTTATACCGCCGCCCAGACCCTTTGCACACGCAGACCTCCACGCAAGGGATGAGTCTCTTTGGCCGGTACCGCTGCGGCCGTGGCCGTGCATCGGGGCTGAGAAAATCGAGTCCCAGATCAGTGACAAGGCTGGTGCTGAGCGGTGAAGGTCAAGGACGGCCCGCTGGCCAACCCCACCACGGGGCGGGGGGCCGGGGACCAGAGGCTGTAACTTAAACCCAGCTGTGCCGGCACCCCAAAACCCAACATCCCCGCTGGTTTAAGTCCAGATGTTTTAACAGAGCCCAACTCTGGAGCTTAACATTGCTGCCAGGCTGGACCTGACCTGGCTCCCTCGTAGCTGTAGACATTTGCGCAAGTCTTTTAAGCCCTGCAGCCCCCTGTTTTCTCAGCAAGCTGGGGTGATGGCACTCCGCCGACCCCGCTGGGGTGAGAAAGGCTTGGGGCGCCTCACCAGTGCGAGCAATGCACCCAAGCTTTACCCTTGGCCATAATAGAGGGAATTTCCTCAGGGAGAAGAAAAAAAGTCGAGAGGAGATACAGTTCAGAGAGATGAGTTTTGCATGACAATTGGGAAATAAAGAAAACAAAAGTTAGCAGGAATTTATTTGCGTGAGAACGTAAATGGGAAAAAAAGATAGATTATTTCTTGCAGACTCTATCAAATAAATTATTTTGAGAAGGAAATGCACCAGAGGTCGAGAGGGCGAGCAGGAGGGCTGGGGGTCACTCAGGGCTGCGGTTTGTCGCTCTGGATCCTGACTGATAGGGATATTTGCATTGCCGGGGTAATTCTGCAGCACGAGGAAATCTGCTATCGCAGCGTTACAAGACACCACGGATCCTCCGCAGAAGCGAAACAAGAAATCGTTAAGCCCAATCCCTTTGACTCCCTGCAAAACAAATACGACTGATGTCATATCCCTAGCTGTGTTTCCAGAAACACGGAGCGCCAGCTGATTACATGTTCGGTGGCACCTAAAGCCGAGCCTGCAGTCGGGGCGTCCCGATGCAGGATGTATTTGCTGTTCGTTCAGCTGGCAACACGAGAAGAGGTAGATGGTGAACTGCAGCTGAAATTATAGCCAGGCAAAGTACTCACAGGAAACAAGCGACCCAACAAAAATAGCCCTTCATTCTCCAAGACAAATTACAAGGCGCGAACTTTGATTTTTATGAATGCACTCATTATTCTTAAGCATTCAAGCAGGTTTTTGTGAATGTATGTCGCCCTACGGTCTGGCTGCTAACTGAACCCCCTGCAATGGCCATTACTCACGGTGGGGCTGGTACCTGGGGAAGGCGCAGTCCCCCTGCGCCGGTGGGTGTGGGCTGCCTGCGGGCACAGCAAACCTTCCTGCGCTGGCAGCGAAGTGCGGACACCCTCCGAGCACCTGTGGGTGGGGGTCTGCACGAAAAAGCCCCGTTCCCCTGTTTGTGGAGGCAAAAACCCCACTGAGGTGAACACCGGTGGAAAAGGCAAAGCAGGGCGTGAGTGGGGCCGTCTTGGAAAACGGTGGAAGAGGAGAGGAAAATATTGGTGGATGTTTGTGCCAGCTGCCGAGTAGCT
Source organism: Grus americana (assembly GCF_028858705.1). Classification (NCBI taxonomy): domain Eukaryota; kingdom Metazoa; phylum Chordata; class Aves; order Gruiformes; family Gruidae; genus Grus; species Grus americana. Next base: position 10,792,113 of record NC_072870.1, on the reverse strand, counting down.
GGAGGAGGCCCCCATGCAGGACACGCTTAGATGTGCGTTTAATCTTCAACCTGTGTTAAACCCCAGCTTTGACCCCCTCTATATAAACCAGCATTGACGCTACCTGCGTGGCCGGGGGCCAGTTCCTGCAGATGCTGAGGACCAGGAGGGGGAGGCAAGCCATGGCACCTCCCCGCCTGGGCACAGGCTCCCGCTCCCTCCCCGCCACTTTGGGCAAAGCCCAGGATTCTGGCGTTTGCAGTCCGATCAATGCAGGGCCCCTGGTTGTGGACAAGAGGAGAGACTTAATTCTAATCTGTATTGACTGCTCACTGCTTTGTCTGCCAATTTGCATCATGGACTTGTCTTAAACAATGATGTGGGCCTGGCAGGTTCTCTCACAGTAATCTATACCAGCGGGTCAAAATCTCTGAGCACTCGTTAAAGTCCATACATACGAAATGCACATTTAACTACTGGAAAGATACTGAGATGCATCTGTCTCAATATTTATCCACCTTCATCTGTAATCTGCCTAAACCCCAGGAATGCTTTCAATTTTTAGCAGCAGAAAGAGGCCACTTTATGCAGTGGCGAGTATGTCTAAGTTTTTATTCTAAAATATTTTGTCATGCTACTTCATGTCCAAGGAACAGGTCAATGGAGGTGGGCAGTGAGGAGGGAGGATGCCCGAAGGGAGTGAACTGGGTTTCCTGCCTCCTCCAGCACCATAAGTTCCAGCTTACTGAACACCCACAGCTTTTGTATCTTTTAAAGCTGAACTTTTGTGATCAAGAAAAAAATTATCTCAGTGTATTTTGGGTAAAGCTCTTTGGAGTTTCCCCTATTTCCACTTCCATTTTCCCCCAGGTTTGCAGCTATTGGCAAGAGCAGCTCTGGACACAGCCGTCCTTGCTACCGCCGCACTCTGCCGTGGGGTGGATGCCGGAGCCGAGGGGCACGCGAGGTGCCGTGGGTCGCCCTGCGAGTCCCCATGGCGGGACAGCATACGGGGCTGGGGGAACGTCCCCGGATTTGGCTATTCACTGACCCCCCAGATACACCTCCAGCCACCGCCGAGCTGGAGAAAGGCTTCAATCTGCGGTGCCAGGCCAGCACCACCACCCCATCTCGTAAAGCCCCCGACTCCTGACGTGCGGAGCGTGGCAGGGAAACACAGGCAAGGTTTTGGGTTAAACGTTGAGCTGACAAAGACATCGCTAAGCTCCAAAGCCCAGCCCGAGCGTGCACTTCCACAGATTTTGATAATGCAGCGTGTCAGCAGCCGTGGAGATTGAGTGATTAGGCTGGGGACACGGACACTTGTCTGCACTTCATTTAAGCTTTGCCACCGTCTGCCTGCTTGTCAGCGGGGGTTTAGGGCTACGGCGAGGGGGCAAGCGTGCGTGCATGAGCGTGCACACTTCCATGTCTGTCCGTGCACACCTTTGTGTGTGTCCGTGCACACCTCCGCGTGGGTCCGTGCCCTGTGTCCTGGGACCGATGCCGGAGCAGCTTTGGCTTCCCCGCGTTTGGGTGACAATTTACTGCCGCCTGTGACCCCGGCCGCGGTGCTGCCAAACACTCTGTCCAGCCAGCGCTGCCTGGACCACGACTGCGGCCCATAAATGTGATTTATAGGCAGCCGTTCGGGAGAGACACTGCCTCTCACATCAACTCACTGCACCAGATGGACTGTCTGCTATTTCAGCAATGGGCTCGGGTGGCCGTCGGGTGACCAGGGCGCTGCCCACCTCCCTCGACTTCCCAACTAGCTGGTTAGACGGGGTTTGCCACCTGTCAAGAGGAGCCTGAGTTTTATAAATAGGTTCCTGCTCTGGGGCATTTAAAAATATGAAGCATTCAGCTGCAGGAGAAAGAAGGTTTGGAGGAGAAACAGCCGCTTTATTCGAGAATAAATAAATAAAAAACCCACTTTGCTTCCTGTCCCGGTGACACCGGGGCGGCAGGACAGCCGGGGACAGCCGCGGCAGAGGGGCTTTCGCGGCTGCGCAGGCACCATCCCACCTTGCAGCCATGCCGCCGGCATTGCCGCCTGTGCCAAGAGGGCCTGCGCTGCCCGGCGGCATGGCGGGGGGAGACACAGCTGCTGGTACGGCACTGCGGGGACCCCCGGCAGGGCTGGATCCCCCTGCTCGCTGCCTTCAGGCCACGATTACATTTTCCCCATCGCTCGGCTGCCTCGGGCGTTTGCCCACATCCAAGGGTGCGGGCGTCGGGGGGCTTTCGGGTGAGCCTCTTGGCAGGACGGAGCCGGCGTGGTGATGAGACGGAGAGCAGCCACCCCTCCCGGCGCGGGATGGCAGCCCCGAGAAATACAAATATGTAAAATAATGTTTTCCCCAGCTACAGTTTTCATACTCCAGCGTGGAGAAATGGCCTGCTCATCCAGCAACCGTAGAAAATCTCAATTTCCCACATAAAAATATTAGTGGCTGGCTTAAAATATTAACATGTGGATCGCATTGCCCTCAGAAGCTGTGGGATCGGAGTTTAGCATCAGCAGTTAGACACAGATATGGAATTAAAAATGTAAGCAGTGGCTTTTCAGGCCTTATTACTGCAGCGGGGAGGCCCCGCAGGACGGATGGCGGAGGGAGTGCGACACGGGGCTGGGGTTTCGTGCTATGGCTTTCCTCTCCCACTGCCGTCCCTCTGGGATCAGCGGAGCTGCCGCAGGACCGGGGTGAGGGGGCTGCTCCCACCCAGCCCCCAGGGTTACCCCCGCTCAGCCTCGCGAGCCGGGTTTGCATTAAGCATCGTAAGCCGTCTTGGGGCGGCGGGAGCTTACGGCGAAGGCATACGAGATGAGGGCGCAGGGCACGGCCGGGCTGGCGGGGTGCTGGCTCGGCCCGTCTGGGGGTGACGGGGAGCCCTGGCCAGCCCCAGCACCGGGCACGGCTCCGGGAACCTGCCCCAGGCTCTGCCCCACGGGTCCTGTGCCCCCCGGGCACGTCCCGCACGGCCCCATCCCTCCTGCTCCAGCACTGGGGGGGGACACGCATCGCGCTTTAGGGCGGCTCTAAGGACGTACCCAGCTTTGGCCTGAAGCAAGCGGCGGCTTTCCGAGGGGCTGGGCGCATGGAGGGGCTGGGCGCAGCCCGGGGGTCGGCACGTGTGCCCCCCGCACCCTCGGGACATGCCCATCCGCTGCCCGTGCGGGAGGGCCGTGGGGCGAGGGCTGCGTCCGTCCCCGTGCCATCGCATGGGGACCCAGCCCCTGGACCTGGTGAGGCCTCTAGGGGCTACTGTAATACAAATAATGAATAATTACCATAATATTAAACCGGTAAACGACAGATATTCCGTGAGCCCTGCACATAACGACGCACGTAAAACCCCTCCCGAATACAGAGACCTCTGTCCCTGGCGGTTTGGGCTCGGCTGATCGCACACGCCGGCTGCACGCACACGCCAGCACCCACAAACGCGCCGGGCCGGTGGGTGCCCGAGCGCGGCCGCTGCCAAGCCGCGGGGAGAAGGTGGGAAGAGCAGAGTTTGGCAGAAGGTTAGCGCCGGAAACAAAAAAACTGGACTAAATTATTATTCCACCCATAGCCTTCACAAGGAAAATAGAAGCAGCAGATTGAGGCCTGTTTTCATATTTGATAGGGAACCAGATAAATGGCAGGCAGCTTGCTCTGATAAGGCCTTGCTCTGGGCATAACCTCTTTCTCTGAAAGCCTCTTACTATGCATAGAGTCAGGCTATCTGTGCAGCTGCACCTTGACACAAATATATCTGCACCCAAGATGAACCAATTCCCCCAGAAATTACAGGAGTGGGATTGCATCTGGGGAAGGGGCCGCAGTCACCGCTTTGCTGCCTTCTTTTTTTAACGATACTTTTTTCCCCCCTAAGTAGCTTCTCAAACAAACGTTTTTCCCTTATTCCCCTTCTCCCTCACAACCTCGGTGCCGAAGCAAACCTTCTCCCTCTGCATCGCTCTGTCCCCCGTGCCAGCAAGGAGCAGAGCGGGCGATGGGGATGCAGGGGCTGGAGCTGGGTGCTCCCCTCCACACCACAGCACCATTCCTGTGCCCCGCTGCAGGAAAAGGGGTTTAACCCTCCTGAGCAATCTCACACTTGGAAATCACCCCCAAATGTTCCTTATTTCAGGGGGGGAAGCAGCAGCCAAGGGGACATCGATATAACCTGAAGTTCCCAGGCTTTTGGAGGGCATGAACAATGCGTGATGCTGTACGACACCACCCTACCACCGCCCCGCCTTGGGTGCTTCTGTACTTCCCAAACTCCTGCCCTGCGTGACCACGGAGCACAAACCCCCTCCTTTTCCGTGGCACTGGCTCTTATGTACCAAACTACTTTGGGAAATGGGTCTTGGTTCCAAAGGCGTCAGGGCCAGAGTTCCTCCTGGTCCCCATGCGAGATAGAGGCCGTTCCCATCAATGCCCGACAAGGCTAGTGGCCTTGATGTCCTCTGAGCCTTTGACAACTTCCTGCTGCTGCACTTTAGGAACCAGAATAAATGTGTTTTGGTAAATATGACTGATAGTGGGAAGGAAAGCTGGGCCGGGGCGGAGGGACCCCAGGACCAGGAATTACAAGGCAGGAAAGGCTTTGCCCGTCTGTGCGAGCAGAGCCTCTGCCCTCCGGCACAAGAAGAAATACCCTGAGCACTGCCAGTTCCCCAAGGAACCAGAGAAAACCAAAATAAAAGTTGGTTACAAAGATCTGGGAGAAAAGGAGGAGATAGATCCGAGGAAGCGGCCAGGCTAACTGGGTACTGAGCAGCTTTTGACCAAACCCGTAGTCATTTCCAGCTGTCAATGGGTACAAGCAATGTCCCTGCTACCAATACCACAATTATTATTTTTTTTTTAACCAAAAGGGACTGTAAATTAGTTTCCCAGCTGCGCGGCCACTTTCAATACTTTATCCTAATGTTCTGTTTTGTGGTGACATGAGCTCTATCATCATAAGAAGAACAAATCAGCAATTAGTCTGCAAGAGGCATCGCCACAGAGGTAGAACAGCCCCTAGTCAGAGGGAGAGGGAATCCTTTACAATGAAAGGCCCCCGGGAGAGTCGGGACCTGGACCTTGTGACGATGATTGATACTGGCACTGCAGAGACGCACCACACCTCCCCAGAAAATTAAAAGCCTATTTGGTACGGTACTAACAACACATCACAATGATATTGTCTCATTACCCATCAGCACAGGGCCCTCGTCTTCCCATTTGTACGGTATTAGGGGAGAAGCCCCACAGGGCAAGCACTTTCCCCCTTTCCTCCTCATCCATGCCAGAACATGCTTGGAAAACCTGAAAGTGAATGTTGAACAGATTCGAGGCCCCTGTACCTTTCCTTGTACATCATTATTATTATTATTATTATTATTATTATTATTATTATTATTACACGGATTTACGTCTCACCTAAAAGCTGGGGCTCTGCAAGGCTGGATGCTGCCTGTGTGCAGCCGCAGCCCTCGGGGCAGCTCTCGCTCGCCGGAGCCGTGCCTTCTCCCAGCCTGGCACAGGGCGATGCTGGCTCCGCGGCTGCAGATTAGAGCTGGCCACGCCAGCGCCAACGCTGAGCACCACATGCCCAAACCGCCTCGGGGATTTGCGTGTGGCCATATGAAGGAGCCACGCGAGCGGGGAGACGGCTCGTGCTGCAGACGGAGCCGGGGGGGGAGCGAAGAGGGGGTGCTCGGGGCAGGGACACGGGAGGTATTTGTGAGAGGGGCAGATTTCATCTCGACGCCGCAGTTGCCGAGGTGCAACCGGCGCCGCTGCCAACTGTGAAGGGCCGTCGGTAAAAAAGTGAAATATTAGAGCTTCGGGGTTTCCCTGCCCCCACTCCTTCCAAACTGGCATCTGTTACGTGTTGGGTTGGAGCAGCAGATGCCTGGTTGCAGCTAATGACAGCAGTAGTCTGTTAACAGATGCCACGTATCTAGCAACAGCCTTTGTCTGATCCAAACACCAAGTGCTGATTTAGCAGTAAAGGTAGCGGGGCCAAGGCCTTTACCTCCCTGCAGCCGGATGGGGCCGAGCAGGAGCAGCGTCCTCGCTCCTGTCCCCTCCCCTGGTGCCAGAGGAGACGCAGCTCCAGGGGCTGGCTGGACCCGAGCGTACAAACCCGCTCAGCCCCGGCAGAGTGCGGACCGGGAAATGGTCCAAGACGAGCAGCCCTGGTTTCTGCACAAGCACTTTGCTGGGTGCTAAACCCAGCGGAGGAGCGATGCAGCCGCCCTCTTCTCGCTTTCCCTGCCCCATTCCCTGTGGTGGTCCTGCCAGGGAGCCGGCCGGCAGCCCGCCCTGCACAGACAGGAGTGTACGGCAGTCGCGGCCGAGCCGGCTCTTCCCTGCCCTGGCTCTCCCCGTCCCACCCAGCGCACCCAGCCTGGCCGCTGGCAAGTCGCCGCACCCCGGCTCATCCTTCTGCCGGTGCTGCCACGGTAGGGATGACATCTCCACCACCGTTAACCTGCTGGAAAGGCTGCTGCTGCCCTCCTCGCCCCAAGCAGCAGAAGGGATGCCCATTTCTGCGCAGGACGTTTAAGAACAGGGGCATAATAAGCCATCCCTCGGCATTGGGAGCCATCCTCCTCCCGCTGTAGCTGTCGCCTGTTAATTCAGCTCCTGGTGATGAGCAGAAAGGGTTGAGGTGAGGTGAGATATCTCAAGGGTGCTGGATGTGTGGCAAAAACCCTGGGCTTGTGAATAGGTGCACGGGGTGTCTCTCTGCCGCCCAGGCGCGTGCCGGGCTCCCATAAACTTCCTCAGGCATCAACTAAAGAAAGCAAAGGCCCAATCCTGCACCCGTGGGAGTCCTGAGGGCCGTGAACGGCTCCGGATCGGGTCCTGAGGGCACGAGCGCAGACGCTTATTTCTCAAGGCTCACTCCGCCAGCCTTCCCATTTACATTTCCCCAGCCCTGCCGGAGATCGGGCCACGTGGAACACCAAGGGGTCTGTTCTGCCTCTCCCGGTGACAGCGTAGCAGTGACATGCCCGTATGCAGAGCAGAGGAGACCCCTAATTACTGAACAAATTACGTGTTTAAAATCAAACCTGTCTCCAGGAATGAGGCAAACACAGCGCTACCCACAATGAAGAACTTCTGTGCAGCTTCAGAAAATACTTGTATAACAAGATTAATGCCCTTTCCTTCAAATTAGTTAATAAAATTTGATTTTTCTTGGTGCTGACTACTTCTTTTCACCAAAGCTATCTTTTAGGGGTACTTGCAACCTCCTAGTACAAATAAAGGTTAAGGCCTGGTCAGATTTTTTTGGTCTTTCTATGCAGAGGTGAAAGCGTGTCCTCCCTGGGGTGCCTGTGCTCTCCGTGGAGAGCCCGCTGCAAGTCCATGCTTCGCACGGGGCATCGCACGTTATTTCTGAGAGAAGGCAAAGAATCCAGATCCAGATATCAAAAGCGCTCGGTCTGGAGGTCAGCGGTGATGCAGACCTGCTCCAGCATCTGCAGCACCTCTCCTCCCAGGAGACCCTTCCAGCTGCTCTCCCATTGCACAGACAGAGAAGCCGAGGCAGAAGGGAGCCCCTTCCACCCACCCAGCCGTCGCCGGGCAGCCTTCCTCCTCTCCACGTTTCTATTTCCTTGGACTTATTGCCCTGCCACACTAGATAGGCAAGGACAATACGGTGAAGAACCAAATGAAGAGAGTTTTTAACCAACACAGAGGAGCCTAAAGGATAATTAAATGACAAGACTTATCAGCCCCCGCGGGGCACTGCCATTGTATAACAGATTAAAAAATGTTTCCTTTCCAAAGGAAAAACAGTCGCTGATCTACCTTTCGCTGAATCTATTAGACAACTCATCTGAAACAAGTTTCACATTTTTTAATTCGACCAGCTGATCCAATCCCCTCCTTTTGATTTCCCCAGATGGCAGGAGCAGCTGGAATGGAAAATCCTTCCCCGCCAGCACCACAGCATCACCTGGCCATCAACAGATCGACGTGCTCGGCGCTTCGCCCGGTCTGAACGGGAAGGAAGCGGCGAAGAGAGCGCTGTAAATGGTTCAAACGGTTGCTTTTAAGCAATCAAACAAACAAACAAAACACCCTCTTGCATTTTCACCATCTGGGGAGGCTTTAAACAACGCAGATACATACTACAACAGCTACATACTCGTAGGTGCAAGCTAATGGCACGGGACTGCGTGCACAAGGAGGGGATTTGGCTCAGCATTGTATTAAACAAAGTTAAACTAGAAAGAGGAGTCCAAATATCTCCGCTAAAAGTTCTTCTATGGCGACACGCTGGTTTTTTGCTAAAAGAATCTGCTTTCCGCAGAGTGTGAAAAGAAGCCCAGACACGACAGCAAACAGCCTGGCCCCTGCCTGGCCCCACCATCGCCTTGAACTGAGTTGATTAAAGAAAAAGATGAAAACAGTGTCAACGTTTTCCATGGCAAAGGCAGCATTTCGGCGTGCCCCGGCACAGCAGCCCGAAGCCGGTGCTGGTGCACCGCCGGGCGCCGCGTACGCAATCAACTGTTTACTCGGCATCGGCTATAAATGTGCATTTAATTGGGCACCTTTGCTCCCTCTCCCCCCCCTCCTTCTCCGAGGGCCGTCTGAATGCAAGGGGGAACAGCCCCCGATTCATCCGCCACCACGCCGGGGTCCCCCCTCCCCTCTCCCGGGGACCCACAAAAGAGAGGTCGCTCCCATGTCAAGTGGGGTGTGGAGACCAGCTGAGGAGCTCGAGAGCTGAATTGTGCCAATTTGCGCAGCCAGCACCCGCTGAAAAAACTCCCGATCGGGAGGCATGAGCCGGCATATGGTGCCTCACTCAAGAGGCTGTCATTCAGGGGACCGGCAAGTGATGGCTCTCTCACCCTCCCTTTATGGCCTTTCTGCTCCCCTCCCGTGGGTCTGCGGAGGGGCTGGGAGGGCGAGGAGGAGAGGGGCACGGCATCCCCTCTGCCGCTCCCGCTCCATCTGCACGCCGAGCCAACCGAGCGTGGACGCTCTTTCTTTATCCCGCTCCCCTCCTCCGAATTTCTCCAATGGCCCGGTGCGTTAACCGGTCGTGTCTTCGCAGGGACGTGCGTTTGGGCTCAATTTCATGCCAGTTAATCCCAAAAAGCTGCCTGTGAGAGCGGCTGCAGACCGTCCCCGGCTGCCCTTCCCCTCCGGCACTCCGTGATTCCTGAAGCTCTCTCCCGTCCTGGTGGGCAGCCCTCCTTTTCCCTCCAGCCCACCCTTTAGCCGGGGCTTGTTCCCGTCCTCAAAGCTGCCCTTTTACAAGCAGAAAAGCTGTTGGCATGAAAGAACTACGAAGAGCCACCACTTAAAGCCCCTTTCAGGAGCAGAAGGTTTTCAGCTCTCAAAGAAAGAGGTTTTTTGTTCTGGCTTTGATGTTTCTGGGGTCTGGGACTCTCCGCTCTTTTCTCCTCGATTCCGAGCAGGCAGATATAATCACCCTCCTCCTTCCCTGCCTCTATTCATCGGTGCATTTTAAATAAAGTAACAACACAATCCCCAATTTGGGAACCAACCTCAAATTAGTGCCTGCATCGCTGGGGCGATTTAATCAGGTAGTTAAGACCCCGTTTTGTGAGAGGCTGCAGCCCTTCGTGGGGGTTTTGAAGCCCCCAGCGGTCAGT